>NW_026652302.1:22020-113542 GCF_009828535.3 Hylobates moloch | reverse complement strand
AAAAAAAAAAAAAAAAAAGAGAAAACCCAAATAGCTAACTAGTATGTGAACAGATGCTCAACGTAGCTGGTAATGAAAACATGCAAAGTTTTAAAAAGACAGGCTTTACTGGCCTCTCCCCAGAACTTCCCAATCCTTGCCTGCTGAATGAAGTGGTAAATGAGTGAGTACACACTCTTTGAACAAGAGAACCACACGCCGGCTCCTCTGTCTACCTGTGCCTCTTCCAGTCCCAGGCAAGAGGCACAGCTAAATCTCAGGCCCCCTTTGGACTTGAGCGTCTCCCATCGTAACATCTCCAGCTGGATGTGATTGCGTTTTCTTCAACCTCTCCAAGTTATGGCTTGTACCGCTCTAGGGGCACTCAACATATGTTGCTTCCCTCTGTGGTTCTTTGTGTCTGTGTCCTACAGTGTACCCCCCAAGGACAGGAACTAAGTCGTAGTCATCTAGAATTCTCTGGAGTACTCGCATAATGTTTTGTGCATAACAGGAGCCCAATAAATATTTATTGAATTGAATTTCATGGAAGTGCAGTACGTTAAGCTCCCAGTGAGTAGTCAGGAAACCATGGGAGCTTTGAAAATGAAGAAAAATTAGGTGGAAAAAAATTGACAAAGTTGGACTACATCAGCGCTTTCTGAAGTGTTCTCTACAGAACACAAATCCTATAAAATGCTACCTGAAGGAAGGGTCTTGGGTCAAATAATTTTGTGGAGCACCACATGATCTACTCCCACCCACCCAATCCTTTTGGGGACCGTAAGCAGTGGTGTGCTGGAGCTGGCTTGTTCCAGCTTGCAAAAGTCAATTGTTAAATGTCTAGGAAGTTTGTGAGCCAATTGTTAAACATGGTCATTATTAAAAATTAAACTGTATAAACTTCCAATTAAATAAACTCTATTAAAAAGGCAATGATTACAGAACACAATACTTCCTAATTAATTTACCACCTTTTCCTGTTAGGTGTGCTCTTGTTTATGTCTATTGCACTGTCTTGTGGAAGTGCTGGGTAATGTGTGCTGCTATGTATCTCTCCCCAGCTTCACAATCATTGATATGTTGGTAGCTGGATATTGGCTGTAGTGGGAATATTTACACCACAGAAATCAGCAGCTGCTGCAAAAGCAGGGCTTTTTCTCCAAAGAACTGGTGGTTAAGCATTTAGCGGCATATTCCTAGCCCCAAACATGTCGGTCTGTTAAACAAAGCATGGTGGCTCACGCCTGTAATCCCAGCACTTTGGGAGGCCAAGGCAGGTGGATCACCTGAGGTCAGGAGTTCGAGACCAGCCTGGCCAACATGGTGAAACCCTGTCACTACTAAAAGTACAAAAATTAGCCAGGTGTGATGGTGGGCGCCTATAATCCCCGCTACTCAGGAGGCTGAGGCAGGAGAATCACTTGAAGCCAGGGGGCAGAGGTTGCAGTGAGCTGAGATCTTACCACTTCACTCCAGCCTGGGCAACAGAGCAAAACTCTGTCAAAAAAAAAAGAAAGACAGACAGAAAGAGAGAGAGAGAGAGAGAAAGAAACTTCTGATCTCCTGATAGCCCTACAGAAAACACACCCGTTTAACTGTATAAGTGACTGTTCTGAACTTTATCTGATCATGAAATTATTTTAATGCATAACATCTACCAACATCTTAAGACATATACTTTGGGAAAAACTGGACTAGCTAATCGCTAAGGCCCTTCCTAGTTCTTGCAATATATGAAAATGACAAGCCTTCACATACAAACTTATCAACCTCCTTTCTTAGATTTTCAAGGTATTAAGAGGTGGATATGAGTTAATCAACCTTCTTGTTAAAAACAAACTCAAAATAAATTTAAAGGATTTTTACTTCCTAGGAAATATTATTGATTGATCTTTGTTCCTCAGTTCCAAGCAATTTGATTAAGGGCAAAACATTACGTGGAAAGATTTTATTTACATTCCATCACTGAGCAAGGAAATCAATGTCTCTAAATGTCTTTTTCTTCATCTGTAAAGTGGGATACATTATAGGATTTTTGAGAAAGCAGCCCAAGATTATGCATGAAGAATTACTTGGCTAGCTGTCCAGTTTTTACATATAAAAGGAAATATGATTCAGGTGTTTCTCTCTGAAAGTGGTGTGATAAATATGGTTCATAAACAATCTTTAGCTTAGTTTGCCAAATCTCAGAAGCCTTCTCCCAAATGCGTGTAGCAAAGTGGATAAAGTCTTGGCTCAGACTCCAAAGTAACCTAACCGTGCTCCACTGTGACAGCTCAAATGTGATTGTTAAGATGTCTCCTTGCTTTATGGCTCAGCTCACAGGAAACTACAGTTATGTTTTCAAAAGATACAATCAAAGCCAATTGTATCCAGACTGATAGTAAATGGGAATAAGGCCGGGTGGTCCCAGTGCAGATGGAATTTGTGGTAGGGTGTTTTCAAGAAGTGGCCCTTGTAATTGCAAGTCATTATGGTTCAGAGCCCACATGCAATCTGATTTGAGCCCAAGAGGTGATTTTTATCTCTCAGGTCAAATTAATGTGGCATAGATCCACTTTGGAATATTGATTTCATAAACATAGACATTTTCATTTTTGCTAACGGTCTAGAAATGTTAACCTGCCTCTGAAGAGGTAACTATTCAAAGGTGAGGATGAGGAGGGGGAAGAAAGGAAGGAGGAAAATCCTGCTTGCTTGCTTTCTCTCTTTGATCCCTAAGCACGTAAAAGGATGGCAGAATGCCCGGCATATGCTTCCTGCTTTTGCTGGCCTACACCCAAGGATCTGGGGTCTTCAGCAAGTCCTGAGGGCTGCAGTGCAGCTCTCCTGCTGCTGTTGCCTGTAGTGGTTATCTGAGCATTTAACAACCAGGACAGCACAGGCGCCGAAGGACCATGATGGGCACCGGCCAGGGCTCTGCACGCAGCATCCTGGAGGCCTGGCCTGGGCCAGGTGTCCCCGCAGAGAAAACTGGGTGCTTGGAGTGACAGGGACCCCTGGAAAAGGCTGAGGACAACATCAAATTACCAACCCATGTGGACCTATTTCCATATTTTAACAACTGACATGAGCATACAGAGCATACTGGCTGAACGTCAGCCTTGCCTGCCTGCACCCCACCTTAGTAACACATTTTCCAGTTTTTTGACTCTGCCCATGTAGAATGATCCAGGTATGGGCAGCCATGGGATCACCAGTGTACAGTAATAATGCAATGGCCAGCTATGTCTTGCTTAGGAATAAAAAGGGACACTGGTATTTATCTACCACTCATTTATGCACCAGACATGGTGCTCAGTTTTCATGATTATCTTACTTAATCCTCAAAATAATCCTATTGGATAAGTATTATCATACTTATAGATGGAGAAAATGGATAAATATTATCACCTTCATATTATAGGTAGACCCTTATATCATAGATGGTCAAGTTTACTAATCCAAATTCACACAACTAAAAATTGGTAGAACCAAAGTGTCTGTATGAGTCTGTCTGGCTATTTCTACTGTACTAGATGGGGTAGTGGTTGAGCATAGGCCCTGAAGCCACACTGCCTGGATTTCGAGATTATCTCCGCCACTCAGCTAGCTATGTGAGCTTAGGCAAGTTACTCAACATCTCTATGCCTCAGTCTCCATATATATATATATATATATATATATATATATATATATATATGTATATATTTATATATACATATATATATATATTTTTTGAGACCGAGTCTCGCTCTGTCACCCAGGCTAGAGTGCAGTGGTAAAATCTCGGCTCACTGCAACCTCCGCCTCCCGGGTTCAAGTGATTCTTCTGCCTCAACCTCCTGAGTAGCTGGGATTACAGGCACACACCACCATGCCCAGCTAATTTTTATATTTTTAGTAGAAATGGGGTTTCACCATGTTGGTCAGGCTGGTCTCGAACTCCTGACCTTGTGATCTGCCTGCCTCAGCCTCCCAAAGTGCTGGGATTACAGGCACGAGCCACCGTGCCTGTCCCTGTTCCTATATTTAAAATGGGAATAAGAGTATTTTCCTCAAAGTTTTGTTGGAGGATTAAATACATTGTAAAGTCCTTGGAACAGTCCTGGCATATAGTAATCATTCAATAAATCTTAGACTTTTCTTGTCCTTGCATCTCTCAGGATGGCCACCCAAGCCCAGCCCATTTATGGCCTGGATCGCTCCAGGTCAATGGATCTCCAATCTCCTTGTTAATGTCACCTCCTTTCTGCTCCCAAGCCAAATATTGGACATTTAAGAAAATCAATTCTTCAGCTTTCACTGTAGCCTTAAATACATAATTTTAAGACAGTATTGGGCTCTTTTGTGACCTGGTAACTAAGTTTTTACTTTTATTTTGTTTAATGACTTACTTATCACCCACACAATGTCTCTAATACTAAGAGAGAGAGGAGAACAGTCAGGGGGTGACCTAGGACTATGGGGACATGACTGGGGCAGGGCACTGGCTCATGAGATTTTTTTGGAACTGAATGTTTTAACAGACTTTGTTACTATTTAGGTATGGTGAGGCCAACAGATCGAGAGACAATCGCCATTAAAAAGGTAGTTTGTTACTCACAGTTCCCAAGGGGAGGGGGCACAGCACCATGAGGGCCACACGGGGATGTACCAGGGACCATCAGGAGGCAGAGGGAGCAGAGAAACTACAGGCAAGAGCCTCGACTGTGGTTTCTGTGGGAAGGAACAAGCAAGACGGGGTAAGCTAGTTAGGATCAGATGGTTTGAATTATTTCAGTGGGCTCTGGGAAGAGGGTCTGTCCCTAGTTGTCTAGTACCTGGGCCTGGGGGGGAGTAGGGCAGATGGGTAGTGACTCAGAGTATGAGAGCCCAGCAAAGAAGGTGGTTGGGGTGTGGACTCTAGGTTGGTTGGTTTGTATTTGAAAATTGTGCCCTTGGGCGGGTTGTTTACTATCCCTAGGAATTGGCTAACCCTGAAAGAGGCAGTCCCTCCAGGGGACGCAAGGCTCCAGATGTCAAAGCATCAGAATACAGAAAATAAAAGCCACGGTTCACACACTGAAGCACAGGGCACTACTGGGGTCCTATGGGAGAGGAAGGGGAGACTCCAGAAAGGCACGTGCACGTGAATGACCCCAGCTCCATAGAAGCACCTGAGTGGGTCTCTCCATCTGACTCCTGTCCTCCCTTTTCACCCCCATCTCCAATGGGGGGCCTCCATGAACTCGCATTTCCAGCTGTCAGCCCTCCCTTCCCCATTGTCTGTCTCTTGCTACGCCTGCTCACCTCTTCTTATCTTCTCCACAAACACCTGATTGTCAAGTCTCCAGGCTCTTCTGGTTGAGCCCTAGAAAACCTTGCTTTTCCGTCCTCGCTTCCCCAGAACCCAGCAACTCTGTCATACTTAAACCCTTTCCACCAGCTTATACAAACAGGCCTTTTACAGAATACCCACTGGCAGCAAAGACATATACAAAGCCACAATGGGGTATATTCAGCAGTCAAATATGAACTTCTGGGTGTGGGCTTACATCTCAATGAGCTTTGTAAAAACGAGTGATCTGTGCCCTCCTAAAAGGGCAGGGCCAGGGCAGAGTTCTGAAGCTGACCAGGCTCAGCTTTCGGGAAAATTGCCTAAATGCTTTCTGAGTATAGCTGAGCACCACTGAGTCATCTCTGTGCCACTCCAGCATGGTCAGAAGTGCCGGGGCACACCGAAAGGGCAGTTGCAGCTGCCCAGAGGGGCCATTTGTATTCCTCCCTTCATGGGCTGGCAAGCTGTGTGTGAACCACTTACTAAGTCACCTGGGGGAAGAATAGTGACTTAGGGTATGGGTAACAAGCAGGTTCCGTAGATTGTGGGCCTGTAGGAGGTCTGTCTACTAGAAGCCAGTTATACATGGGTGACTAAAGTGCAGTCAAGTTCCCCTCCCATTGACACTTTACAAACCAACACAAAGCCCTACGTCTAAAGCCATCAGATTTCCCAACTGAAGGTACCATTCAAAAGTTCTGTTTTAGGATTGGGGAAGTTTCTGGGAAGTTCCTTCAGCAAGAAGCTTTAAAAATTCTAGTAAGTCAAAGTGTACAGAAATGAGATAAACATGAGTGTAATTACGTAATTGTTTTCTCATTGAGAAACCTTCCCATGTGAGATATTTCAAACCACTTTGGACAAGGCAAAATTTCCTTCTATGATTTTTTTTTTTAAAAGACCTGATACAAAAAGACCTATCAGAGAAATGGTACAAGAATTGGCCTTTGAAATTCTGTTGTTTTTAATAGTGTTATTTCAGCATATGTACACAATATTTTATTTTAAATTTTACAATAAAACATGCATTTAAACACATCTGCAGTAAAAAAGCCAAAATTGTCAGCAGTTATTACACAATTCAGACTTTTAGAACTGATTTTTTTTCTCCTGTTTCTCTCAGAGTATTTGTAAAATATGACGTCCAAGTGCCTGAGCTTTTCTGAACATTATCATATAATTTCTGCTTCTCCTGAACACATTAATTTCCTCTCTGTGCCCTCTGCCCACGCCATTTAGCCTGCCAGGAAAGACCCCTCCCCTGCCTGCGTCAACCTCCAACTCACCCCCTTGGTCAAGCCCTACATCTCTGACCCTCGCAGCCTGAAGTAATGGCTATCCCCTTCCAATGCAGAGCAATTACTGCTGATGGGATGGCCTTGGCAATTAGCCCAGGATCCCCATGAAATAGCTCTTCCATTGCTCTCTATTAAAATGTCACTCAAACACTTTACTGGCGTTTGGTTCTCCCCTGAGTTAAATCTTATCTGCCCAACTGGACTGCACTGTTACTTTACTATTTTTTTGTGTCCCTCGGAAAGCCCAGCAGAGTCACCCTAGGAGGTGATGTCATTGCCGTGAGGTCTTGTTTTTGCCCTTTCACCCTTTGCCATTTTCTGAGTCCACATACAGTTTCATTAAATGCTAGATGTTTGACTTCTTTCTGGTAACCTGAAACTCTCAGTTCTGTTGGTTTTGGAACCTGGAAGACATGTCAACTGTGCTGCACACAACTTTCTTTAAAATGGGCAGATTAGAAGATTTGAGTAAACAAGTTCTTGTCTATTAATGACTTCAGAAAACGTACAGACCTGTATGTTATGTCTTCATCAGTTTTACCTCTCAAATAGGTGGGACTTATATTTCCACATCCGGTCATCATCAAGCTTTCTCGTGCAGCCAGGGAAACCGAAACACTTCCATAGCTGTGATCCAATGACAGCAAGTGGGATGCTATTGAGCTGCTGAGGCTGAATTACCCCATCCATCTCATATCCAGAAACATTAGAGGGCTCAGCTAACTGCGCTAATTTGTAATATACCAGGGAGACCCAATCTGTGAAAAGGTGAGAAAGATTTTTATTTTATTGCCAGAGTTGAAACCAGACCTGAGTGGTACTTAAAATTTCAGTTACGTGAGGAGATTGGTTTCTTTACACCTGATGAGGTCTCTTACATCTCTGAGTTGGAATACATTCAGCAAAGGAGATCCATGAGCCATACGTTGGCGGCCTCTACTCATTATGAAACAATGTGTGCCTCTGCAGCTTAAAAGCAAACAAACAAGCTTAAATCCCCACTCTCCTGGGTTTCATATGTGGGGACAGTGCTACGGTGAGTGTCCTGAGAACAAACACTACGAGCCTTTCTCAACCAGCAAGCAGTGCCATATACAATTGCAAGAGTTGCCTGTAAGGATGTTGAGAATTTCTCTAGGTTTCCTGTTCCCAACCTGGTGAGTCCTTCATCCTAGAAGAACCAAGGACAGCCTCTTTGCTCTGTTTGGAGAAGCCTCAAGAAGTCTCAGTGGCCAGCAGTCAAGTTTCAAATGCCACCATTGCAGATGGGGGCCTTGGGGTTAGAGCACCACTCCTGGGCACAAACACACATTTATGTCCAACCCTGGACCAGGAGAAATCGCAGAACCAGCATCCCAGGCCTGACCCTCACAAGGCCTGGCCTGGAGCCTGCCTTGGACAGAGGACCCAAGCCACTCTGAATCTCTCCACAGCCATGTCTCTTAGTCAGCCCGGCTGCTGTAATGAAATACCAGACTCTGGGTGGTTTAAACAACAGATACTTGTTTTTGCATGATCTAGAGGCCATAAGTCTGAGATCAAAGTGCCAGCAGATTCAATTCTTCATGAGGGCACACCTCCTGGCTTATAGATGGATGGCTACCTTCCTGCCATGTCCCAATATGGTCTAGAGAAAGAGACAGGAAGAAAGAACAAGAGTACATGCTTTGATCTCTCTAACTCTTCTTATAAGAGCTCTAATCGATCCCTTCTTAGGGCCTTCCCCTCATGACCTCATCTAAACCTAAAGACTCCACTTCCAAAGGCCATCATATCGGGAGTTAGGGCTTCAATATATGAATTTTGGAGGGACACATTCATTCCACAACAGCATGTGAACTAAGTAACATGACGAGAATGGGTCAGTTCATGCTGGACCATAAAGCTGAAGGGTCATGAGGCAGAATTGGGCCTGGAAGACCCAAGTCCAGAACAAGCTGCAGCTGGAGTGGGGGAGGGGAGACAGGGAGCAGAACTGAAATCAATGAATAGAGATTGGAAGCCACTTTTGCTGTGAGGTGAGAAAAAAACCATACTCCGAATCTGGTTAAGGAAAGAGCATAAGAATGCATTTCCACAACTGTGACTGCTGAAGTCCCCAGGACCTCCTGAAATCAGTAATCTTCTTCCAGCTCCAGCACGCACGAGGACAGACTCTGCCAGGCTCCTGCCCTAGGATGTTAACGACTTATTTTTTAGGTGTGTATTCCTATCATAGGCTTCCCTTTCCCTGAGTTTGTCTAACTCAAGGCTGACTGGTACAGTCACAGGGGGCAAGTAACATCTGAAAGGCCATCCCCCAGCTGAGCAAGCTGAGGGCACATCCCTAGAGAAAGGGGCTGTTATGGGTTCAATTGTGTTCCCCAAAAAGGTATGTTGCATCTTAACCCTTGGAACCTATGAATGTGACCTTATTTGGAAATAGGGTCTTTGCAGATATTTTTAAGATGTAAATTAAGATGACATCATACTGCCCTAAGGAGGGCCTTTTATGCAATATGACTAGTGTCCTTACGAAGAGAAGAGACAGAAGCACAGAGACACACGGGGAGACAGTCATGTAAAGATGGAGGCAGACAGGGGAGCGATGCAGCTGCAAGCCAAGGAACACTAAGGATTGCTGGCAATCCCCGAAGCCAGAAGAAAGCCAGGGAACAGTTTCTCCCCTAGACCCTTCAGAGAGAGCATGGCCTTGCTGACACCTTGATTTCAGACTTCCGGCCGGAAAGAATAAAGACATGTTGTTTTAAGCCACCCAGTTTTTGGTAATTTCTTACAACATTCCTAGGAAACTAGCACAGGGATTTAGGTGTTTTTAGAGAGTGAATTCAGAAGAATCCCGGAACTCTGGGATTTGGCCAAAGAGGATGAATGTGAACAAGAGCTATAGCTGGAGACTTTGCATGTAGGGGTCTTGTGAAGATGCTCTCTGCCTGCCTGGGGCAGGGGAGGCAGGAGGAAAAGAGAAGTTAGAGGTTCCAATGCAATAACTCTCCACTGAATTTGTTGCCTCTCTTTCTAACAGTGATCACTGAAGTTCCAGGATGTCCAGTGAGTGAATACTGACTACAATCAAAGAAGAAGAGGGAGGAAGGAAAGGAGGTGAGGTGAGGCAGGGAGAAGCCTTTGCTCCAAGTATATAAAAAGACTGCTTATGGTTGATTTATTCAACCAAGATTTCGTGAATGCCTATAATGAGCTATGTGTTATACTAAGCACAGAGACTGCAAGGTTGAAAAGATGCAGTCCTTCCCCTTCAGCAGGTCACCATCTGGGTAAGGGGATGGGTAAGTCTACCTAGCAAATGTATTATAAGAGAGCAAACGCAAGTGCAGTCCTTGCAGCTACAAGGGGCTTCTCTTTGGGTGCTGAAGTTTGCAGGGTAAACTCTATGGAAGGGAAAAGTAAGCTGAGTCCTAAGGGAGCTGTGGAAGTTGGCCTGACAGATTGCTCAGTTGGAGGGTAGGACATTGAACCTACACCATGGAAAGGAAGGCAATAAAGACTGCAGCCCATGGAAAAGCCTGGAACCTCATACAAACAACATCTCAGATTCTGTCTCTGAGCTTACTCAAAGTCCTCGCTTTGCTGAAAGGTGCTCTGATAATCATGCTTTTTGTGTGTTCGGACTCGGTAAAGGACCCTTCTGCACGGGCCATCCCTCTGAAGTTACTAATCAGTGATTTGGTTTTATAGAATTTTGCACCTCTTTCTTAGATTTCATCACTCCATGGAAAGGAGCTCCACTTTCCAATGCTCTTACTAGGCACTTAAACAGTATTTGCCTAGCCAGCTTTTACCTGTTCACAATTTCTTCCTTTTCATGCATGCTGAAATGGAGATTCTGACGGTGCCTTGGACTGGTTCCGATAAATGTTCCCATATAAGTTTTCAAACACGGAAAAGCTCTTTAGAGACTACTCTAAAATAATATTACATCAGAAGCAAGTTCTTCTCTCCAGATTGCTGTAGGTCAATTTTGAGAGGCCAGAATTTTCTTAAATGCCTTTTGTATGGCAGGGATAACAAATTTGTACTACCCTGTCACTCTCTGTCCCCATCCTGCCACCCAGGCCAGGGGTATCTCCAGCAGTGTCCCAAGGGAAGGTTTGAGAGTCGCCCCTGCTCTCCTTAGCAGCATACTCTGATATTTTGTGCCTTTCCTGTATCTGGTTAGGTATATTTATGAATCATAGTACCTGAGTTTAACCAAATAAACCACCTCAAAATAGACAAGCAACTTGAAAAGACTGAAGACAATGAATAATGCAACATCGAGTCAACACCAAAAGGATAGCAGAACTGCCACTTCCACCCATTACTTGAACTCTTCATCAGCTAAAAACCAATCATCCACAACAAGAAAGATACAAATATTAATAATATTTTTGTAGGAGGATTATAATGGAATAAGCTTGGGTTGGTTTTTAACAATATGTTCATGTTAAAATGAACCATATTCGTATTTGAGTATATTTATCAAGCAAATTTAGAGAATTCTCTGCTCAACAATAGATCTGTTTTCTATTGTTGCTATAACAAATTATCACAAACTAAGTGGCTTAGAACAATACGAATGTATTATCTTACTGTTCTGGAGGTCAGAAAGCATAGAATCAAGGTGTCCGCAGGTTGTATTCCTTGTGCAGTTTCTAGGGAAAATACTGTTTCACTGCCTTTTCCGTTTCTAGAGGTCGCTGACATTCCCTGCATCTTTTCCTCTATCTTCAAAGCCAGCAACGTGGGACCTTCAGATCTTTCTGACTTTACCTCCTGCTTCTGTTGTCACATTTCCTCTGACTCTGACCCTCTTATAAGGACCCTGTGATTACATTGGGACCCCCAGATAATCCAGGATAATCTCCTGCTTTGAGCAGGAGGGAAATGTGAGCTGCCTTCGCACCTGTATGAGTCTCCTATTATTGCTGTAGAATATTACCAAACACAGTGGCCAAAAACAGCACAAATTCATTATCTCACAGTTCTGGGGGTCAGAAGCACAAAACCAGTCCTACGGTCAAGGTGTATTTGTCAGGGTTCTCATATATTATATATATATATATATATATATTATATATATATGATTCACAAGGTCCCACAGTAGGCCCTCTGCAGGCTGAGGAGCAAGGAGAGCCAGTCTGAGTTCCAAAACCAAAGAACTTGGGAGTCCGATGTTCAAGGGCAGGAAGCATCCAGCACGGGAGAAAGATGTAGGCTGGGAAACTAGGCCAGTGTTTTCACATTTTCCTGCCTGCTTATATTCTAGCTGAGCTGGCAGCCCATTAGATTGTACCCACCCAGATTAAGGGTGGGTCTGCCTTTCCCAGCCCACTGACTCAAATGTTAATCTCCTTTGGCAACACCCTCACAGACACACCCATGATCAATACTTTGTATCCTTCAATCCAATCAAGTTGACAGTATTAACCATCACACAAGGTGTTGTCAGGGCTGCCTCCTTTTGGAGGTCCTAGGGAAGTATCTATGTTTTTATGTTGTTGAGCTTGTGGAGGCTACCTGCATTCCTTGGCTCATGGCCCCTTCTTCCACCTTCAGAGCTGGCAGTGTTGCTGCATCTTCCCATCTCTCTCTGATTGGCCTTCTGCCACACTCCTCCACATTTAAAGGAACTTCGTGATTACACTGGGTTCACCTGGATAATCTAGGATAATCTCCTTGTCTCAAAAATCCTTAATTTAATCATGTCTGCAGAGATCCCTTTACCATATAAAGTATTAGGTTGGTGCAAAAGTAACTGTGGGTTTTGCCATTACTTTTCATTGCAAAACCCACAATTACTTTTGCACCCATCTAATAGCATACCACAGGGGCCTGGGATTAGACATCTTTGGGAGGCCATTGTTCAGCCTACCACAGGCTCTTTAACTAGTGCATATTTACAGATACATAAATGTGCCTCTCTTTACTACAATAAAAATAAAAGATTACCCTTAAGTCAGATCATAAAATGATAAAAACGGAACCTACTTTTCATATTTATTCTACTGATTTCTCCCTTTAATCACTTATATAATGCCCTGGAAGAATAAATAATTACCCGATAACCTCAATGATTAAACAATCCCAATCAATAACAAATGTTTGTTGAGCCCACATCTTGGTTTAACAAATTTACCTTGCTTCGTTTTCCACACAGGAACCCGAGGAAGGCTGTAATCAGTACAACAGTCAGCGCTGCCTTCACTTGGCAGTTTGCACTACGGTGTTAGGTCACTTAACAAAGGGTCAATTCAGAGGAGAAAAAAAAAAACAGTCCAATTGCTTGTTTGACTTTCACATAGGCAAAACAACCATTTGACTGATGGAGTCTTTCATTTTCATGCAGTTATTTTAGCACCTTATAACTACAAGCCAAGTGTGCCATTTACGTAAACATACAGGAGTCTATTTACAGCATTATCAAATGTTTTGATTCATCTGTGAAATCAACATTAACCACTCCCAACACTTTTATTTACCTATGGCACACCCAACCCTCACCGCCTCTCTACACTCCTTCCTCCCCCAACCTCCTGTTTTTCTCTGTGAGCCCTGGGCAGAATTCTCCATCCAATCGGGTCTTTGTTACTTTTATTTTTATTTTTTTATTTTTTTATTGTTATTATTTTTTGAGACGGAGTCATGTTCTGTCGTCCAGGCTGGAATGCAGTGGTATGATCTAGGCTCACTGCAAGCTCCACCTCCCGGGTTCATGCCATTCTCCTGCCTCAGCCTCCCCAGTAGCTGGGACTACAGGTACCCCCCACCACGCCTGGCTAATTTTTTTTTTTTTTTTTTGTATTTTTTAGTAGAGACGGAGTTTCACCATGTTAGCTAGGATGGTCTCGATCTTCTGACCTCATGATCTGCCAGCCTCGGCCTCCCAAAGTGCTAGGATTACAGGCGTGAGGCACCGCCCCCGGCCAAGTATTCCCCCAAATGCCTATTATGTGCCAGGTACTGAGTTGGGTCCAAAACCAAAAAAAAAAAAAAAAGTAGCAAGATGCATAATGATGCCGACATTTTTTAGCAAGAAACTCTAATGGTCCCCTAGTAGTGTGGGGGAGCTTGACAGGTTGGAGAACTTTCTAGGAGCTCAGGGAGCAGTCATTTGAGTGGCCTGCTTGTAGTGTTCTTGGTTAGGCAAGAGCGAGGAGGGCAGGCACCAGGACTCCGGGGAAGCAGTACCAGATCTTACTGTGGTGTGTGAAACTGCACTTCACAAAAACATCTTGGGGATGCAGATCTGTTCACTGAGAATACACGCAGGCAAATTTACAAAAGCTTCCCAAGCAGCTTTTCCTTTTTAAGGTTCTATTTTATTGGGAAGTTATCTAATAAGTTAGAAGGGTCTTTACTGAGGTCTGTTGGTAGAAGAGGAGCCCTAGGTTCCCAAAGGGGACATTATCATGAAGGGATGAGGAGTTTGGACTGATGGTCTAGTCTCAACTCCAGCACCAACTAGATGGAGGGGAAAGAGATGGCACTGTGGCACAGTGTCTGGCAGAGGCTGCAAACCCCTCCAGACACAGCCCTTCTCACACAGAGGTTATGCTCTGGGATCATTTGGTTGGGTGTGTGAGCATAAACTTAAAAAAAAAAAAAAAAACATTGCCAATGGTGCCAAGACGTGGCAAATCTAGATGAGAAAGAGCATTTGTAAAGCATTGAACAAAGACACATTGGCCCACACAGGACCATTTTCACAGTGATTTCACTAAAGGGCCAAAAATGAGTCCTGGTATCCATAAACTGGGGCCCTCTAGCAAACTAATCAGACTTCCTAGGTCTTTACCTACTGGCATTTGGAGACAAGACTGACCTCCTTGGACTGAAAAGGTCTCCATAATGCTTAAGTAACTGTAGAAGTGAGAATAGGGAAGAGAAGAGCAAAAATACAAATTTCCTGCTAAAGGAGGGAAATGGTAGCTCAGCATGTCTCTGGAGAAATGAAATAAAAGATATGTGACTATATTTGTACCCCAAGATGGTAGCATAGGTAATTCACATCTGATTGTCAGTATCTAAAGCTGAACAACATACCCCAACAATAACCAGGATGATGGTTGTTGCTACCAGAACTCCTGAGCCAGGAAAGAGAGTGATATGTCTAAGGAAAGGGAGACAGAGTGGAGGAGTGAGGCAGGGAGGGTAAGAAGTGGGAGATGAGGCTGTAGAACACAGGCTGGAGCGGGAAGACCTTCCATTTTCTAGGATTTGCAGGGTCCTTCTTTTCTTCCCATAAAAAAAGCCAGAAAGTGCTATTGGGTCAGAACAATGGGTAATAGTTCGTGTCAATCAATGTGGCCAGTCTCTTGTGCGTAATTTGCATTCCTGGAAACCTCCAGATAAATATTCATCCCAAAATCTGCTACTAGAAAAGTGCCCTGAGGCCATTTCCTTTTGGTTCTCAATTTAGCAAAGGACTATAATGCCAAATTTCCTTTGCAAAAAGATACAGTAACACAACTAGTTAATGCTCAGTTAAAGTATAGTAACAATGTATTGCATACTTGAAAATTACTTAGAGAGTCATTTTGTTTTACATGTTCTTACCACCAAAACAGGGTAAATTTGTGAAATAAAGCATATGTTAAATTGACTTAGCCATTTCACAATGTATACAAATATCAAAACATGATGTTATGTACCATATATATACAATTTTTACTTGTCAATAAATAAATAAATGTCAATTAAAGTAAACCCTCTTAAAATGGGGACCAAATTTTCACACTAAGAATAGAAACATTTTGATAAAAACTTAAATAAAACTAAAACTGATAAAAGATAAATTTATATTACATTCAACCAAATATAGGCTAAAATGTAATTATGCCCTAACTTTTGAAAAGACAAATTTCATGAAGGCTTTTGTTGAGGAGGGCATTATTATATTTTATATAAATTGCATGATAGCCTAAAATGACAGAGTTTATTTGACATTTGTGTTTGGCTTTTGCAGTAGGGTCATAAAGGAGGCCAAGGAGGGCAGGTCACCTGAGGCCAGGAGTTCAAGACCAGCCTGGCCAACATGGTAAAACCCTGTTTTTACCAAAAATACAAAAGAAATATCTGGGCATGGTGGTGCGTGCCTGTAGTCCTAGCTACTCGAGAGGCTGAGGCATGAGAATCACTTGAACCCAGGAGGCAGAGGTTGCAGTGAGCTGAGATTGCACCACTGCACTCCAACCTGGGCAACAGAACAAGACGCCATCTCAAAAAAAAACAAAAAAAAAGTAATTAGAAAAAAAATTCTAAGAAATTATTAGTTTTCCCACTGTGTCCCTTAATCCTTTGGTGGCCAAATTATTTTCTGCCTGTGGTATGTCTTGCCGTACCTTTCCTAAATTTCTCTCCTTCAGTTGTTCATCAGGTTAACTCTGCTGAACTCTCATTTGTCAACACTTTGAGTGTGATTCCAACAATTCTCCAACACTACTTTGATGGATTTTATGAATTCCTGGCTCTCATGAATTTGTACTCTATTGTTGAATGTTAACAACATCTGACCATCAGCAAGAGAAAAGCTACAAAATGCCTTGACATGATGAGTTGAGAAATACTCCAGCATTAAGCTGCAAGGGTTGTTTGTCTGAAGACTAATTTCCCCAGTGGTCAGATCATCAGCAAATGTTTTCAGGCCTTGATGGTTTCTGTTTGCCTCTGACTTTGGTTTCCCTCTGCATCCTGCAACCTCATAACTGAAGGGACTCCTCTAATGAGTATGGGATTAGAAAGGACCCCCTAAAGTTTGAAACTCACATTGTATCAGAAACTAAGTTCCTCATGTAGCCCCAAAGCCAATTTAGTTCCTAATATATACAGACTGGAGTAGGATGACTTGTTTGCAACTTACCTCGCCCTCATTTGGGAATGATTTTTATGAAAAATGCATCCTGGGTTGAGAGTGTACCAGGAGCATACTTTCCCTTCCGGCCAGAAAGCAACAACTGTAGCAGCAGCCTCCCAGGCACTAAAAACTCATTAACTCTACAATAAATAAATGAGGAAACTGATTATAAAATCCCTTGTAGCTCTAAAAGCCTGTGGCAAGGTGACTCTCTAGATCAGCCGAAGACACCTCTCTGGAGGGGTCAATCCAGGTATTCTAAAGCAGGACCCATAAGCATTGGTAGGAACTGACAGACCCCTCCTGCTCACAGATGACTATGGACTCAAGGTGGTCTTGACATTTATCCCTACGTAGTCTCACTGCCTGATTTCTTTAACTACATCATGGTTTATTTTTAGGCACTGGGTACATGAGCAGTTATTCATGGTTGGGACATAGTCTACCTCAATCCTTTGGTGAAGACTATCCATGTGTATAGGTCATTTAAAGCAAGCAAACCAGGTATGTGGAAGCAGAAAAAATAGAAAAGAACAGAAATACCAACTTCCTTAAGCAGTTTCTGATATGTGCACAATTTATTTCTAATTATGACTAAAATCTACCCTATTTTCTGTTCTGTAGGGTTTGGATTTATTGCTGTAATAGTAGGCAAAATGCTTTTTCCATATTAATGCTGAAACTGCTATTCCTATCAAGGAGTATAATGTATTGTATCTGAAGATACTGGTAACCACTGAATTACATCTAAATACTTGTAGGTTTTTAACCATAAAATGTCAATGATCTTCTTTTTGTTAAATGCAATGAAGGCCCTGTTTATAGAAATCAAATTCACACCATAACAAAAAAACTTAATCACAAAGTGAATTCAAAACCCTAACAATGTTTAGTTTAACATATACTTTAAAAATAAAAATATAAAAGCTCCACTGGGAGAATCTAGAACTATCCTTCGGTCATAAACAACTAGAAAACTGGACAAAATATAGGAAACAAGAATTTTCAGAAATTGTACCACAAGCAGTACAGGACTATTCTTCCTGAAACATGGAAAATAAGCAAAGTGAGCCCCACCACTGACAAGGCTTTCTGCCTGGAGGAACTTTCTGGACTTTAGTGTAAGATGCTGGAATGGAAATAGAGCCCTGGAATCTTGCTGAGTTGAGGAGAAAAAGATGCAAGGTTAGGGAGTCCAAGGCAGCTCTGAGGGGAAATAGCTGCAAGGAGGGAGTCATGCAGAGAAAGCGCTCCAGAAGCCTGCACGGGAGTCCTGTGGAGTCTTTAGCTGAATGCCAGTCTGCGCATGTGTGAGGTGATAACTCATAAGGCCAGGCAAAAACAACTTCTGCAGAAAGAACAATCACCAGAGAACTGTACGCTGACAATTCCCAGAGTTCACACTGACTTGGCAATAGTTCCGTTTCTCATGAGGCAAAGTAGAAAGACCTCACTGAATAGGCAAGGCATTTAGTAGATATTCCAGGAGGGCCAGGCCTTAGAAATAGGGCTGTCTCAGAGCAAAGGCTAGGTTAGCCCATCCCAAAAGAGTTTAAAAATAAAACACAAAGGGGCTGGGCACAGTGGCTCACGTCTGTAATCCCAACACTTTGGGAGGCCGAGGCAGGTGGATCACCTGAGGTCAGGAGTTTCAGACAAGCCTGACCAACATGGTGAAACCCCGTCTCTACTAAAAATACAAAAGTTAGCCGGGCGTGGTGGTACGCCCATAATCCCAGCTACTCAGGAGGCTGAGGCAGGAGAATCGCTTGAACCCAGGAGGCGGAGGTTGCAGTGAGCCGAGATTGCACCACTGCACTCTACCCTGGGTGAGAGAGTGAGACTCCATCTCAAAAAAAAAAATTAAAAAAAATAAATAAATAAAGCACAAAGGGATTAAGCCAATCTGCAAGTAACTTAGCTGCCTGACATAAAAAGCCTAACACTCTTTAAAAGAATGTGAAAAAAATCCAACCTTTAACAATGTAAAAGTTGTAATGTCTGGTATTTGATCAAAAATTACCAGGCATGCAAAGAAGGAAAATATAACCCATAACCAGGAAAAACAATTAATTCATAGAAAGAAACTCAGAAATGGCAGAAAATGGCATTAGTAGTCAAGGATTTTCAAATGACTAATACAAATATTATCATTATGATCATGATGTAAGGGAAATGTGAACATGATAGTGTAAGAAACATAAGATATAAAAAAGACACGAATGGAAATTCTAGAGATGAAAAATATTATATTTGAACAGAAAAAATATACTTGTTGGGATAAAAAGCATATAATACAGAAAAAAGTTTATTAAACTTGACCATAGCAATAGGAACTATGCAAAATGAAGAACAGAGAGAAAATATTTTTTTAAATGAAACAGAATGGTAGAGGCCTGTGAGTCAATATACTTGATCTATATACATGTGATTAGGGTCCCAGAAAAGGAGAGATAGATATAGAAAAAAATTTTGAAAAAATAAGATTAAAATTTCTCCAAATTTAGTGAAAAGCATAAACCACAGATACAAGAAGCTCAAAGAATCACAAGAAACATAAAGAAAACTACACAAACACCATTATAATCAAATTGCTCAAAACCAGAGAGTACCTCACAAGTAGCTGGAGAAAAAAGTACACACTATGTAGAGAAACAAGAATTAGAATGACCGCAGACTTCTTGTTAGTGACAAAATGACAAGAGAGTAGAACATCTTCAAAGTACAAAAAGAAAAAAAACTATTATTCTAGAATTCTAAATTTAGAGAAAATACCTTTCAAAATGAGGGCATGGCCAGGTGCGGTGGCTCATACCTGTAATCCCAGCACTTCGAGAGGCCAAGACAAGCAGATAGCTTGAGCCAGGAGTTCAAGACCAGCCTGGACAACATGGCAAAACCCCAACTCTACAAAAAAATACAAAAGCTAGTGGGGTGTGGTGGTGCATACTGTAGTCCCAGCTACTCAGGAGGCTGAGGCGGAAGGATCATTTGTGCCCAGGAAGCAGAGGTTGCAATGAGCCAAGATTGCGCTACTGCACTTCAGACTGGGTGACAGAGCCAGATCCTGTCTCAAAAATAATAAAAATAATAACAAATAAGGGAAGAATAAAGATTTTTTTAGACCAAAGGAAAAAGAAAAACCCTGAGAGGTCTTCACCAATCAATGTTTTCCCCCACTTTCCACTTGTGCTTTTTTTTTTTTTTTATTTCAATAGGTTTTTGGGGAATAGGTGGTGTTTGGTTACATGGATAAGTTCTTTAGTGGTGACTTCTGAGACTTTGGTGTACCCATCACCCAAGCAGCGTACACTGTACCCAGTGTGTAGTATTTTATCCTTCACCCCTCCCCGTCCTTGCTGCCGAGTCCCCAAAGTCCACTGTACCATTCTTACGCCTTTGTGTTCTCATAGCTTAGCTCCCACTCATAAGTGAGAACATACGATGTTTGGTTTTCTATTCCTGATTACTTCACTTAGCATATGGTCTCCAATTCCATCTAGGTTGTGGCAAATGCCATTATTTCATTCCTTTTTATGGCTGAATAGTATTTCAGGTTGTATATATAGCACATTTTCCTTATCCACTGGTTGATTGATAGACATTTGGGGTGGTTCCATATTTTTGCAATTGAAAATTGTGTTGCTATAAACATGTGTGTGCAAGTGTCTTTTTCATATAATGAGTTGTTTTCCTCTGGGTAGATACCCAGTAGTGAGACTGTTGGATCAAATAGTTGATCTACTTTTAGTCCTATAAGGAATCTCCACACTGTTTTCCACAGTGGTTGTACTAGTTTACATTCCCTCCAGCAGTGTAAAAGTGTTCCCTTTTCACCCCATCCATGCCAACATCTATTATTTTTTGATTTTTAAATTATGGCCATTCTTTCAAGAGTAAGTGGTTTTGATTTACATTTCCCTGATAATTGAGCATTTTTTCATGTGTTTGTTGGCCATCTGTATATCGTCTTTTGAGCACTGTCTATTCATGTCCTTAGCCCACTTTTTGATGAGATTGTTTCTTTTTTTCTTGCTGATTTGTTTGAGTTCCTTGTAGATTCAGGATATTAGTCCTTTGTCAGATGCATAGTTCATGAAGATTTTCTCACACTTTGTGGGTTGTCTGTTTACTCCTCTGATTTTTTATTTTGCTATGTAGATGCTTTTTAGTTTAATTAAGTCCCAAGTATTTATCTTTGTTTTGGTTGCTTTTGCTTTTTGGTTCTTGGTCACAACGCCTTTGCCAAAGCCAGTATCTAGAAGGGTTTTTCTAATGTTATCTTCTAGAATTTTAATGGTTTCAGGTCTTAGATTTAAGTCTTTGATCCATCTTCAGTTGATTTTCAGACAAGGTGAGAGATGAGAATCCAGTTTCATTCTCCTACATGTGACTTGCCAATTATCCCTGCACCATTTGTTGAATAGGGTACCCTTTCCCCACTTTATGTTTTTGCTTGCTTTGTCAAAGATCAGTTGGCTGTAAGTATTTGGCTTTATTTCTGGGTTCTCTGTTCTGTTCCATTGGTCTATGTGCCTATTTTTATGACATTACCATGCTGTTTTGGTGGCTATTGCCTTGTAGTATAGTTCGAAGTCAAGTAATGTGATGCCCCCAGATTTATTCTTTTTGCTTGGTCTTGAATTGGCTATATGGGCTCATTTTTGGTCCCATATGGGTGGGAGTTCAGTCAGGCTGGTGGGAAAAATTTTAAAGATAGTTATAAGTAATAGATACAAACCTTCCTGGAAGGCCGAGGGGTGTTGCGTAAGCTTCAGTATCAGATCTGGCTAAAACTAACCTTTGATCATTCTCAGGCAGGATGGCTGTCTTGTGGGGAGGGCTACCAGGTTAATTACTCTCTAGTGGTGTTGACTCAAAGCCTTTGTCATTTAGTGTGTGCTGAATAAACGCTGGCAGGGCCAGCTAGTCAGGGCGGTGGCTGCTACAACTCTTTGGGTCAGTTGTCTGGCCCCCTAACCTGCTCTTTCACTGATTATGAGTGTCTGAGTACATTATTCATCCATCATGCAGCTAGGGTCTGCGGGACGGACCCTGGCACATATGAATTTTATAATTTTTTTTTCTAGTTCTGCAAAGGATGATGATGGTATTTTGATGGGAACTGCATTGATTTTGTAGATTGCTTTGGGCAGTATGGTCATTTTCACATTTTCCACTCATCCATGAGCATAGGATGTGTTTCCATTTGTTTGTGTCATCTGTTACTTCTTTAAGCAGTGTTTTGTAGTTTTCCTTGTAGAGGTCTTTCACCTCCTTGGTTAGGTATATTCCTAAGTATTTTATTTTATTTTATTTTATTTTATTTTATTTTATTTTATTTTGCAGCTATTGTAAAAGGGGATGAGTTCTTGATTTGATTCTCAGCTTGATCGCTGTTGGTATACAACAGTGCCACTGATTTGTGTGCATTGATTTTGTATCCTGAAACTTTACTGAATTCATTTATCAGTTCTAGGAGCTTTTTGGATAAGTCTTCAGGGTTTTCTAGGTGGATGACCATATCCTCAGTGAACAGTGACAGTTTGATTTCCTCTTTACTAATTTGGATGCCCTTTATTTCTTTCTCTTGTCTAATTATTCTGGCTAAGACTTCCAGTACTATGTTGAATAGAAATGGTAAAAGTGGGCATCCTTGTCTTGTTCTAGTTCCCAAGGAGAATGCTTTCAACTTTTCCCCATTCAGTATAATGTTCACTGTGGGTTTGTCATAGATGGCTTTTATTACCTTAAGGGATGTTCCTTCTATGCCAATTTTGCTGAAGGTTTTTATAAAGGGATGCTGAATTTTGCCAAATGCTTTTTCTGCCACTATTGAGATGATCACGTGATTTTTGTTTTAAATTCTGTTTCTGTGATGTATCACATTTATTGACTTGCATATGTTAAGCCATCCCTGTATCCCTGGTATGAAACCCCCACTTGATCATAGTGAATTATCTTTTTGATATGCTGTTGGATTCAGTTAGCTAGTATTTTGTTCAGGATTTATGTTTCTATATTAATCACAGATATTGATCTGTAGTTTTCTTTTTTGTTGTTATGTCCCTTCCTGGTTTTGGTATTAGTGTGGTACTGGCTTCATAGAATGATTTAGGGAAGATCCTCTTTTTCTACATTTTGGAATAGTGTCAACAGAATTGGTACCAATTCTTCTTTGAATGACTGATAGAATTCACCTATGAATCCATCTGGTCCTGGACTTTTTTTGTTGTTGCCAATTATTTTATTACCATATCAGTCTTGTTGCTTGTTATGGGTGTGTTCAGAGTTTCTATTTCTTCCTGGTTTAGTCTAGGAGGGTGGTATGTTTCCAGGAATTTATCCATCTCCTCTGGGTTTTCTAGTTTGTGTATGTAAGGTGTTCATAGTAGGCTTGAATAATCTTTTGTATTTCTGTGGCATTGGTTGTAGTATCTGCTGTTTCATTTCTAATTGAGCTTATTGGAATCTTCTTTCTTCTTTTTTTAGTCTCATTAATGGTCTATTGATGTTGTTTATCTTTTCAAAGAACCAGCTTTTTGTTTCATTTGTCTTTTGTATTTTATTTGTTTCAATTTCATTTAGTTGTGCTGTGATCTTATTTTTTTTTCTTCTGTTTGGGTTGTTCTTGCTTCTCCAGTTCCATGAGGTGTGACCTTAGATTGTCTATTTTGCTCTTTCAGGCTTTTCTGATGTAAGCATTTAATGCTATGAACTTTCATCTTAGCACCACTTTTGCTGTATCCCAGAGGTTTTGATAGGTTGTGTTATTATTGTCATCCCATTCAAATAATTTTTTAATTTCCATCTTGATTTCACTGTTGACCCTAAAATTATTCAGGGGCAGGTTATTTAATTTCCTTGTATTTACATGGGTTTGAGCATTCCTTTTCGAGTTAATTTCCAATTTTATTCCACTGTGGTCTGAGAGAGTATTTGATACAATTTCAATTTTCTTAAATTTATTAAGGCTTGTTTTGTGGCCTGTTATATAGTCTATCTTGGAGACTATACCATGTGTTGATGAATAGAATGTATATTCTGCAGTTGTTGGGTAGAATGTTCTATACATATCTGTTAAGTCAATTTGTTCTAGGGTATAGTTTAAGACCATTGTTTCTTTGTTGACTTTCTGTGTTGATGATCTGTCTAGTACTGTCAGTGGAGTATTGGAGTCCCCCACTATTATTGTATTGCCATCTATCTCATTTCTTAGGTCTAGTAGTTCTTGTTCTATAAATCTGGGAGCTCCAATATTAGCTGCATATAATATTTAGGATTGTAATATAATGTCCCTCTTTGTCTTTTTTAACTGTTGTTACTTTAATATCTGTTTTGTCCGATACAGTAATAGCTACTCCTGCTTGCTTTTGGTGTCCATTTGTATGGAATATCTTTCTCCACCCTTTTACCTTAAGTTTATGTGAGTCCTTATGTTAGATGAGTCTCTTGAAGGCAGCAGACATTTGGTTGGTGAATTGTTATCCATTCTGTATATTTTAAGTGGAGCATTTAGGCCATTTATATTCAGCATTAGTATTGAGATGTGAGGTACTATTCTATTCATCATGCTAGTTGTTGCCTGAATACCCTGTGGGTTTTTTTCTTCATTGTTACTGTTTTATAGGTCCTGTGAGATTTATGCTCTAAGAAGGTTCTATTTTGGTGTATTTCAAGGTTTTGTTTCAAGATTTAGAGCTCCTTTTATCAGTTCTCATAGTGCTGGCTTGGTAGTGGCAAATTCTCTCTCAAGATTTAGAGCTCCTTTTATCAGTTCTTATAGTGCTGGCTTGGTAGTGGCAAATTCTCTCACTAAGATATTGTCTGAAATAGACTATATCTTTCCTTTGTTTGTGAAGCTTAGTTTCGCTGGATACAAAATTCTTGGCTGATAATTGTTCTGTTTAAGGAGGCTAAAGATAAGACCCCAATCCCATCTAGCTTACAGGGTCTCTGCTGAGAAACCTGTTGTTAATCTGATACATTTTCCTTTATAGGTTACCTGATGCTTTTGCCTCACAGCTCTTAAGATTCTTTCCTTCTTGACTTTAGGTAACTTGATGACTATGTGCCTAGGCAAAGAGCTTTTTGTGATGAATATCTTGGGTGTTCTTTGAGCTTCTTATATTTGGATGTCTAAATCTCTAGCAAGGCCAGGGAAGTTTTCCTCAATTATTCCCTCAAATATGTTTTCCAGACTTTTATGTTTATCTTCTTCCTTGGGAACATCAATTATTCTTAGGTTTGGTTGTTTAACAGAATCCCAAACTTCTTGGAGGCTTTGTTCATTATTTTGATTCTGTTTTATTTGTCTTTGTCAGATTGGGTTAATTTGAAAGCCTTGTCTTTGATCTCAGAACTTCTTTCCTCTATTTGTTCAATTCTGTTGTTGAGGCTTTTCAGTGTGTTTTGCATTTCTCTAAGAGTGTCCTTCATTTCCAAAGTTGTGACTACTTTTTATTTATGCTATGTACTTCTCTGGAGATTTTTCCATCCATATCCTGTAACATTTTTAAAATTTCTTTAATTTAGTATTCACATTTCTCTGGTGCCTCCTTGAGTAACTTAATAATTGGCCTTCTGAATTCTTTTGCTGGCAATTCAGATATTTCTTCTTGGTTTGGATTCATTGCTGGTGAGCTAGTGTGATCTTTTGGGCGCATAATAGAACCTTGTTTTGTCATTTTACCAAAATTGTTCTTCTGGTTCCTTCTCATATGGGTACACTATGTCAGAGAAAAGATCTGGGGCTCAAGGGCTGCTGTTCATTTTCTTTTGCCCCACAGGTGTTCCCTTAATGTGGTACTCTCCCCTTCCTCTAGGGATGGGGCTTCCTAAGACCTAGAGTGCAATGATTGTTATTTCTCTTCTGATTCTAGCCACCCAGTGGAGCTACCAGGCTCTGGGCTGGTACTGGGGAGTGTCTGCAAAGAGTCCTGTGATGTGATCCATCTTCAGGTGGATAGCAGTACCTGCTCCAGTGGAGGTAGCAGAGGAGTGAGGTGGACTTTTTGTGGGAACTTGGTTGTAGTTTTGTTTAGTGTGCTGGTTTTCTCTAATGCTGGTTGTCCCGGCAGTAAAGTTGTCATGTAGACAGACTCAGGACCTCTGGTTATCCCGGATGTTACAGGCAGTGGAGTTAACTGTTTTCTCCTTTCTTGGGACAAGGCTGTTCTTTTATGAGTTGCTATAATGGTTTGTGTTGATTGGCCTCCAGCCAGGAGGTGGTGCTTTCAAGACAGCATCAGCTGTGGCAATACAGGGAGGATACAAGCTTGCCCTAGGTTGGCCAGGTGATGGGTGAAGCCACAGAGCTTCAAAGAGATAATGTCTTTTGTCTTTGGCTACCAGGGCAGTGTTAGTACCATCATCAGGTGGGGGCAGTGTTAGGCATGTCTGAGCTCAGACTCTCCTTGGGCAAGGCTTGCTGTTGCTGCTATAGGGGATGAGGGTGTTTTTCTCCAGCTGACAGAGTTATGTTTCCTGGGGGATTATGGCTGCCTCTGCTGCATCATACAGGTTGCCAGGGAAGTGGTGGAAAGCTGGCAGTGACAGGCCTCACCCAGCTCCTATGCAGCCAAAAAGGCCAGTCTCAATCCCCCATGCTCCCCCAACAGCACTGACTTTATATCCAGGCAGCCGGTGAGAAAACTTTTTTTTAAAAAAGATCATTTTTCCTCAATTTTAATATTTAAGAAAATTTATTTATTTATAAAAAATATTTTTTAAAGAATAAAAACTTTTAAAGTCTTCAAGGCAAAACCAATAACAATGTATTGGCAAAAATCATGATGCCAGAGTAGAGGGGCTAAATTAGCCCCAACTAAAGGATGTGGTGGGCCCACCACAACAAGCTTAAGAGAAAGTCTTTAAAAGATAAAACTGATCCCACGTAACTTAACTGCTAAAAAGAAATAAGGTGGTATTCATTAAAGAAATACAGTAAAATGAGCACTCAACAATGTAAAATTGACAATGCCTAAGATCCAATCAAAAATCACAAAGCATGTAAAGAAACGAGAAGAGATTACCTATAACCAGGAGAAAAATCAATCAATTATAGACTCAGAAATGCCAGCTATAATAGAATGGGTAGAGAAGGACCTTAAAAGATTTAATATTAAAAGATTAAGATTTTAAAATCTTATTAACATGTTCAACGATATAAAATAAAACATAAAGATAATGATAAAAGAAATGGGAGATATGAAAAAGATCCAGATAGAACTTGTAGAGGTTAAAAAAAATCTGATATGAGAAATCCAAATGGAACTTGTAGAGGTTAAAAAAAAATCTGATACGAGAAACATAAATGATAAGATTAACAGCAGATTAGACACTGCAGACAAGGGATTGACTGCAAAGGGTAATGAGAGCCTTTTGGAGGGCCATGGAAATGTTCTATGTCTTAACTTGATTGTGGCAGTGATTACATGATTATATACATTTATCAGGTCGTCAGACTGTTCACTTAAAATAAATGAGTTATATTGGGTGCAAAGTATACCTCAATAAAACTAGTTTTTAAATACTACAGCAAATGAAAGACATCAGACATAAAAGAATACATACTATATGGATCTAAATATATGAAACTTCTTCACCTAATTTATAGTGACAGAAAGCAGACCAGTGGTTGCCTGGGTGCAGAGTGAGAGAACAGTAGGAGGATAACTGCAAAGGGATGATGGAAATATTCTATACATTCATTGACATGGTGATTACATGGGTGTATACATTTGTCAAACTCACCCAACTCTACACTTCAAATAGATGTGTTTTATTTTATGTAATTACACCCCAGTAAAGTTGAGAGATAAAGCAAAGAAATGGTTATATGTAAGTCTTCCTGTAAATGTGTGTTGGGGGGAGTTGGCATTTTTCTCAGCAGGTCTGGACTGGTCAAAGCATTTTAAAATTTCATCCAATAGTATTTGGACTGAAGACCCACTGTTCTATTCTTGGAAATTTCCCCTATACTGAGAATAATTATTTAATACTCCAAGGAATATTAATGTGAGTTCAAAATGAAGGTCACTGGTGTTCAAAAAACTTCATTAAAAGCAATAGCGGAACACCTTTACAAACCTCTAAAAGGTAAGTTTAAATAGCAAGACTTTTAAAGGCAAAGGAAGGAGCAGCTACCTAGGTATTTTTTGACCTACTGGGCTTCTCAGTGTTGTTAGTGTCCTTGCTGGTAGTCATCTAGGGATCTAAGAAAGCCAGTATCAGTGTAGTGGATGCTGTGGTACCCAGCTAAGCACTTCCCTTCAAGACCAAGACACTCAGTTCCCCAGCACCCTGGAGTGTTCACTTCTAATGGCTGCTCAATTTGCTCTCTGTTAAAGGGAACTGCCTGGCCCAAGTTTACATCCCCTCCTCCATGGTAACCCACCTCCAACGAGGGGTTAATGTGGGGGTACAAAGGCTTTGCCTCCTTACCCTAATTCAGGACAACTCAGAAGGACCATCTCAGCTCTGGAACTCCCTGTGGGAGCAGCTGAGGTCCCTGTTGCAAATTTGCTGCGGTTCATTTCTCCCTCTCCCAATCCTGCTTCCCTCCCTCACCCCTCATTCTTCTCTTTTCTTTTTCTTTTTTCTTTTTTTCTTTTTTTTTTTTTTTTGACAGTGTCTATCTTCTCCCAGACTGGAGTGCAGTGGTGCAATCTCAGCTTACTGCAACCACCACCTCCTAGGCTCAAGCAATCCTCCCACCTCAGCCTTCTGAGTAGCTGGGACTACAGGCGCATGCCACCATGCCTGGCTAATTTTAAGTTTTTTATAAAGACAGGGTTTCCCCATGTTGCCCAGGCTAGTCTCGCACTCCGGAGCTCAGGTGATCCACACGCCTCAGCCTCCCAAACTGCTGGGATTATAGGCATAAGCACTGCACCCAGCCACTCATGGATGTTTTCTTGAGGAAACACTCCCATAAAGCTTCTGCACACAGACCTCCAACTTCGAGTCTGTTTCCCAGGGAACTTGACCTAAAGCAATGAGTAAATAAGAGGGGAATTACCTGTGTCTGGTGGGATCGCTCTATGCCCAGGTAAAAAATAAATATCCAATGTCACTAGCTCTTTTATTTCCAATTGATCAGTTATAAAATGTAATGGAAAGGCCAGGTGCAGTGGCTCACGCCTGTAATCCCAGCACATTGGGAGGCTGAGGCAAGTGAACCACAAGGTCAGGAGTTCGAGACCAGCCTGGCCAACATGGTGAAACCTTGTCTCTACTAAAAACACAAAAAATTAGCTGGGCGTGGTGGCGGGCTCCTGTTATCCCAGCTACTCAGGAGGCTGAGGCAGGAGAATCGCTTGAACCCGGGAGGCAGAGGTCGCAGTGAGCTGAGACCGTGCCTTTGCACTCCAGCCTGGGTGACAGAGTGAGACTCCATCTCAAAAAAATAAAATAATAATAATAATGAGGAAAAAAGCCAATCACAAAAACAAAAAAATATATAGGGAACATACCTAGGAACAACCTTAACAAAAGACAAGTGTGCAACATATATTGATAAAACTCTACTAAAAGTCATTTTAAAAGATAAGAAAGAAACAGAGAAAAGTACATTTTTTTCTTGTATAAGAAAATTCAATCCTGATAAAGTGAGAGTGATTTTCCCTAAATGAGTCTATAAGTTTGATGTAGTCTAAATTGGAATTTGATTAAAAATAATACAAAGTTCATGCGGAAGAATGAACATAAAAAATAGGGAAATTAAAAAAAAAAACAGAATGAAAAATGGACAGTGAGTTAGCCTCGTGCCACCAAATTTTGTAATATAAAGCTGTGGTCATTTCTTGCAGGACTCTTTCTTCTTCCTAGGCTCTCTGCCCTGAGACTCAGACCCTCCGATGTGTTCTCCACCTCCCCCCTTTCCTGCTATGTAGCAAATACCTGTTCATTTTGTCTCTCTCATACTGCTATAATCTCTTAATGGGACAATCTATGCTTTTCAAGGTATGTCTTCAGTACCCAGCCTGCACAAACAATGCTTGTGCAAAGTGTTCAATGAAAGAATGAATCATCGAGTGAATAAATAACCAACTCAAAGCCAAGCACAAAAATGGCTACAGTGGAGTTTAGTTCATTCCTTCCTTTGTGAGATCCTGGAGCCACTGTCATTATAATCTAAGCTGATACCAATACCATCAAGTAGTAAATATTTATTTCCTGCAGATATGCCCTGTTTGCTCTGTGCGCAAAATTACATTTAAAATAACACATGTGGCGGGGAGCAGTGGCTCATGCCTGTAATCCCAGCACTTTGGGAGGCAAGGCAGGCTGATCACCTGAGGTCGGGAGTTGAAGACCAGGCTGGCCAACATGGTGAAATCCTGTCTCTACTAAAAATACAAAAAATTAGCCAGGCGTGGTGGCGGGCACCTGTAATCCCAGCGACCGGGAGGCTGAGGCAGGAGAATCACTTGAACCCAGGAGGTGGAGGTTGCAGAAAGCCAAGATCACGCCACTGCACTCCAGCCTGGGTGGCAAGATCAAAACTACATCTCAAAAGAAATGATAAAAATTAAAATAAAATAATACATGCACTTGTAAACATGTCCACATATACATGATAACACTGTGCATCGGATTACATTCTTAAGTCTGCCCAGCAACGAAGACCTTTAAAGACCAGTGTCTCAGCTGCCTTTACAAGGAAGATGTTTTCAATGCTGTCGTTGAGAAATGAAAGTCAGTGTCATGAGCTCTGTTTTTCCCTTGGGAAAGTCAAGGAAGGGCACTGCATTTACACCAGGATGTGTTGACAATGTCTAACTACATCAAATCTTATCTACACCAGCAGTAAATCCCCTCACCCATCGAGCTGGTAAGAGGGCCCGTTTCCTTCATCACTGCTGCCAGCCAAGGTTTCAGTCCTTCCGCTCCCCAAGAGATTTCATTTCAGAACTGAGATGATAAAGTACTCAAATGGTGCAATCCAAGTCCCAAGGAATTTTAACAACAATAATCCCCTTTGCAAAGCAGGGGAGAGAATGCCCTGTCCTACTGTAAACTTCCTGGCAATTCTCATATGACCACCTGTGCCCATACCCATTACCAGAAAGCCGGATTCACCCAGTCCATGAAAACTTAAAGCTGGACTTTATGCTACAAAACCCCCAAGCACATTTCATTTTGAGTTGTTAATACAGTCCCAGTCTACCACCTGATTACCGAGTAGGTTTCAGTTTCAGCTTTTATCAGTGTAAAGCTCAGAGCTACAGAACGCCAACTGAGCAAATGATTTAATGAAAGCAGAATGAAGGCACAGGCTTGGCTACTACTAAAAGACACAGTGGAAGTTTGTTTTTTTTGAGGAAGATATGTAAATCTGATGAATGAAAACTGTAGTTGAGTGCACCCCTGGAAAGATAATGAAAACTCCCCCTCAGTTAGAAGCATCCATACACACCTTGGGTCTCTTAATATGTAGCTTTCAAATTCTTGCAATTTCAGGGCCCGTGTACTCCAACTCTAGATGTGCCATCGATGTGATATGATTGCTGTAATGAGAATTCAGTCTGTGGTCTTAAAACTTGGAGCTGGACTCTCTAAAGTCCGGAGCTTTTAAAGAAAACAAGTTTGTTGGTGTTTATATGTTTTCTTTGTTGCTTTGGCCTCAAGCTCCTCATAAAACGGCTTGAAGAAAATTTATAAAACATGCACAAATAATATGCATAATGTGCAGAAAAAGCCTTGAAAACATGCATATTGAAGAAAGTCCATAAAATTTAGAGAAGCTCATACCTTCTTAAATCTTCATAACAGTGCTGCAAGGTAGGTATTGTTATCACCATAACAATCCCCAAGATTCAAAAAGAAAATACTTGAGGAAAAGGGCTGGCTGAGTGACCCCAAAGAAGGGAAAGGTAAAATTGCTCCAGTTTCCCTAGGGATGAAGACAAAACATCTCCCAGGAATCTGAGTCTGGTCTGCCTGGAAATAGCTGTTTCTGGGAAAAGCAATCAGGCTGAATCAAGAGTAACATACTAATTCCAAATCCTCACAATTACATGTTGAGAGCCTGCCTAGATATTCTGGGTGCCACCTTGCAATTGGCCAGTTGTGTCGCTGACAGCTCGGTGCATATCAGGGAAAAGACACACTCTCAGTTGGCGCCTCTTACAGTCACATTAATCCTACTGAAGTGTGGTTCTGGAACACAGCCAGTCTGCCCCACTGAGGCAAGGCTTGATGGAGCACAGGCTAGCATGGCTGCACCTGACCAGCTCAGGGGATGAAGGATGGAAGAAGCAGGACAGTTTAAATGTCTGTATGGTGAGTATTCAGGCATCACTATTAACTAAAAAGACACATGGAGCCAGTGGGATAGCTGTGGAAACACAGACAGGCACCTGGCTCAGAAGAGCTGACAGGGATCCCAAATTGGCTCATTTTAAGTGTAAGTCATGTGGGCTTCAAGACAAAGATGCTAATCCATGAACACAAAACAACCTCGGCTCACACAGAGTCATCAACCAAAAGATAGTTTTTATGCTTCCAGAGTGGTGATAGCAGCAAATATTCATAGCTCACCTAACTCTCCCAGCCTCAAATAAGACATAAGAAAAGTTCCAACATAGTCCCTATCTGGAAGGAAGGGTGTCCAGCTAGCAAGCTAAAAGTAACTCTAACCAAACCAGGAGAAGACGTACCACAGCAGATTATGTCTAAATTGTATGGCCCAAATAGTAATGGCCATAACCATTTTGAGGATGCAGAAATTCTTAAGAGTAAGCTGGACCCTCCAGGGTAAGCGATTTAAATTGAGACACAGGCAAGCATCTCCTGTAGAAGGAACAACAAAAGCTGAGGCATGTAAAAAGAAAAGACACTATTGGACATTGAAAATATTGAGAAAGCCAAACCATACAGTGAAGACCAGGGCCCCCAAACAAGAAATTTACACTTAATAGTCAGACCAGAAATTTTCAAACAACTCAAAAATTTCTCCAAGTAGACATTGCAAAGAGTAATGAGAGCACCTGTAGAACACTGTCCTCCCCATCTGGCAGCCCCTACTCAAATATGTCTTAACCAGGATATTCAGGTTTGGTCTGTTTTATGTATTCAGATTCCATGTGAGATTTTGTTTTAGAATGAGTTGCTTTAAAATATTTTTAAACGTTATAGAGACCCTAACAAGGAGGACAAGCAGGATAAGCTACAAAATCATAGTTTTTAAAAAGCCAAACATTTGCAGATCAATAAAAGTTGACTTAATTCGTGTCCAGCAAGCCAGCACAACAAGAAATGTTAAGAAGCTTTTCAGGTCCAATGGAATTGATACCAGATGGAAGCATAGATCTGCTAGAAACAATAAAGGGTACCAGAAAGTCATTTTAAAAAATCAAATACCTAGGAATAAGTCTAAAACAATAGCTAGAAGTCCTCTACACTGAAAACTAAAAGAATATTTGCTAAGAAAAATTAAACAAGCTGTACATAAATGAAGACTTATACCATGTTCATGGATTGGTAGACTAAATATAATTAAGAAGTCCATTTAGAGTCTCTGTCTTTTGGTCAAGACAGGGAAACATAATTTTCCTTCCCACCTGAAACAACTAAAAATCTAGACAAAATATATAAAACAACAGTTTTCAAGACAATGGATATTAGGCAATGAAGAAAAATAATTCCTAAGAAAAAAGGAAAAAAATAAGTGAGCAAAGTGAGTCCTATGATTGCTCCAGGATATAACTTGTATTTCCAGGCCATGACAGAGGGAGTGGTAATCTAGGTAGAGCCCAGCAGATTCCTTAAGTTAAGGAGATGAAGTTGATATTCTGGGGAGATCAAGACAGCTAGAGTTCACAGGGCAGAATACGGGGGAGGAGAAAGCTGCACAGAAAGAAAACTCCAAAAATCTGAGGTGATCCCTTTTGAGTATATATACCAATTTTTTTTTTTGGTCTACTATTTGTCTTTTGAATGACAAAGACAAACAATTTTTTAACAATGTATATAATCAAATATGTCTCTCCTTTCCTTTATGACTTCTGGGTTTGCTGTCTTGCTTAGGAAAGTCTACTTCATTTTAAGACATTTTATTTTGTGAACTTGGCTCAGCATTTTAAGGGCATGTTCTTTTGGGGGGCCTACAGCACTAGACACAATAACCTTAAAGACAGCAAGAGCAGGAAAGGAATATTTTCAAAAAACCATGCCTGCAGGTGGGGAACAGTTTAGTTATATAGTGATTAAGAGCTGTAGAGTCAGATGGTCCTGGAGAGGAGTTCCACTTCCTGAGTGAGAATCCTGGGTGAATAACTCTGGGGCCTTTAGGCAAGCTACTTAACCTCTGTCAAAAGGGAGATATTAGTAGCTACTTCATATGCTTATGATAACTAACAACAATGCATGTAAAGCATTTAGCATAGGGCTTAGCACACAGTGAGTGTTCAGTCGGTAATGGCTTTTATTACTACTGTTACTAGCATAGAAAAACTAGGAGAGGCCGGGCGTGGTGGCTTATGCCTGTAATCCCAGCACTTTGGGAGGCCAAAGCAGGGCAGATCACCTGAGGCCAGGAGTTCGAGACCAGCCTGGCCAACATGGTGGAACCCTATCTCAACTAACAACACAAAAAATCAGCCAGGCATGGTGGCACACACCTGTGATCCCAGCTACTTGAGAGGCTGAGGCAGGAGAATCACTTGAAATCAGGAGGCAGAGACTGCAGTGAGCAGAGATCATGGCATTGCACTCCGGCCTGGGCAACGAGAGTGAAACTCCATCTCAAAAAAAAAAGAAAAGAAAAACTAGGAGAGAATTTTAGAAAGATAGGCTGGGGTTAGACAGTTTGGACTTCGATCTGTCAAGGATGTAAAACAATGGAAGGTTTAGTAGCCAAGGAGTAATATGAGATAGATAGTATTTAATAAAAATCCATCTCTCTTTAAGGATCTATGGTATCCTTAAAAGGCCATATTTATATTGACTTATGTATCTTTTTATCTGAAAATCCCATCTCAGAAAAAAAAGATAGCACTTCTTAAACACTGTTACACTTTAAAACTTCTTGTGATTTGATCAGATGATAATTATTTCATCAATCTACATCTTATCTTAGGTGAAGATTCTAGTCCCATAATCAAAAACATATTAAATCTTAAAACTCTATAACTTGATTTTTCTATATTCTTATTTGTAGGGCAGTAGAAATTATAAATCAGTGTAGAGGGAAATTTATAGCACTAAATGCACACAAGAGACAGCAGTAAAGATCCAAAATTGACACCCTAACATCACAATTAAAAGAACTAGAAAAGCAAGAGCAAACACATTCAAAAGCTAGCAGAAGGCAAGAAATAACTAAAATCAGAGCAGAACTGAAGGAAACAGAGACACAAAAAACCCTTCAAAGAATTAATGAATCCAGGAGCTGGTTTTTTGAAAAGATCAACAAAATTCATAGACCACTAGCAAGACTAATAAACAAGTAAAGAGAAGAATCAAATAAACACAATAAAAAATGATAAAGGGGATATCACCACCAACCCCACAGAAATATAAACTACCATCAGAGAATACTACAAACACCTCTACGCAAATAAACTAGAAAATCTAGAAGAAATGGATAAATTCCTCGACACATACACCCTCCCAAGTCTAAACCAGGAAGAAGTTGAATCTCTGAATAGACCAATAACAGGCTCTGAAATTGTGGCAATAATCAATAACTTACCAACCAAAAAGAGCCCAGGACCAGATGGATTCACAGCCGAATTCTACCAGAGGTACAAGGAGGAACTGGTACCATTACTTCTGAAACTATTCCAATCAACAGAAAAAGAGGGAATCCTCCCTAACTCATTTTATGAGGCCAGCATCATCCTGATACCAAAGCCAGGCAGAGACACAACCAAAAAAGAGAATTTTAGACCAATATCCATGATGAACATTGATGCAAAAATCCTCAGTAAAATACTGGCAAACCGAATCCAGCAGCACATCAAAAAGCTTAACCACCATGATCAAGTGGGCTTCATCCCTGGGATGCAAGGCTGGTTCAACATACGCAACATATGCAAATCAATAAAGGTAATTCAGCATATAAATAGAACCAAAGACAAAAACCACATGATTATCTCAATAGATGCAGAAAAGGCCTTTGACAAAATTCAACAACCCTTCATGCTAAAAACTCTCAATAAGTTAGGTATTGATGGGACGTATCTCAAAATAATAAAAGCTATCTATGACAAACCCACAGCCAATATCATACTGAATGGGCAAAAACTGGAAGCATTCCCTTTGAAAACAGGCACAAGACAGGGCACCATTCCTATTCAACATAGTGTTGGAAGTTCTGGCCAGGGCAATTAGGCAGGAGAAGGAAATAAAGGGTATTCAATTAGGAGAAGAGGGAGTCAAATTGTCCCTGTTTGCAGATGACATGATTGTATATCTAGAAAACCACATTGTCTCAGCCCAAAATCTCCTTAAGCTGATAAGCAACTTCAGCAAAGTCTCAGGATACAAAATCAATGTATAAAAATCACAAGCATTCTTGTACACCAATAACAGACAAACAGAGAGCCAAATCATGAGTGAACTCCCATTCACAATTGCTTCAAAGAGAATAAAATACCTAGGAATCCAACTTACAAGGGATGTGAAGGACCTCTTCAAGGAGAACTACAAACCACTGCTCAATGAAATCAAAGAGGATACAAACAAATGGAAGAACATTCCATGCTCATGGGTTGGAAGAATCAATATCGGGGAAAATGGCCATACTGCCCAAGGTAATTTATAGATTCAATGCCATCCCCATCAAGCTACCAATGACTTTCTTCACAGAATTGGAAAAAACTACTTTAAAGTTCATATGGAACCAAAAAAGAGCCCGCATCGCCAAGTCAATCCTAAGCCAAAAGAACAAAGCTGGAGGCATCATGCTACCTGACTTCAAACTATACTACAAGGCTACAGTAACCAAAACAGCATGGTACTGGTACCAAACAGAGATATAGACCAATGGAACAGAACAGAGTCCTCAGAAATAACGCCGCATATCTACAACTATCTGATCTTTGACAAACCTGACAAAAACAAGAAATGGGGAAAGGATTCCCTATTTAATAAATGGTGCTGGGAAAACTGGCTAGCCATATGTAGAAAGCTGAAACTGGATCCCTTCCTTACACTTTATACAAAAATTAATTCAAGATGGATTAAAGACTTACATGTTAAACCTAAAACCATAAAAACCCTGGAAGAAAACCTAGGCATTACCATTCAGGACATAGGCATGGGCAAGGACTTCATGTCTAAAACACCAAAAGCAATGGCAACAAAAGCCAAAATTGACAAATGGGATCTAATTAAACTAAAGAGCTTCTGCACAGCAAAAGAAACTACCATCAGAGTGAACAGGCAACCTACAAAATGGGAGAAAATTTTCACAACCTACTCATCTGACAAAGGGCTAATATCCAGAATCTACAATGAACTCAAACAAATTTACAAGAAAAAAACAATCCCATCAAAAAGAGGGTGAAGGACATGAACAGACACTTCTCAAGAGAAGACATTTATGCAGCCAAAAACCACATGCAAAAATGCTCATCATCACTGGCCATCAGAGAAATGCAAATCAAAACCACAATGAGATACCATCTCACACCAGTTAGAATGGCCATCATTAAAAAGTCAGGAAACAACAGGTGCTGGAGAGGATGTGGAGAAATAGGAACACTTTTACACTGTTGGTGGGACTGTGAACTAGTTCAACCATTGTGGAAGTCAGTGTGGCGATTCCTCAGGGATCTAGAACTAGAAATACCATTTGACCTAGCCATCCCATTACTGGGTATATACCCAAAGGACTATAAATCATGCTGCTATAAAGACACATGCACACGTATGTTTATTGCAGCACTATTCACAATAGCAAAGACTTGGAACCAACCCAAATGTCCAACAACAATAGACTGGATTAAGAAAATGTGGCACATATACACCATGGAATACTATGCAGCCATAAAAAATGAGGAGTTCATGTCCTTTGTAGGGACATGGATGAAACTGGAAATCATCATTCTCAGTAAACTATCGCAAGGACAAAAAACCAAACACCGCATGTTGTCACTCATAGGTGGGAATTGAACAATGAGAACACATGGACACAGGAAGGGGAACATCACACTCTGGGGACTGTTATGGGGCAGAGGGGAGCGGGGAGGGATAGCATGAGGAGATATACCTAATGCTGAATGACGAGTTAATGGGTGCAACACACCAACACGGCACATGTATACATATGTAACAAACCTGCACATTGTGCACATGTACCCTAAAACTTAAAGTATAATAATAAAATAAAATAAAATAAAAATAAAAATAAAAATATAAAAGAAATTATTAATTAGCTAAGAACTGAGTGGGCATCTCATTGGCTTTCACTACACACCTACAGGCAGATAGAATGTCACCTTCCAGCAGAATGTGTCTGCCCTCTGCATCTGCTATGGACTGAATATTGTGTCCCCCCAAAATTCATTTGTTGAAGCCCTAACTCCCAGTGTGACTATATTTGGAAATCGAGCCCTTAAGAAAATATTTAAGCTTAAATGAGGTCATAAGGGTGGGGCCCTAATTCGATAGGATTAGTGTCCTTATAAAAAGAGACACCACACAGCTCTCTCTCTCTCTCTTTTTTTTTTCCCCTTTCGCCCTCTCACTCAGAGCATGCATGGAGGAAACACCATGTCAGCACACAGCTATGTGGTGGCCACCTCCAAGCCAAGAGAAGAGGCCTCAGAATGAAACCAAATTTGCTGGCACTTTAATCTTGGACTTTCAGCCTCCAGAACTGTGAGAAAATAAATGTCTATTGTTTCAGCCACCCAGTCTGGGTATTTTGTGAAGGTAGCCTCAGCAGACTGAGACAGCATCTGATCAAGTAGTGACATCCAGAGTCAAACTCTCATTCTATGTTAGATACTAGGATATTTTAATCCAAATTAGAGTTACTTTGAAAGATAAGGTTTCTGTTTCTCCATTCTTTCCAAAGCAAGGTTGCCCCTGTCTCCAAGGAAGGGATCTCTGCAGCCCACAAGCTGAGGAAGGATGGAGGAGCACCCTTTCTTCCCATTCGGCAGGGTGCTAGGTCCCTCCTGTGAGAAGCATGGGAGAATGTAGATCTAGAAGCCACGTGGCTGAGTAAACCAAATACTCATGAGAGTTATAAAGCACAAAGAAATATCAATTTCAATTTTAATCCATATCATGAAATCCCAGTTACAGTTTCTTCCTAAAGAAATGACATGGCTAAACTCGTAAGCTCCTCTTCCCACCTGCTGTTCTCCTTGTTTGGGGTTACTGTTGAGAGACTGAATATATCATCAGACAATGGCCAGACTGTATATAAAAACAGGTCTCTAACCCACAGCCTGCTCAGGAAATCAAACACCTTATCTCCCATAAACAACCCAGGAAGCCAGCCTGCTATAAGTCCCACTTGGGAAGCCAGATTGCTATCTCTTTAAACAATCCAAAAAGGTAAATAATAACTTCTGTAACAATCAGCCCCAACTGCCCAGGACTTGATTAATAATAGATAACTTCCCTAATTTTTGTCCCTACTTCCAGTTTAGGACCAACAAGGGAATGCCCTAAATGCATAGATAGCCCACCTGCAGCTCACCCTGCCAGCAGCCTTCAGTTGGGGCACACGGGAAGCTTCTCTGTTTTCCACTAAACGCCTTCCCAGTCCTCTGCCTGCCTTTGATTCTCTGCCAAACACAGTGACACAGGCCGACTCCTTTGCAATTGCAATCTCTGAATAAATAGCCTCTGCATTTCTCATTTAGTTGGTTTTTATTCATTTCCACAGTGTCTTTTCATCTATTCCCTAGAAGATTGAAAAGATTTTTTTCCCTAATTGCATCTTGAAACATTTTCTCTCATATTTATGAGGCAGATATTGCTTTTTTCCACAATTATAAATTAAAGGGCATATTCCATCCTTTTGACAAATGTGAACTTAAATTTTTTTTTTTATTTTACTTTAAGTTCCAGGATACAAGTGCAGAATGTATAGTTTTGTTACATAGGTATATGTCTGCCACGGTGGTTTGCTGCACTTATCCACCCATCAAATGTGTACTTTGAAGATAGCCCAGAGGTTCCAGGTCCCAGAGTGATAGTTCTAGGCCAGTGATGTGCACACAGGGCCCCTGACCACCTCCCTGTTCAACCCCATATCCACGTCATTTTTTGAAAAGTATTGGTAGTGACTTCCCCCGTGAGCCTGAGTTCCCAGATCCGACCCTGGCACCCGCAGCTCCCTGTCTTCACTGTGCCATTGCTCATTAAGCTGCACTGGTTGCCTGACCCCCCAGGTGTTCCCCCTGGGGACTGGGCACACAGTCTAGGTACTTGTTTTGCTCAAGCCAATGAAAAAGGCATGAGGAACACTTCAAAGAAAGCTTTCAAACTGCTGACCTTGGCAGTTCTGCTGTTTTCAAAGACAACAGAACAGCGGGAAGGAGGAAGATTTCATTTCCCTGGAGCTTCTGTGCTTAGCTCTGGAAACAATAGTAACCAAGTGCATTTTGGGAGGAATCATTTGAACCAGGTCCTTATCTGCATTGCTTGGAATAAGGTTTTATAAAAAACAAAACATCAACAACAACAAGAAAACTCCCCACTTAATTCAAATGCCACATTCATTTCCGTCTGGTTTGTTTCTCATCAATAAAAATGCATAATTAACTCGCTGAAGTTAGGCATTGCTAATAAATAGAAATCCATTTCAATGAATTCAGAACCTGTGGGATTTCTGATTTAACCCTGCAATCTACTTCATTGACAAACTTTAAATGACTTGATGGAAGAAAATGAAGGTCCCAAGCTGCTGTTTGATATTCAGTAGCTTGTTTCTTTTGTGAGTAGGTAGGAAGGCGGACTTCTCAGGCTTTACTATGACTTACCCTAGGAGGACTACAGCACTCAGCATAGACTCAACAAAGCATCATATTTTTAATCCATCAGGAGTTTTCCAGGGGAATGTTGCCCATGGTTAAATAACTTAAAGTAACAGAGAGTTAGCAAGAGAAGAGTCAACATAGGCACAATTTACCTGTCTACCTTCATCCATCTTTAGATGTTGGTCAGCAGCTGTCACGGACTGGATACTCCTGGGACCGATGGCCAGTGACTGTGAGGACTGGAAACTGCAGTTCCTTGCTTTGTGTGTAGCTCTCTCCTCTGACTTGAGAATGCTGTTTAAAATGCTCTAGGTATAGTTCTAAACAGCTGACTCATCATTAAGGACAGGTGTCTGCAGAGAAGTCAGCAGGTGCAATTAATGTTAAAAATAAGATGACCTTTCAAAATACTACCCACGCACTACACCTGGAGTGTGGAAAAGAGGGGGCAGTCAATATCCCCTACATGGCCCACTGTTAGCCAGCCAAGCATACACAGAGTATAGGAAAAATATGTAAAACAGATCTTTATTTTGAATTTGAACCATGCATTCTATTATGGGTCCTACTCCAGGTATTGTCCCATTGTATTCCAGGTGCCTTTCCCAGTTTCCCAGGGGGCAGACCTGGTAATTGATTCTCTGAGTGCCCATGTGGTCACTCCCTTGTAGCCAGTTGCCCTCTCTGACTCTGACCTTCCACCCACCCTCCGTTTCCTTTGATCCTCCAGAACTTGGAATCTCTTCTCCTCCTGGCAAGGACTCCTGTCTTGGATGAACTTTAGTCAGGCTCCTCTGAGCCCACAGCTAGGCCTCATCCTTAGTCCTGGCCTTGGCCTGCTGAGCCCAGTTTTAGAAAAAAAAAAAAGTCCTGCTAAGGCAGCTTATCCAAAATCCCACCCTTGATATCTAACCAAGTTCCTCTTGCTAACTTTCCATTTCACCTCCTCAGCTGCCTGTTGGCTATACACGTCCTCTTGTTTCTGTTGTATCTGGAGTTGAGTTCAACTTCTCTCCCCTATTACAGTAGTCTTGAAGAAAGCCTTCCTTGCCATTTTTAACAAATGTCAGAATAATTTCTCTTTAACCCTTCTCAAACCCAGGGCCCCACCTCTTCCGCACCTGGAGTTCTCTTTGTCTTTAAGTGCTCATCTCCTTCTTCAGATTAACACCCACTGCCAGGTGCTGGGGCGTTGAATCCTGAGGGCTGGAAGAGAAGAAAGGAAAAGCAGCTTTCTCAGCAGTCTGTTTTCAGAGCTGGGAAGGTAGGATAATCGCAACTTTCCCACTGCTAAGTTAACGGTTCTGTGGCATCTCCCTTCCTTTTGCTAAGAGTATCTGTCTTCTTAGTAACCCTGGTCTGGAACCCCAGGAGAAAAACAGAGGGAGAAAAAAAAAAAAGCAAGCCCTCATTTGTGATACCAGAAGAACTGAAAAACCTTACTCCCTCTCCGCCACAAAAGAATTATCCTGTATATGGAATTAGAAATAATTAATGTGACTTGAAACTGGTACAAAGCAAACAATCAAAAGGCTCTGCTGAATTACTGGTGCCATAGGGAAATAAATGGGTTTGGAGTCAGATGGGCCTGAATTTAAAGCCTGCCTCCCCCATCTAGCCAGGACCTCAAGCAAGCAGGTTAACACTGGAGCCCAGATGCCTTGTCTGTAAAAATCTCTTATCTCACAAGGTCAGTAAGAGGAATAGATGAGCATCTAACACCATGCTTAGTGCAGGGTTATTTTTTAAAGGTTCATTTTCACGTCCTAACTCTCACTCTGTTTGAGAGACAACAGTCTCTATGGGGCCCATTTTGGAGACTAGAAAAATACATCGTTTGAAAAGTACTTGATTTTTTTTATCTTCCATGCTTTGATTTTGTGATTTATCTGATGCTAACATTATTATTTAAGAAATCACAATATTTTTGTATGTCTTTTAATATTTTATAAGGCAATTCTATTTCAGTGTAAAATATAGCGACATTTTAAAACAGTTTTGTTTTTTCTGAGCTAACATGTTTTTAGACAGAATGAAGTTATAGTGCCACAATGAGTGAGAGGAAAATAAGAAATTTAGTAGAATGTAAAACAGTAAACTAAATGTTTACATTTAAGTTCTATCATTTTTCTATGAAAAAATCTAGACATATGCATAAGTAGAGAGAATAGTGTAATGAGCCCCCTTGTATCTGTCACCCCGTCTTAACAATTATATTTTGCCAAGCTTGTTTTGTCTGTACATCACCCTGCAATTCTCACCATCCTCTTTACTGGAATGTTTTAAAGCAAATTCTCAACATCATATTTTAGTGCATATTTCCAATAGAGAATTCTTCTTATTTTATATAATCAAATTACTACTAATATAGCTAATAAAATTTAAAAATAATTCCTTATATAGTTCCTATGTATTCTCAATGTCCACTCAATGTTTAAATACCCTGATTGTCTCAAAAGCATCTTTTTACGGTTGACTTGATTGAATCTGGTCCAAATAAGAAATTTGGTTGATACGTTACCTAAGTCTCTTTTAATCTATACCATTCCTCCCTCCTTCCCACCCTGTTTGTATCAGTCTGTTCTCACATTGCTATAAATACCTGAAGCTAGGTAATTTATAAAGAAAAGAGGTTTAATTGGCTCACAGTTCTGCAGGCTGTACAGGAAGCATGATTCTGGCACCTGCTCGGCTTCTGGGGAGGCCTCACGAAACTTACAATCATGGCAGAAGGCAAAGGCGAAGCAGGCCCTTCTTACATGACCGGTGTAGGATGGAGAGAAAGGTGGGAGGAGGTGCTACCTATTTTTAAACAACCAGATCTCATGAGAACTCTATCGTGAGAACAGCACCAAAGGGGGAATCTGCCCCCATGATCCAATCACCTCCCACCAGGCCCCACCTCTAACAATGGGGATTACAACTGAACATGAGATGTAGGTGGTGATCCAGATCCAAACCATATCACTATTCATGCTGTTTGTTGAAGAAACCAAGTCATTTGTCTTATTGAATTTCCCATGCTCTGAATTTGGCTAATTGCATCATTGTGGTGTCATTTAACGTACTCCCCGTCCCCTGTATTTCCTGTGAGGGTCGTTGGATCTAGAGACTTGATCAGATTCCCGTTCAATTTTTCAGCAGAACTTCATGGAAGGAGCCTGTACTTACTATTGATCACATCAGCAGACACAAAATATCTCTTCTCTAGTGAATTTTCAACTGATCAGTGAAACAAAAAGTTATTTGGATTCCAATCCAGGATAATAACTTTCCATTTATGGTGGAAAGACAAGATTTTTTGAGTCATCCAGACTTGAGACAAAACACTGAACTGTGGCACTATGGACAAGACATTGTGGATTTTCCCATGTTGGGTGCTGGATATTCTTGTATTCCTGTAAATATTCTTGAGCTTTGTTCTGGGCTGCAGTTACATTACTTGGAAACAGTTTGACTCTTTGGGGTGTTGTTTTTATTATTGTTAGATGGGTCTGGAGCAGCATTAATCTAGAGCTTATTTTGTGCTACTGCTGAAGCAAGCCCTTTGAGTTCTCTATCCAGTGCCCATGCATTAGGAGGGTTTCCAGTCTGGCTGGTGGCCTGTGTGAGCACCAGTCACCATTCCCTCAAAGCCTTTAGGATGGTTCTTTCCCCAGCCTCACACACACGCAATGATCAGTCCTCTACTAAGTACAGTATTACAGGCCTTGAGGTACAGACACTGCAGAAGCCAGACGATAATTCTCATTCCTATGAAATACACAAGTATTGTACAGATTACAACTTCCAAATAAAATCAAGCAAATGTTGCCAACTTAAACCTCATTCACAAATGGGATTATCTCAACAAACCAAGTCCATTCCCCGTGAATCCAGGAAAATAAACAAATATGTGCAAAAGCCCTCTCAGATCACAGTATAGAAGGTCTTGTTGAAAGGATTTTTTAAGTCCCTGCTTTCTCCTTCTCCCATGTAGAAAAAAGCAAAATATACCTTTGCAAGGAGTATTTCCATTGGAAATCACTTTGCTCTCATGGAGGTGGAGAAAAATAATTTAAAACAGATAAAAGAGTGGATCTGGATAACTTCTCTTTTCTTTTAGATCTTAAAAACCATTCACTTTAATACCATGAGCCCGTGTAAGAAAGCCATTCAAAATAATGATTTTACATTCTCTAAATCCTTGGTATTCATCATTTTGAGGGAATATCGTGTATCATAAGACTGCTTTTATTTTCTTCCCATCAGACAAGATTATCCAAAGCAATTACTAAATAGCTGATTCAGGGCCCATGATAAGAACATACAAGAACTTTGGAAGTTGTGTGGCTCCATGGTCCCTTTAAACCTGGGGGGTCTGCAGGCACACAACCAGTAATTTTTCTTAGTGCCAGTGGGTCATGTCGCAGGCAGTTTGTACCACATGGGTTGTTGTGGTGGTGGTGGTGATTACTGATGTTCTTTTAAGAACTTTTAGAAGTTCTAGAAACACTGAGAATCAGATTAGCTGTCAGAAGGAGCAGAGAGATTATCCAACATTGGTTATGTATAAGGGATATTAAATAATATTGTTCTCAATAACATTAACAATGAAATACGATAACTTAGTAATATAAATCTTAAAGACATACCAGGTCTCTTTAGAGATAAGATAGTTATCTTTATAGTTATGCTCTAAGCATTTCAATTAACATGAGAAGTTATGGCAATAAATACATAAAAGATGCAAAAGTTACATCTTCAATAAAGGGAATGTAGTGGTTTTCTTAATCCAAAATTTTGTTTTATGTACGATACACCCAGTGTTCACTGTATGTATGACTGGAAGCCCCCATTGCTGTACAGGAGGAAGTGCAGATGCCCTAAACTTTTAATCAGGTTCACATAGAACAGTAGGCTCTGCTTTGAGAGGGCAGATTAAGTGCATGTATTTACTTGCTTTCCATGGAATCCCACTTAAATAACACTTGAACAAGCAGAATAAATTCATAACAGTGCTGAGTGCAGTGGACCAGAGATTTTGACCTATTTCTGAAAACCAAATACGTGGGATCATATTGATACAAAATCATAGCAAGGAATGACAACTCTTTTCCCCAAAGAGCCCTGTGCCCATCTGCATTAGATTCCCAGGGCTGCCATAACCAAGCACAGGTGCTACAAACAGGGTGGTTTATAACACAGATGTATCTTCTTACAATCCTGGAGGCTAAAAGTTTGAAATAAAGGTATGAGCAAGGTTAGTTCCTTCGGAGAGCTCTGGGGAAAAATATGTTCTGTGCCTTTCTCCTAGCCTCTGGGGTTCCCAGCAGGCCTCATTGCTCCTTGCATTGTAAACACATCGCTCCAGTCTCTACCTCTGTAGTTACATGGGTTCTCCCTGTGTGTTTCTGTGTGTCTTCCTCTCTTCTCCTCCTCTCCTCCTCTTTTTTTTTGAGATGGTATCTCACTCTGTTGCCTAGGCTGGAGTGCAGTGGCGTGATCTCAGCTCACTGCAACCTCCGCCTCTACAGTTCAAGCGATTCTTCTGCCTCAGCCTCCCGAGTAGCTGGGATTACAGGTGCCTGACACCACGTCCGGCTAATTTTTTTGTATTTTTAGCAGAGACAGGGTTTCACCATGTTGGCCAGGCTGGTCTCGAACTCCTGACCTCAGATGATCCACCCACCTCAGCCTCCCAAAGTGTTGGGATTACAGGCATGAGCCACTGAGCCTGGCCTTCTCCTCTTCTTATAAGGACACCAGTGATACTAGATTCAGAGTCCATCCTACTCCAATATGATCTTATCTTAATTATATCTTCAATGACCCTATGCCCAAATAAGGTCACATTCTGAGGTAGCAGGGACTAGAACTTCAACATATCTTTTATCTTTTAGAGGGACACAATTTAACCTGTAACACCATCATTCACCTGTTTGCGTTCAGATTCATTTCCTACTCTCTCTCTCTCTCTCTGCTCTTTCTGTGTCTCAAAGTATTAACTCCTACAATCTATATTTTCCAGACTCCCTTGCCAAACTGGCTTCTGGCTGATGTCAACCAACGGGAGGCACTGGCAAGGGACTGGCAGGAGGGAGAACCGAAGGAGCCAGGGTGATTCTCCCCTCTATCTCTGCCTTGGGCAGTGTCTCCAGTAGTAGCTACATCTACTCCATAATTCTAGTTCCTTCTGGAAGGCTTGCTGTAGCTGGGAGGCTCTCCCAGTATGCAGCAAGGGGGCCAGAGCTGCTAAACTCTGGGAATGCCATCCTCCAACTCGCCTCTGCTTCTAAAATCTGAGTTGCTTCATTCTTCAGTTTGCTCTGTCAGCTCTTCCAAGACTTTTATAATTAATTCCCCTAATTAAATTCCCTCTATTGAACTACCCGGCATAAGTTCTGTTTTCCTGACAGACCCCTGACTGATCAAGCTTCAGGCGATGCCAAGCTCTGAGTCAACTAGTAGAAAACAGGAGTGGGCCAGGGGGCAGACATCAAGGCAACTACTGAAAGGACCACCAATGGGATAAAGAGAGCAGACCCCAGTGCCCCCCTTCCGTCCCCCTGCAAATGCAGCACAACTGTCAGGAGACGTGTGTGGGAAATAATAGTTGTGTGCAAAATCCTTCACGTTTCTTAGTTGGCAGCCAACAGATAACTACCCAATGTTGCTTTCAAAAGGAACTATAAGCATATTTCTAGTATAATGATATTACAGTAGCCACCAAAATTATTTAAAACATCAATAAGTAAAAATTATCTCTCAGGACTTAGGGTGGGCAGGAACGGGCTTATTTTGGTTTATTTTCTCTCCTTCTGTGTTATTTGAATGTTGTAAAGCTTTTGCCTCTATTACCTTTTGTTGTTGTTGTTGTTGTTGTTGTTTTTGTTGTTGAGACAGAGTCTCGCTGTGTCGCCCAGGTTGGAGTGCAGTGGCGCGGGGTCTCGGCTCACTGCAAACTCCGCCTCCCCGGTTCACGCCATTCTCTTGCCTCAGCCTCCCGAGTAGCTGGGACCACAGGTGCCCGCCATGGCGCCCGGCTAATTTTTTGTATTTTTTAGTAGAGACGGGGTTTCACTGTGGTCTCCATCTCCTGACCTCGTGATCCGCCCGCCTCGACCTCCCAAAGTGCTGGGAAGACAGGCGTGAGCCACCGCGCCCAGCCGCCTCTATTACTTCTTTAATGTTTTAAGCAATAATTTCAAAGATTTGACTAGGTCTTTGTCTAGCTAAGGAGCAAGTGATTTTATATCAATTCTTATTTCTTGGACATAGAAGGGGGAAGGTAGAGATGAAAGAGTGGAGAATTTTGAAGCAGGCATGTGAATAAAGAAGCTAATGACACTACTCATTGACTAAGTAATTGCTTTACATGTTACACTGTGGATGGGGGAAATCCATGCAGAAGGTGTTTCATGTTAGGAAATATGCCACTCTTTCCAAATGTGATATTTTTGAGAATTACTGTGTGTTAGGCCATTCTTGCATTGCTATAAAAAAAAAAAAAAAAAAAAAAAAAAACCTGAGGCTGGGTAATTTATAAAGAAAAGAGGTTTAATTGGCTCACTGTTCTGCAGGCTGTGCAGGAAGCATGGTGCTAGCATCTGCATGATGTCTGGGGAGACCTCAGGAAGCTTACAATCATGGCGGAAGGCAAAGGGGGAGCAGGCGTCTCACATGGCAAGCGTGGGAGTAAAAGAAAGAGTCGGGTTGGGGAGGTGCCACACACTTTTAAACAACCAGAACTCATAAGAACTGACTCACTATTGTGAGGACAGCACCAAGTCATGAGGGATCAGCCCTCATGGCCCAAACACCAGGCCCCACCTCCAACACTGGGGACTACATTTCAACATGAGATTTGGGCAGGACAAATATCCAAACCATATCCTACTGTTCGTTCTTGGGAGATGTGTGAGCGCATTTGATCTATTATTTTTAATCCTCACTCCTACTCCTGCTGTCCAAGACCAGTAAGAAGGAGGAAGCTCATCTACCCCTCCACATTGGCAGAAGGCGTGGAAGAGACAGAGCTGAAAGGGCTCAAGACTGCTCTGAACATTTATAGTAAGCCCAGGCATAGCTGCACAAGGTAGATAAGTAGTGCTGGAGTGATTAGAAACTTTCCTCTACAACAGCACAGCATGGTTTTAAAAAAAATACCTAGGCTTAAGAAAAAGATAAACCTGGGTTTCAGTCTGAGCATTGCCATCTACTACTTCTACAGCCTTGGACAACGTACTTAAATTCTCTGAACTTCAATCTCCGTTTCTGCCAAACGGAGATAACATTTAGTCAACACAGTTTTCATGAAAAATGAGAAAATATATACAAAGAATCTTATAGAATGTCTTGCACATAGGAGGACCTCAATAAAACACATCCATTGCTGATGAGGAAATAGGTCAAATAAGGCTCTGCATATCTGGGTATAAACAAAAGATGATTGAGAGGGCTTCTTAGATATTTGTAGGTTTTTCAAAGTACTGACTTGCTTACTACTCCTGCTTTTCTTCCAGGCAGTCAAAGCATATTTCCTGACAATTGTACTGAGTGTTTTAAATAGGCTGACAAACAACAGAGACAATCCCATGCAAAGCCAGCCTTCTCAGACCAGCTTGTTGCTAGCTGTGGTTCCAGGGAGCAGATTTAGATGAGTCATATGTTGTAGAAATGGGCAGAAAAGGATTGGAGTCCTCGAGACATAACCCCAGATTCAGAGTGTGACACTGAGTCTGGGTCTCTATTTGTAGTGGGTAGATAGCAGGAAGGTATTATCCAAACTGTGTCCCAGTGAGGGGACCCAGAGTCCCTAGACATCTGTTTCCTAATTTCCAAATTGCACTGTCCCTCCTGGAGTCATACAGACAAAATGGGAAGGGCCTAGGCCAAAGAGAGTCAGAGAGTGAAGAAAAATGGTTAAGAATCTCCTAGGAAGCTTAATAAACTTCTAACATCAACATTAACAAAATGTTTAAGAGAATGATAATTATAGGTGTCACAGTGCTCACTGTTAGCCTCATAAATAGGGCTAGATTCAACATGTCTGGCATGTATCTGGAAAACTGGTGAGGTGGACCCAACAAAAGTCTCTTGTATAAAATGTATTCTAAAAGTTAAGAAAATGAGACAGATGGCTTGACTTTGTCATTGTAGGAAGAAGTAAGTCTGAGTACAGCACTGTGTTCTCACTAAGTTTATCTACTGGTTGTGCCCAGCAAAAACAGAAGTAACGCCAAACTACAGGTGGTCCCTGATGGCCTCAGACAGACTTAGCAGTAGGCATGTACCGGGTGAGCAGGAAGGAATACCTGGCAGAAACCTAGTACCCCATGGAGGGGCCTGCCACAAAAGAAGAGAACAAATGAGCATGACATGTGAGAGCTGTAGATGATCAGACTTTTTCAGTATTGCATGGGAGGCATCCTATAGCGATGCCCCATAACAGGACCTGTACCAGTGGGCAGCAAAAAGAGATAGGGAACCGTGGGAGACTATTGTGATCACAACCACTGTTTATTCACAGGCAAATGTGGCCTTGGGAAATGCCAGCACATGAGTAAATGACCATAAATGGTCATTCTTTTGACTGCTAGTTGACGGCTGAAAGCCTCAAAGAAATATACTATAGTCCACAATAATAACTAAATGCAAAGACCTCTGGAAATTTCTACAGATGTATAGACTCTGCTGTTAAGTCAAAGCAGACCTTTGTCTAGACAGCTCTGAGATAGAAAACTTCTATTTCCTTCCGGTGTCTGCTATCTCTGGGGACTTATAAAAGACCTTGTCTTCCCTGATAAGGTGATATCATTTGATTTATGTATTAATTAGGTTGAGATAGGCTTTGCCAGTAACAATTTTCTAAAAAAATAAATCTCAATGGCTTAATGCAATAAAGACTTACTTCTTGATCACATAGTGCCTGATACAAATTGGGTGGCCTTCCTCCATCTTAAATATATTCCAACTACAGCACATGGTCTCCTTGATCATCATAGAAGGGAAAAGAGAGCTAGAGAATCCACAGGAGGATTTTCAGTGCCAGGCCTACCTAGAAATGTTCATCTCACTCCTGTCCATTTTCCCATTGGCCAGAATTATCCATGACCCACCTGGCCCATGAAGGCTTGGAAAGGAAGAGGAACACCTGACCACTGGGTGAGCATGAAGAATCTCTGCCACATATTTCCCTTAAACAATTCATCTCTCTCATTAATTACCTTGTTTAAATTGCTGTTGTTAAATACATTTAGTTAAGTCTTGGGGAATGAATTAGTCAAGAAAGGAGAAATATATTCATCAAGGTTAAAAAAAATTAAAAGCCAGTACCAGACACGTCTTCTTCTGAGTCATCTCAGTGTGATTTATCTAGTAATGAGTTAAATGTTTGCTGTATATTTACCACGGAGTGAGACAGAGCAGCCTTTATGTTCTCAGCAACAGCTTCGAACGCTGCCAGCATTAGAACCTATTTGTTTTATTGAGAAGAGGGATTGTTGGCTGGAACACAAGGGCTCCCCATTACTCTTTCTGGAAAAAGCAATGGGAACTTTAACTTTTCTCTGGACAGCTACCAACATCTATCAGAAGAAACAAGAGTGTAACGTCTCTTTCTGAAGGGCCGCACTTAGAATGCCTAACAGCCTCCCAGCCTCTACTGGTGTCGGCAGTGGATAGAAGTCCAAATGCAAGCTCTTCTGTGTTTACTGGAAGTGCTAAAGTGAATCAACCCTATAAACGGAAAACAACCCACTGGCCTGACCTGGAATACTAAATGAAACCGAAGTCCAAAGGTACCAAGCTCAAAATCAAGAGCAGAGGCATTCAAGCATACCCTCTTCCCCCCAGGATTAATTCTGAATTCAGACAGAGACATATTCTATGACCTCAAGTAGAAGACTTCAAGTCTCAAGCCGAGTTAGCACTTCGGCTAACTCAAGGTCAAACTCAAGTATCTTGGGCAGAGAGGTTTTTCCTATTCTAGAGGTCAGGGTGAGCTAGAAATGCATACCAAAGTTTTCTATTTCTCAAAGTTGAGTTTTCTAAAACTCTTTTTTTCAACTCACTGCTGACTTTAAATCTTCCGCATGGCTTCCTTCAGCTTCAGTAGACTATCTGCTTCCTCCTAATTCACAGAGAAAGCAGAGAAACGAGTGAGAAATCTCCCAACTCTGTCCACACTGCCCACAAGTTTTTCAGCCAAGTATTTTCCACTTCCTGTCCTGTTCATTCCTCCACCCACCACTGCCTGGCTTCCACCTTCGCTGCACCACTGAAGCTGCTCTGGTTAACACTGCTGCTGCCTTAACCTGAAGAACACTTGTAAATCCCTGTCTCATTTGACTTCCCTTGGCATTCAGTACTGCTGTTGACCATTTCTTCACTTTCTACTCTGCTGGTTCCTGGTTCCCCAGGTTTCTGGTTCTCCTAACACCTACCAAGTCTCTTTAATGCCTTCTTCTTAAATGTTGCTGTTGCCCCAGGTATCCCATTTAGCTCTCAGCTAATTCATTGAACAAGGCTTTCTTGAATGAGGAAGGATTTCGTGGAAAGGCTAAAGCCAATCAGCTCCTCAGAATGAAAATGAGCACAAGGGTTGGCACCAGAAAAACAGAATAGAATAAGATCCACCCCTGTCCTCATGGACCTATGCTCTGGATCTCATTTAATGGCCCCAGCATCTACCCAGGCACCCAGGCTGAAAACTGTCACACTCACAGCCAAAAGATCCCCAAATACAGTCACATCTATCTTTTGAAAATCTTTTGCATCTGCTCACTCTGCTTCCTCTGCGTGGTCATCAGCTGAGTTCCAGCTTTTGTCATCCATCACCTGGACCGATGGCAATAAATCTTCCTTGTTCACTCTGATTCCAGCCTCACGTCCCTCCAATCTTTTCTGCATATTGCATTCGCAATGATCTTTAAAACATCAGTGTGGTCACATCATTCTTCATTCAAATCTTTTCAATAGTTCCCCCATCATCTCCTTACAAGGCTTCTCATGAGCTGGCTCTCACCAGCTTCTCCTATATCTCTTCTACTACTCTCCTGCGCACATCATAGCCTCCAAAATTCATAACCACCTTAGAGTTTCCCTGAGTGTTGACATGTTATCACACTTACACAGCAATAGCCTTAAGAAATCCTTTACAACCACGTGACTGAGATTCTCCGTATGTTATCTATGTACTTTACTTTTTATACCACAAGTCTTGCACATAAAAGCACATTGACTTACTCATTTAACAGGCATCTCAAACTTATCTAACACAGAAAAACCTGCTCTTTCCCGCTCTTCTCCATCTTCACTGCTCAGACCCGAAAACTCGGAGGCAAACACAATTCCTCTCCCTTTCCAATATGTCCAAATTAGCTGTCAACTCCATACCCAATATATAGCCCAAAGCCATCCACTTCACTCCATCACCATGGCTGTCTCCGGAGTCCATGTCACAGTCTCCAGATGACTATAAAACTTCCCAGCAAGTCTCCCTGCATCCAGTCTTGCCCCCTCAGAATCCATTCTCCACACTGCGACCCACGTGATCATCTAGGAACGTAAATCCTATCATGTCACTCCTTGTTTAGGACACTCCAATGGTTTCCTTGAAACTTAGAGGAAATTTCAAACACTTTCGGAGCCCTGTGTGAATCAGCCACACCCTCCCCCCACCTCCTGTGTACCCCTGTCTTTCCCTTACCCTCTGTGCTCCAGTCACACTGAACTTCCTTCTGTCTCAAACACACCAGCCTTATTCCTACCTCAGACCCTCGCAGTGGCTGTTCCCTCTCCATGAGATGCCCTTTTCGCAGAGGCCGGCTCCTTCCTGATGTTAGATGCCAGCTTAAATATCACCTCTTCAGAAAAGCCTTCCAGGATTACCATGCCTAGCGCACCTTCATCGCATCACCCTGTCCTATTGGTATTATGGCTCTTGCCACTGCCTGATTTTAAATCAGCGCTCTCCCCCCATGAAAGTATAATGTCCCAAGGGTAGGAACTTGTTTATTACTATATCTAGTGGTGGTATCCAAATTATTTAACAACAGGTCTGGCATAGACTCCAGCCCATCAGAAGGTATGCCCGTCTGTAAACCCTCAGCTGACCTGACTGCAAAGTAGCCACTGGACATCAGCCTTCTTGTGCCCTGCATCTCAACAGTGTGACTCTCAATACATGTCAGTTGAATGGGTGAATGAATAAATTAACAACTGTTTCTTGGTTAGGTTCACTGTTCCATCAGGAACACAGGCCTCCACTGCTTTTTTAAAAAAATTATTTATTTATTTATTTATTTTTGAGATTGGGTCTGGCTCTGTCACCCAGGCTGGAGTGCAGTTACATGATCACAGCTCACTGCAGCCTCAACTTCCCAGGCTCCAGCGTTCCTTCCGCATTAGCCTCACAAGTAGCTGGGACCACAGGCACATGCCACCGCGTCCGGCTAATTTTTGTATTTTTGGCCGAAATGGGGTTTCACCATATTGCCCAGGCTGGTCTCAAACTCCTGAGCTCAAGCAATCCACCCGCCTCAGCCTCCCAAAGTGCTGGGATTACAGGCGTGAGCCACCGTGCCCAGCCACAGGTCTCCATTACTAAAGAAGGGTGTACTGAGCCCCTACATGTCCAGGCCTGATCTGCACCCTCTGAGAGGCCCCTCGGTTTTCCTGCACAGGTTATTCTCTTTGGGGAGTGTTGTTGTTTTCAAATTTTATTTAAACCAGTAGCTCTGGAATTTGGGTAGAATGGTTTCCTCCCAAGTCCTTGACATCCACCAGTGTTTACTTCCTTTTTGTGCATTCTGTGGGCACCCATGGCTGAACAATAGTGAGAGGGGCTCTGAAACTGATTTCAGAAGATGGGGTTCGAGGTCAAGCAATATCACATGCCAGCTGTGAGTCGTCAGGTCTTGGGCAGATTATTTAAGTTCTCTGAGTCTGCTTTTCCTTCTTTAAAATAGGCACATAATAATGGCCTACCTCCTGGGATGGCTGAAGGACTGTAGGAGATGGTACACAGCAAAGTATCAAGCCAGCCACACCTAGCACTTGAGATCCATATGTGTTCATTTCATTTTGCTCACCACTTCTCTTCAGAGTTTTTATGAAAATCAAATGAAATAATACACATGCAGCTGCTCTGCAAACCATATGTAATGTTCAGATTATTGATAATAAATTATCCCTGATTTGAGAAATCAGGTGGCTTTCCAGAAATTATGAAGAGCTGGAAAGGAACTTTAGGCCTTGTGGTGGCAAAGTCGGTGCTCCAGCCAAGGAGGCTTGTGCTCTGCTTAGCTAAACGGCCCTCCCTGGAGACAGCATCATTGCAGGGCAATCTTAGTATGTCATACAAGGTTGCTAGGTGCTAAAAAATATAGACTTACCAGTTTCCTACAAAGAAGGAGGGTTTTCTGCTGGGTTCAAGCATTACTCTAGCAGCAAGATCTGGGGGCACTTTCTCTTTTTTCTCTCTTCCCAATCAAATGCCTTGCCCTTTATTTGACAATAAAGCTCTCCCAGCACTTTGGGAGGCTGAGGTAGGTGAATCACTTGAGCTCAGGAGTTCGAGACCAGCCTGGGCAATATGGCAAAGCCCCATCTCTACAAAAAAAAAAAAAAAAAAGAAAAGAAAAAACAGTTAGCCAGGTGTGGTGACACTTGCCTGTAGTCCCTGCTACTAGGGAGGATGGCTTGAGCTTGGGAGGTTGAGGCTGCAGTGAGCTGAGTTCGTGCCACTGCATTCCAGCCTGTCTTAAAAAACAAAAGAAAAGAAAGCTCCCTGGGGCTCTCACCTCTCTCATTCATCCAGGCTTTCCCCAGTTCCTGGAATTCTGTCTCCTTCTGCCTTCTCCTGCCACTAGACCACCTCATATGGAAATTCAGACCGTGCCCTGAGCAGCCCTATGGAGCTACACATGTCGCTTCATGCTCTCTTTATATTCATAGTCACATGCTAGTACACAGCAGCCCCAACCTAGTCACAGCTACCTGCAGTGGGGCCCTGACCCTAGAAGCCCCACCAATATCTACACACAGCCAGTTACCTTGATTTGGAGAAATTAAGGTTCTCAGATCACTCAAAGAAGCCCTTAAATCAACAACGTAATTCTTTTTTTTTTTTTTTTTTTTTTTTTTGAGGCGGAGTCTTGCTCTGTAGCCAGGCTGGAATGCAGTGGCACAATCTCGGCTCACTGCAAGCTCCGCCTCCCGGATTCACGCCATTCGCCTGCCTCAGCCTCCGTAGTAGCTGGGACTACAGGCGCCCACCACCGCGCCCGGCTAATTTTTTGTATTTTTAGTAGAGACGGGGTTTCACTATGTTAGCCAGGATGGTCTTGATCTCCTGACCTCGTGATCCGCCCGCCTCGGCCTCCCAAAGTACTGGGATTACAGGCGTGAGCCACCACGCCGGCTACAACGTAGTTCTTGATGCAGCTCACAGCGAGGTTTCTTACCAACACTCTGTCTAACAGCTTCTTCCCACTTCAACCAACTATTTTTGCTAACTAGGTACTAAACTTTTAAAGTCATTATTTAAGTCTTTTGTGCCTCCTAAATTCACTGCCTTGAAGCAAATCCGTGGTCATGAACCTCTGGTTGCCCCCTTTCCCAGACTTTCTCAGAGAGAAAGGTAGGAATGGGTCCCAGAGTTGATGTCTCTACTTAAAACCCATCTGCCACTTACAAATTATGTGACCTTCAGCAAATCATTTAATTTCTCCATGCCTCCATTTCCTCATAGATAAAACTGGTGATGATCATGATGATGTTACCTACATCACAGAGTTTTTGTAGGAAATTAAGAAAATGTCTATGAGGTGTTCAGCTTAGCACAGTGCCTCGCACATTCACAGTAAGTAAAGAATATGTCTTAATTTTAGTGTTAGGATTACTGTTTAGCCCAGGAGTAGGCAAATTAAGGCCCAAGTGTCAAATCCTACCACACACATTCATTTACATATTGTCTATGCATGTTTTCACTACAATAGCAGAGTTGAGTGATTGAAACAGAGACAGCACGGCCACAAAGCCTAAAATATTAACTAGCTGGCCCTTTACAGAAAAAGTTTGGCAACTCTGGGTTTAACCTGTTGTATCTCTCCTTCCTGGCCAGATGGTGAGACCAACATAAAAACCACTGGTGACAGAGGCTGTCAGTTGCCTCCCAATACCTAGTTTTCTCTTCCTGTATAGTAATAGAATCCTCTCCCCTTTTTAGCCTGCACGTGATGCCTGGAATAAAGACTGCATTTCTCAGACTCCCTTGCTACTAGATACAGCCATGTGACTGAGTCCTGGCCAACAGGATGTAATTTTAACTACTTCATGCATTTTTTTCTTGGGGGAAAATAAAATTCTTATAGGACTTCCTTTTCCTCCTTTCTGGTGTCTGAAATGTTAAGTATGGAGGCAAAAGCTGAAGCTGGAGCAACAGTCTCAGAATATGACAACAACCATGAGAACGGAGGCCATTCATAGCAGAACTATGAGACAAGAGGAGCCTAGGTCCCTGAGCTGCAGAACTGCATACTAACCTGGTATGCATCCTATTTGAGCAATTTTGGGCTTTCTGCACTCAGTGATGATTTGTTAGTCTTAACAAATATACTAGACAAATCTATAAAGAAGAGTAGAAAGCTTATCGTTAGTTAGCTCTCAATGGCTCTTGTTTGACACTACCTAAAAATTCTTTGCAGTAAATTTTGTACTCGGATACGTTGGTTCTTGGCCACACAGAATAATGTATTCTTGCAGAAGGCCAAAAGAACACTGCACATGTTTTATGTTTATTCAGGGAAAAGGATTAATACTCATTCAAGGAAAAAAAAGATTTATTAAAAGGATTATTCAGGGACAAAAAAGAGACTCATTTGGAATTAAGATTTAAAAGAAGATGAAAGAACAAGCAAAAGAAGAGTGGCATTAAGCCTGAAAACAGAATCCAAGTCTTGGGCTGACACTGGTTCAAGTTGGGTCTCTGGCTCATGCTCCCAAAAGGAGCTGTCCTCTTAGAAGCAAGCCCTCCAGTGGGACAGGGTGAGGGTAGGGGTGCAAAGACACTTTTGTATTCTTACAGATGAGAAGACTAATGCTCAATGAGGTGAACTCCTTCAGGGCCACAGTCAGTAAAGGTCTAAACCCCATCTGATCCAGTTTCAATATGACTGCCTGGATGAAGAAGGATTTGAGACTAAGTTTATTCCTCCAGAGCAAACCAACTGAGAATGCAGGGAAGGCAGGAAACAGTCATTGTTTCTGGAAAAAGGATCTTCTGTGATCTTGTGTCCGAAGTCTGTTTGAACTTCTGTAGAAATACCTGGGAAATGCACACTGTGATTAAAGAAAGGAGACCTAGTACTTTTTAAAATGCCATTGAAATCCATGACTGTAAAGGAAAGAGACTGCTTGCATCCTGCCAGCAAAAAACAGATTTTAGAAAAGAAAGAGCTGTGTCCAGGAAACTTGTGAACTTTCTGTTTAGATGGCATATATTTTCTTTATAAACCCTCTTTCACTGTCACTTACTCAGTTACTAATTACAATAGTCTCTGGGGATGACTGGGCTGGGAGTGTTCAGTGACAGCCAGACAGTTAAAGCACATACAGAACCCTTCCCAAAATTCAAACCACTGTAGAGCCCAGAAGCTTCACAGTTAGAAAATCTCTGTTCTCGATGAGGCAGGGCCACCATTTCCCATTGTTGTGCCAAATCCATTTCCAGGGTTAACTTTTGCTTTACCAAGTGTTTCATCTTTTAGTATTTGTGTGTGTGTGTGTGTATGTGTGTGTGTGTACTGGGACAAGTATAAAACTAAACAGTGTCACACTGTATAACTAACAACTGTATGTGTTATTACCCCATTTTACAGATAAGGAAACTAAGGTCAAACTTAAGAGACTAGTTTGCCCAGATTGCACAGCTAGTAAAGTGGCCTTATTGAGATTCCAACTGAGTTATTGTTCATTCAAACCTGTTCTTTAAATTATTTTTCTTTTTTAAAAATGAAGAGCTGGAGAAAATTTCTTAGGACCAATTAAAGTCAGAGAAGTCTGTGCTCTTTTGTTTTCAAAGTTACCCAGTACTTTATGTTGCCTTTATTTTTAATCAGTGGCTCTGATTCACCCCCTGCACCTTATGCATTGATGTGGTATCCTAGAAACAGTTTACTCTTGTTTCAAAGAAATTCTTCTCCATATCCTGACTGGCCAAATTCTTTCATTACTTTTGATAGTTCCCAGTGTGTTTCTGATAGGCCTGAAAGTCCCAAGAGACCCTTACTGTAACCTGTAGACCAGCGATTCTCAATTTTTTTCAATTTCAAGGCCTCTTTACACTCTCAAAAATTATTGAAAACCCCAAAGAACTTTTGTTTATGTGGGTCAGATCCACTGATATATACCATTTTAGAATTTAAAACTGGGAAATTTTTAAACAATTGATTAATTTGTTTTTTTAAAATAATAACCCCATTACATTTTTGCATAAATAACATTTTCATGAAGCTTAAGCCATGTTTAAAAAAATTAGTAAGATGTGTATGTTTTTATAAATCTGTAATGGCTGACTTAATAGAAGATAGCATATGGGTTCTCATACCTTCTTTTGCATTCAATCTGTTATGATATGCTGTCCTGGTTGAAATATGTAAAGAAAATTCAGCTCTATACAGATATGTAGTTGGAAAAAGGAGGAATATTTTTATAAACCTTTCAGATACTTGTGGATATCCTTCTTTAATGCCATTCAAAAACTCAAAACTCAACAAGTGGTAGTTTTTTTAAAAAGATTAATTGCAAATGGAATCAAATTCATTATCAATGAACTTTTCCTACTCTGTTACTTTAAACTCCACTGGACTATATTTCACTATGAATACGCACACAATTATGGGACACCATGCATTGGTCATTTGGAAGCTCACTGAGCTATTCAGATCTTCCAAATGTTGGCATATTGTATTATATAATATCCCCAAAGATTACATCTATTAATATCACTACAAATAGCATCAGAAAAGTTCTGAAGTTTTGGGAAGCTGTCAGGCCCACAGTGGAAAATTCAAGTTGGGATTCTGATTGTTCATTTGCTTTTTGTGGCAGGGTCTTTCTCTGTCGCCCAGGCTGGAGTGCAGTGGCGCAATCTTGGTTCACTACAACTCTGATCCCCAGGCTCCAGCAATCCTCCCATCTCAGCCTTCCGCATAGCTGCGACTGTAAGCACACACCATGATGCCCGGCTAATTTTTGCATTTTTTGTAGAGACAGGGTCTTTCTATGTTGCCCAGGCTGGTCTCAAACTCCTGGGCTCAAGCAATCCACTCGCCTTGGCCTCCTAAAGCACTGGGATTACAAGTGTGAACCACCACACCTGGCTGAAGATTCAAGTTTTTAAAACATCTGATTTCCACTTGAAAGCTTGAATTGTGTCATTGGCAACAAATACTGTCAGTTATTTTCCCTTGAGATGACAACTTCACTTAGTTCTTTTCAAGAAAACCGCTGCCATGTGGCCAACTGTGAATGACCACAGTTTGCCTGTCAGTCATTCTGTCAAGTAAAATGGTGCTCCTCGAACAAAGCAGCACATTTAGCTCACAACTCAACAACCACACGGCGGTCTTCCTCCCGCCCACCATGGCACTTATATTAATATAAGCAGCAGAGGTGCTTTATATGTACTTCCCATTGTGTGAAAATACGCAAAAGACCTGTAACGGAGGGTCAAGATGAATACAATTCATTTCTACTGCTTCCTAAGGGCATTCTTAAGTGACACTAGCATATTTTACAAGCCAGAGTGTGACAATGAGCACAAGGACTGCTACCACAGCTTGCTGCCAGCCATTGCCTTGACTTGCCCTAAAACACAGCCATTTTCATCCGCCTCCATGGCTATTGCATCATCAGTGCAAAGTCAACCCAGTAAAAAAGGCAAATCGCATCTCTGTGTTATCATAAAAATAGTTTTGACCTCATGGCTCCCTTTAAAGGACTTGGGGCATCACAGAGAGCCACTGCTACAGCCAACTGAGGGAGAACTCTCAAAAGCCAGGTTTCTTCTGTCCCTGTCCCTCTCACAGTGAAACGCTTAATGCACTCTCTGATTGTGGCTCTTAACTCACTGGGTAAAAGTCCTTCTGTGTAGTCTAGGAAGAAGGGCAAGGGCAAAGGGTGGACTTTGTTTATGAAGCCTAAGTAGAATATGCCTTGCTACATAATCAGTCCTGGAATGAAGGAGGGGAGAAGTGAGTTTCTGATTGTCTAAGCCCAGGTCTGATGTTGGGAAATGCCAGCATTCCAACCCCCGATTTCTATTCCCACTACCAGACTTAGGGAAAGTTACTCACCCGTTCTTGACCAGATAAATGTATGTATGATGGCTAATTTTATGTGTCAACTTGACTGGACTAAAGGATGCCTGCATATTTCTGGAAGAGACTAAGATTTGAATCAGCAGACTGAGTAAAAATCGCCCTCACCAATGTGAGTGATCCTCATCCAATCTGTAGACGACCCGAATGGAACAAAAAGGTAGAGAAAGGGAGAATTCACTCTCTCTTACCCGGGACAGCCATTCAGCCATTTTCTCCTTCCCTTGGACATCAGCACTCCTGATTCTCTGGCCTCCAGATTATGACTGTGACTTACACCATCGGCCTCTCTGGATCTCAGGCCTTCCAGTTTGGACTGGAATCACACCACCAGCTTTCCTGGGCCTTCAGCTTGCAAACAGGTGATTGTGGGACTCTTCAGCCTCCATAATCACATGAGCCAATCCCTCATAATAAACCTTTCCTGGCCAGGTGTGGTGGCTCACGCCTGTAATCCCAACACTTTGGGAGGCAAAGGCAGCCAGATTACTTGAGGACAGGAGTTGGAGACCAGCCTGGCCAACATGGTGAAACCCTGTCCCTAACCAAAAATATAAAAATTAGCAAGGCATGGTGGTGGGCACCTGTGGTCACAGCCACTCAAGAGGCCGAGGCAGGAGAATTGTTCGAACCTGAGAGGTGGAGGTTGCACTGAACAGAGATCATCCCACTGCACTCCAGCCTGGGCAACAGAGCAAGACTCTGTCTCAAAAAAACAAAACAAAACAAAACAAAAAACAAACTTTTTTTTCATATCTCTATATGTGCCATTGGTTCTGTTTCTCTGGAGATCCCTGGCTAATACACTATATAACAATTACTCCCTTTGAAAATCAGGAACTCACAGATGATTCAAAGTGTGACCTACACTTTTCTTGCTGATATCTGGCCACAGGCAGCAGCGCAAGACTGTGTCTCTCTCTCAATCTCTCTCTTTCACATCTCAGGTTTCTATGCAGTTAGAAAAGCTACTTTACTAGAATCACTTTTTCCTAAGTAATCCATATCACATCTGTTAGGAATTACTAATTAATAAGCAAAGTTAACCAAAAAAAGAGAGTATTACAAATCCATCTTTCTATTAGATTGTGACAACTGCCCCCTTCTATTCATTATTTCCTGTACCAAACTCATTTTATAAACTAAGATCAAGTCTAATAAAAAAATTCTTTTTTGTTAAGTAGCAACAAGCATGCCACATGAAATATTGAAATATATTGAGTTTACAAAAAACAAACTCAAAAGAATATCCTATTAAATTCAAAAGGAATGTTTCTTCACAAAAAGCTTTTCGGGTAAGACAATGAGGATTCACCAGCTCTATTTTATTACAGACACCCTAGTGTGTTTTATGTTTCTGTGGTGGAATTTGGTTCTCAGAGCTTTGTGACCTATCGATGAGGACATCTCAGTCCGTCTTTTCCAGTACCTCTTTCGTTTGTTTTAGTTTGCAGAATCTGTGCAGCTAAAGAGAAATTAAAACAACTGATTTCCAAGACTCATCCAGCTTTGACATGAAATGATTCTAAGAACCCCTGTGAATTTCCAAATTGGAGCCTGTGTTCTTGCTGTCCATTGTCTTGCTATTTTGTAGAATATGATCCAGATTCCCTGCCCTGTCCTAATCTGTTGGAAAATACTTCCAATTTGTGATGCAAACCTGGATGGATAAAAATGACAATTCTCTCAACTCCAGTCCCCGTTATGCAGGTTTTCTGTGGCTTAGGGGGTTAAATGCCTGATACAGACTGATTGCCCCTACCGTTTTAGAGAGTTCTCATGTTGTTTCAGCTGCTTATGTGAAAAAATGTTAAGCTGTATTACCACTTGAGTACTTGATTTAGTGATGCTTTCAATGACTGCCTGCATTTTCTGGACATGTAATTCCATTTTTTAATACCATCCCTAGTTAAAACCTTCAAAGCCATATTTTAAAAGCATCAGTAGCTGAGGCTGAATGTAAATATTCCTTTAATCTGGCTGAGACTACACACCTCCCCCTTTAGGAAAAGAAAAAAAAAACTGTAGAGACTGTCATAAATAACTTTACTTAAGTGAATGCTGAAATTAGGCACCACATTGCTTGGCTCCTAGTAACCTCTTTGCAGCCAGATATGTAGAGTACCCACGGGCCAAAGCTTCATCTCTTCAGAAATGGAAAGCAGGGAAAAACAATGTGATCACCTTTTAAAGGGGCATGTTGGACCCAGCTCCAAAGTTCAATATGCCTAGACAGTTCTCAGTGCAGTAACTACAGCTGACCTTGGAAGAAAATGATGTTTATAGCAGCCCATGAGTCGGGAAGGGTGATAATGAACGAAATGTAATCATGTATTCCTGGCACACACTTTGAATAGTACAAGGAGCTAATTGCATTTAAGTATTATCTTACAATATGGTGACCCAATCATTTTGGAAGATAACCAAAGCCTCCCTTTCTAGAAGAGGAGGAACTTTTTAGAAAAATTCATTAATTTTGACCTCTGAAACTCCAAAAACTTTTTCCTGGATCAAGTCAAATGGCATGGATTTTTCCCGTAAATCTTCCTATCTGTACTGTCAAATGCTGACATGTATATCAGAGGCTCCTGGGCTGAACTCTGAAATGATGGATCCTGTTATGCTTTGGCTCCTGGTAATCCTTGGTTTAGTATAATTTGTGGCACCACTTACTGTGGTTCCCACTCAGATGACATGAAGGAAATATTCATCCTGCTGAAGTCTGGTGCCTGTCCAGGGAAGAGTGCCAGCCCACAGTGCCACAAGAGGTAAGGGAGAGCACAAATGTCTCAAAGAACAAAAGAGCAACAGGAAGAAACCAGTCCTAAAATGGCATGTAAGAATATACTTTGCTTTCCCTTTTCAACTCGTAGGTTGATAGGTAGGTTAATGCCATCCTACATGCCTTTATGTGGGAGTTAAGCAGGCCCTTGAAAAATAAAAGAAGAACTGACAAAGGAATTAAGGTATTTTCTTCTACATACACATTTTTTAGAAAGTGCCAGTGTAATTGATAGCATATGCTGCTTTTTGGCCATTTTTCAGTTCTATGTATATAAAGGATGTTGGGATTAATTGGTCCCTTTCTGGAATTTGTGTTTTGGTCAAGTGCTTAAAATTTCTTTTAATACTTTTCTATTAACACTCTTTTGTGAAGCTGGCATTTTTAGCTAAAACATATTTGGGACTGCAATTTGCTACAGACATTACTGCCAAATTGAACAACAAGATGAAGACACTGACTCTGCTTTCAGGAGCTTATATGCCAAACACTGGAAATGGAAAATTTGTAATTATTCGAAAAGCAGGCAACAGGAACACAAACCTTTTGAAATATCAGAAATATCAACTTGAGAAGTTGCTTGTAGGCCATCAAAATCCACTTGTGTTTGACAGTTTTGCCATAACTATATCCAGTTTGTACATCAGATAATTGGAAGGTACTTGACGAGGGGGGAAAAGAAAAAAAAATAGAACATTGGAAAGAAAAAGAATATGGATGTATTAATGAAAAGAAGTGAAATTCCATGTCTAAGGGAAATTTTTTAGAATTTGTCAGATTCCAGAGGTAGTCCAAGGTTTTTTGACATGACCCACGGAATACCAGGCAGAAAAAGAAATAAAGCCAACATCTTCTTGCAGCTGGCAGGCAGAGTCAGACAGGGCAGAGCAAAGGACAGTTGGGGACCTCCCTTTGGGCTTCCCTCCCTCTTGTGGACCAGTCGTGGTGTTAGAATACAAACGGGAATTTTATTTGTCCCATAGCCAATGATAGGGGACACAATTTTTAAACTGGACAGATTCCAAGTAAACTCCACCCACTATGAAAATCACCAGGCGGTCGGTGAAAAGCAGCCATTCTTCCTGCTGGAGGCTGTGAATGAAAATGTATGTTTTGGTGTTAGGTACTCCCATTGCTTAAAAATTGGGACATAACAGACCATAACATTTCAAGTATTCCAAAAACAAGCAGAATTTGAGAAGCGGAATACTAACAGCTAAGAATCTGAGATCAAAGCACTAAAAGTTCAAGCAGAATAAGCAAGGGAACACAAGCAGACACGAAGCCCAGGAGGGTCGCTGAAGTGAAAGGGGCTTGAGTCCCACTGAGGCCTGTGCTGTCAGAAGCTCCGAAGCGAAACAAGGATTAAACTGCCCCAGGACAAAAGCGATTCATAAAAGTACACAACAGCCACCACCAGGAATGTAGAGGGGCTCTCATTAAAGTGGGCTTAGATCAGTCAGAATGAATGAGAGGATCCCGCTCACTAGCCATCCAGGGTGGAGACTGTTGTTTGGTATAGCTCGGGCACCTGGATTTGGGGCAAGGCCTGCCCATTAAAGGACACAGAAAATAGCTCCAGTGAAGGCATGGCTGTAGGCTGAGAGTGAATCAAAACTTAGCGGGTAGGAGAAGTGCGAGGACCTGCGTGCTTCCGCTCTTCAGTGACTCCAAAGATCGTGATCCTCCTCAGGCGTGAGTCTGTGTGTCCATGCATAAAACCCATTAACTGGCATCCATAATCCTCTCCAATCCCTATTCCGTGGTCAGCCCCCACCTCCACAGATACCTGCTGTGCAATGCTCACACACCCTGATGTGCTTACTTCTGATGATTTGTTCTTAGAAATCTACAATAATATTTTCTTCCTTTCCCTGATAAAAACTGTTTTATCTTAATCGAGCCTCCTCGAGAACAAGTCAGAAAGCAGAAAGATAGGAAGACGGGCAGCTCTTTGGACCCTTCAAATCCCACCACGAAGCAGTGTCTGTTCACTTAATGCTGTGTTTTTGTTTCTGTTTTTGTAAGATACTAGGTGCAAAAACAAATGTAAGACACTTGCATTTGCCTAATATCAATGTACTTTTATCCCAGTGTAATCAATTTCAGTTATTGAGTTCCATGAGGCCATTGCTTAGAAAAGCAACATTCCAAACAGACAATGCTGGGTGCACCTAAACCCAAATTTATAAAATGTACCAATCAACGAAGTGTTTAGAGCTCAAAAGTGTTTGATAAATGAATGAGTATGTGAATAAATGAATTAAGAGGGTGGTTATTCACTTTTCAAAAGGGTTATTTGCTTCTCTAACAGATTTATTTCAAAATCCCTATGGAAAACTCCAGATCCAACAGAAATTATTTACAACTGCCCTTCGAAGAAAAAAAACCCGGTGAAACAGTGTATGTATAGTTTTTGCAGGAACATATATATTATTGAAAGCAAGACTCACTTCTTCTGAGAAACCTCTAATATTAAAATGAGAGATTTTTCTTCTTTCCATGTTATATGAATTACAGAAAGTAGAAATCGTCAACAAATTTTTTAATTAAGCCTTTTCCTATAAATGACTAGGTACCATGTCAAGGTCATTTTTTAATTACAATCTTCTCTTTGCTGAATAAAATTTAATTATCCTAACTACAACCTTCAGAGTCTACTTTTGGTTGAAAATATTTAAAAATGAGTAAAGATTGCTTGTGAAAAATCTGGCCCCTTGATGTCCCAGACATAGGCTGTTCAGATACTCAAAACACTTGATACGGGCTGCAAGAGAAAGAGTGTCATGTTACCACCAACAAGCAGACAAGGCGAATTCCCACGATGCCAGGCCACTGGCTACGGGGTGGAGGGAGCAGAGGCACTTCAGGGCATGCCTTCAAGAGATTGGTTTCCTGTGTGATGTCGCTCGGGGGTGAGGCCGGCTTGCCACTTGCCCACCCTTTCCATGAAACTGCTATTGCCCCCAGAACATCCCCAGTGAGGAATCTTTTCTGGACCTTGGGCAAGATATAAGTCATCCTTCCTAAAAATCAAGAAGAGCTGCTAACATGCTATAGTATTTACAAATGAAATGGTTTGTAAAATGTGGAATTTACTTTAAAGTAATCTATGAGATGGGAGTGGTCGCCTTGATCATTGTTATTACCGGGTGATGGGTTCGTGAAGATTGTTTATACTTGGTCTCCTTGCTTTTTGTGTGTGTTTGAAAGTCTTCATAATAAAATGTTTTTTAAAAAATCTGCCAACGTAGTTGGGGCAAGAAGCCAGCGTGGCCACAGAGAGAGAACAAATAAAATGTCTATAGTCACCTCATTTCTCAGGATGAAAAAAGCAAATCAGTACCTATTATTGAGTGAAATGTCCCACCATAGCACCACCCTATCTGATCAACACTGCCTCAAAGCCGTTAAGCCCAGGGCCAAGTCAGACAAAGCAGCTGCAAAAATAGAACCTGCCCCAAACTTGAAACCTAAGGAAAATAATAAAATAAAATAAAATCTGAAATGAATCCATTTCTCCCTCATTTACAACAACTTTTCACTTAAATTATGCATCACCATCACCATTTGAATTACAAATGTATAAATTATTCATTATTTGCAATGCGGCTAAGTGTTCTGGCCCCACGTGTTGAAAGCCAGTGCTAAGCTTGCCTGGAATCTGGCTGACAAGGCGAAGGTGGCATCTGGGGACCCTGGGGAGGCAGATTGCCTGTCAGAACCCTCGGCCACCAGGGTGTAAGAATGGAAGAGTGCGTTACACTGTACGGAGCTCTCAACTCTGACTTCCTCACACTGTGAACCGTCCCCACCATATCCTGGCTCCCCAGCCTGTGACAGCTGCTACCCACTGGCACCACCTACATTTTAAACCAGCTGGAGACAGAGTTCTACGTGATAAGCCTGTTATATTTGCAGAGTAAGCAGGAACACCTAATGGCTTAGCCCCCTAACGATTCAGGCACCAGCCTCTGACCGGCTACAGCAATGTGCACTGGCAAAGCAGAGGAAAAATAATTAAAAGAGCCTTTGTCAAAGCTCTCTCTAAATCAACCCTTTAAATGTGTTCAGTTTAAGAGTCCCAATGTACCAATTCAATCACATGGGCCTCTAAGAACCACAGGAATGCCAGGATAGCCGTGGCCAATTACTCAAGCAAGATGGATGTGTGCGTGCGTGCATGTATGTGTGTGTGTGCATGCGCGCATGTGCACACTCACATACATGCTCAGAGAATCCACACAGATGCTGAAAGCATTCCCTGGAGAGAGGGCACAATGACCCCTCAAACAACTCTTCTTGTTTGAGAAATGGAAAAAAGGGGAAAATAACCACTGGAAAGATGGCAGCAAAGAGTGACACTCACAATAAAATAGAAGGGAGAGCAAAGTTAGCACATACAGATCCATTAGAAGAATAAAGCTCAAACAAGCATTTGTAATGTAATCCACGCGGAAACAAAGCCAGCCAGTTGTCTAAAACCTAAGGGCACGCATTGTGAAGGATAGGGCAGGGAGCAGGGAGAGACAGATAAAAAGAAGAAAACACCAGAGATGCCAAAACCAAGGGGGAAGAAAAAACACGAGGTGTCAGTAACTAAACACAACAATAAGGCTGAAACTGTCAACAGTGCAACGTAAAACCCTGAACTGGCACCGTGCTTCTACTAACAAAGAAAACGTGTGCTCCATGCAGATGGTACCCAGCAAACCTCTAAAGACATGTGTGTGTGTGTGTGTGTGTGTGTGTGTGTGTGTGTGATTTTTTTCTTTTATTTTAAGGGGTGAGGGGCTGCTGACAACAGTGGGGAGTCTCTGCACAATTGATCATGGCAAAATGTTTTTCTCCCGATATCTGCAGACCTGCACTGTGCAGAATGAGCAGGCCAGAAAGAAGCATGGCTTCTTTCCATGAGGGTCACCGGAGCCTGCACAGAGTCAGCAGAGCACGTAAAGGAGGGCTGGCAATTGGTGGTGATCCAGCGGGGCAGGATCTGGGGATCTGGTGGGCACTGTGGACACTCGGACTCTCTCCTGTACTCCCTCTGGCTCAGTGAGACTGAACCCCTGCAAGTCCTCATCTTAAGTTTCTTATTTGCACCACAGGGGGCCTAAAATATCATCCTTGACTCCAATGGTGCCCTTGTAGGTTAAGTTTGCAAGCCATTGAGCAGAGTGCTGTCGAGTTGGTTTATTTGTTCTTTGAGTGGTCATGTTATTATTTGGATCCAAGTTTTAAATTTCCCTAATTCTAATTGCAGTTTCTGAGGACCTTGGCTCGTTTCAAATTCTGGAAATATATTTGAACACCTCACCCAGAAGTGGGTAAGAAGTTAGAATAACGGAAAGCCTTGGCTCCAAGTTCAGTTGAATGTCAAAAAGCCCAAGTTTGGCTGAATGGACTTTGTGTCATGAAATCTCAGCTCTCTCTCTGTTCTTCCAGGCCAAATACCTACTGGATGAAACTGATATAATTAAACAAAGACAGAGGCTTGCGGTCTGATGCATTTATTGCAATTATGAGTACTTCTTAAGTTTCATTCTGCAATAATGTTTGCAATCATTTATTAATTCATCTAATCACATATTCAACATGTTGAGCCCCATCTATATGCTAGTCGGGACACAGAGAGTGATAGTCCCTTCATCAGAAGTGATGAACTTCCCTCTGCACTCATCTTAGAAGTATTGGCCTGTGGACACCCCTAAGCTCCACAAGTCTGAGAAGCACAGCTTTTCTACCCAGTAAGTCCACGCTTCTTAATTTTCTACTCCTGCATCCATCAGTGGGGCTTGAGTTCTTCAACCTTAAAAGGCCAATAAACTATTTGGTCCAACTTAGATCAATAATACATATCTCCTAGGTCAGGTTCATGAGTCAAGGAATATAGAGTGTAAAAATAAATGTATCAAGTTTTCTAGACAGCCACCAGAGCAAGCTCAGTGGTCCATGTGATGCTTGACTCCAGATCCTTGATAATAAGCTCATTGACAGTTCTAGGCAGTCATAATCCACACAGGACAGGGAAATCTGCAAATTGGATGGCTTCAGTGGAAGCCTCCTTGCCATACAAGGCCATAAGTATGAGCTGTCATGAACTAGAAGGTCTATTTTCATCCTAGCTATTGGACCCCACTTTTGACACACTGACATTCACAGCAAAGGTTAGGAAATTACAGTCAGTATTTTTCTATGGTCAGGCTGCTATTCTGGCATTTTAGGGGAATTGAAAACAGGCCCGTTGGCTTCCTGCATGTTTTGTGCATTCACAGTTCTGGGTTTTGCTGCAAGAGAGAGACGTGCTATGGGGTAGGAATTGGACAAGCTCACTTACTGAGCTGGTCAGCCCACTTCCCTATGGGCGCTCTCAGAAGGAACCCTGTGAGATAGAAAGCAGGTCTCTCTGCCTTCAGGACACCTACATTCTGATCAGAGGCTGCCACACTAAACTTGCAGCCTCACCTCATTACAATTCAGTTCTTGTGCTTCTGAACTTTTACACCAGTATTTGGGGAACATTAGGAAGGGGAGATGAAATGTGGACAATGATTCCCTTTTATTACATATGAAAAGGGCAGTGGAGCTGATGATTAATAACTACCGCATGCCTTGTGAGCTTGAACAGTTACCACTTTAATGTCAGAGACTTTATTTTCTGTTCCATAGAAAATGGTGGAAAAAGTAGCAAGAAAACAGCATGTATCTGTGGTTATATACTTATGCAATCAGATACTTAAATGCATTCTGTAAATTGCATGTATGCATGTAGGAAGCAATCGTTTGCTTAACAACTCTTTGTGGTGTTTTCTTCTAATTTTCCTACAAATTAAATTTTAAACTTGATTTGGGGGTGATACCTAAAGTAAGTTGAACATGTTTTAAGTGTCTTTTCTATATAATATTGACAGTCTTGGGAAAAGCACTTAATCACTGCATATGTACATATGTAGATGAGTCTGATTTCTCTTGAAAGAAGAAATTTAAATAAGCTAAGTTAGAGCTCCTATATTAAAACACCTAAAATTAAGCAAAGTATTTTCAAAATGAGTGTGAAAATCTCCTTTGGAAAGTTGACAGTGGGGAAGAAATTTAGACTGTATCTCTGGTCCTCAAGTAAGAGGAAGCTCAAACCTCAGGGGAGCAGAGGAGGTGTTTACGTTTCTTCTTCCAGTTGAAGTTTCACAAATTTGGAAGCAAAAGAGAAATGAGGAGTGAACAGCTGGCTTTTACAGAGTATCGGAGATCAGGGTTTCCGGACCAGGGCTCCCTGCACAGAGCAATGGGTTACTGGCAAAGGACAGCGAGAGCATCTACAAACGCTTGGGAAAACATGCTTAACAGGAAGCTCACTGACCTGACTATGAGGATCAGAAACAGAAATTTGAGGGTGGAGGGGGAAAACTCTGAACTTACAGGACAGGGAACAAGACGTGCGCTAGAAAGAGAAGAATGATTGGGGAGGTGTTCCTTAATGTTCAGCAGAAATAAGGAAGAGGGAAGAGCATGAGGCCAGGCCTCAGAGACCACCAGCCAACCCACAGACACAGAAACAAAGGGAGTTTGATTTTTTTTTTAGACGGACTCTCGCTCTGTCGCCCAAGCTGGAGTGCAGTGGCACCATCTCAGCTCACTGCAACCTCCGCCTCCCCAGTTCAAGTGATTCTCCTGCCTCAGCCTCCCAAGTAGCTAGGATTACAGGCACACAACACCATGCCCAGCTAATTTTTGTATTTTTAGTAGAGACAGGGTTTCACGATGTTGGCCAGGCTGGTCTTGAATTCATGACCTCAAGTGTTCCGCCTGCCTCGGCCTCTCCAAGTGTTGAGATTACAAGCGTGAGCCACCACCCTCAGCCCAGGAGCTTGATATATTAACACAAGGCAGAACTATGATCTCACAGTGTCACTGAGGCAGGAACAAGGCCGATGACAGGAATAGCACTGAGGGAGGCTATGCCTTGTTCAAACCATAGAAGTGGTGGGAGGGTATCACTGAATTGGATAAAAACACTAGATGTAGTTAGCTATCCCTATATAGCAAGCATTGTGTTTATTGCCTTCTATTAGTTATTTCCTTTAATCCAACAAAGTAGAGTTCCATTTTTCAGATGAGGAAACTGAGGCTTGGAGAAGCAGGCTCCAAGCAGGCTTTCATCCTCTACACTAAACTGCCTCCTGAGAAAGTGCCCCAGAGCAGAACAAGCCTTGGAATGCTGACGTACCCCTGGCCCATCCTGAGGGATGCTGCTGTACTTCCCTCACGGCGACCTGTGTGGAGGTCAAAGCCCAAAAGGCAGGCACAGCTGACATCCTGGCCGGGAGTACCCACTCCCATGCCAGGGCATAGTACAGAATAGCCCTGTTTCACCTGCCTAGTGTCCACCCCTCACACCAGGAGTGATATGTCCTGCACGCAGACCCACCAGCCGGAAGATGGAGGTAGCCGGGCGCTCATGGGTGGGGACAAATAATGACAGGAAATAACCAAGGAAGTCGTGAATGCCGTGGTAACTACCTGGCAGGGGGTGAGCAACAAGGGCTTTCCAGCACAAGTCACAACTTGGGCACTTAGCACAGTGACCAAGAATCTGTCATCCAGGGTCCGGGATAAACCTCCCTCCGCTCAGTGTGCCTCCTCGGCTTCTCCACTGAGACGCCTCTACTGTAGGCCGAGAAAGCTGATCCTGAAAGCTCACCGCAGAAACTAGCAAACTAAACCTCCTTCCTGCCTGGGCCCAGGGCCTCCCAAGGCCCAGCAACCAGTTCTTATCTCTTCTTCTGATTTGTCACACATAAGTGTCATGGTTGAGCCATTGGTTTGTCTCTTCCATTATATTATGAGCCTCTTAAAGGCCAGAAGTGGTTTTTTATCCCTGAATCACCAACATGTAACTGCCCCCTAACACAAGCACTAAGTAATTGTTTATCAAATGACTCACAGATCTGACATTCTTCAAATGAAAATCCCCTAGGAAGGTTTTCTCCAATGGATTAGTCCTGCTTTCCTTTACACTTCACAATATACTTGTTTATTAGATTGTAAATTTCTCAAGGCCAGAAACTCACCTTAATCTATTCAATTGGTGCAAAAGTGATTGTTGTTTTTGCAACTACTTTTAATGGCAAGAACTGCAATTACTTCTGCACCGACCTAATATATCAAATGCCTGATCCATAACGGGCTCTCCATAAACAATAATATAATTTTTTTACCACCATGAAGCCCTCCAACTCTCCCCAAATGCTGTTAGGTTGGACCTCTCAATCCTATCCTGTGTGATTCGCTTATGAAATGTAAATGTGGCATTTTTACGTTTATTCCTATGAAGTTCCAACAGTCAGTCCTTCACTTCAGTTTATGATGATTTTTTAAACCTTTTAACAATAATAATTATTCACATTTTTGTCATTTGTACTTTCATCCAAGTCTTTAAGAAATATATTGAACAAGACACCTATGATTCACAAACCACTCCTAGTATGAAGTTTTCACGTGGGAGGTTTTCAATAACATTTTTAAGATAAAAGAGAAACCTACTAAAAGCAGACTATCTGATAAAATCTTGGCTTCCCCTGCTGACATGTGCAGACTTGAAGACAGAAGAAGTAATAAAGGGAACTCTTGCTACTCAGATATTTTAAATCAGAATTTTGAAACCATAACCCCCTAGAGGTCACCTCTTTCTTGAGAGGTGCCAGGAGGAAAATAAGAGGCTGAAGAGGGGTTGGCTGAAGGGCACTGGGGCCAGCAGGAAGTCAACCATGCCCACCCACACTCCAGCTTCACCCTGAGCTACTCACTGCCATCTTGTATGTATTAGGGTTTTGCGTAAGGTTTTGTTTGGGAGAAACTGGTGCCCACAAAAAAGAAAATGGAAAATCAACCTCCCCTTTTCACAGTTGCCCACCCCTGCCACATGTACCTTGCAAACGGCGCTGTCAGCCAAACATCCCAGGGAGCTGCTTATCATTTTCTTGTGGACAAGATGGGAAAATAGAGTGTAGTTAGGTTGGCTTCTTAGCAGACAATACACTGTGCTGAGATGATTAATGAATTGATTTCAACCTGGAGGGAGGTCCCTGGGTTGTGTCATAGAACTGTGTGAGATTTTTTCAGTGATTTGAAGGAAACATCAAAGGCATGTTTGCCAGATAAGTAGATGACAAAAAGATGAGACGACTAAGATTAGAAACTGTCAAAAAAAAAAAAAAAACACTCATTTTAAAAAATGGCATCGGCCTAAGAATAGACCAAAAACAAAGGCATACCATGTAACAGGAATAAACACTAAGTGCCACTTTTAGATTTTCAAAAACAATTGCAAAAATACAAGATGAGGACATCTGACTTCAGCACTTTTTATTAGAAAGCCAGGAGGTTTATAACTAATAATAACTCCAGCTTTTTAAGTGTGCGCTCTGTGCCACTCAATCTGAGTTCAGAGTGGAGCATAAAAGTAAAAGCTAAGGCAAGTTCTGTTTGCATTCATATAAATACAACATTCAAGGCAAGGAAACATCTGACCATAATCTGAACTGGCTGAAACACCAAGTGGGTTTACAGTTTCAATCCCGGATGACACACTGTAAGAGGGACCTTGAGAAACTGGGCCCTGTGCCAAGGAAAACAGCATGTTGAAGGCTCCATAAGCCACAGTAGTGAAGAAGTGTTAAAGGAAATGAGGATATTCTGTTGAGGAAGAGCAATCTTGGGAGGAACGTGATAGATGTCTTTAAAAATTTGAAACTTCCTATTAAAGGGGGATCCTATGTGTTTGGTGTAACAGCAGAAAGAAGAACTAGGATCAGGAGGGTGAAGTTTGAGGTAGCAGCCTTGTTTGGTCTTGAGCACCAAAAAATCATCCGACTAGCTTGAGCAAAAAGATACATTGGTTGGAAGAACATGAAGGAGTTCACCATTTCCTAGCTAGGCCGAGGAACCAGACTGGGGGCCCACAAGAAACAGAGGGCTCCAGAAAGCCTTGATATCAGGAACTTCTTGACCATTTGCCTAGCACTGCCTCTACAATTAAAAGAATTCCAGCCACTGCCTTGGTGCTTGTGTCACTCTGCCCAAGATTCAAGTCCCAGGAGCGTGAATTTCATTAGCCATGCGTAGGTCACACACCAGTCCCTTGACTGTCCCAGGGAAATGAGAGGAAGAGTCTGGCAGAAGGACCTTCAAGAGTTCCCTTTGATTTCCACAGGGGGAGGACACCTAGATTTATTTGTCAAAGCCAGGCTGGCTCTAGTGGAAAGCAGTTTATTCCCCAAAAGAAAGTCATGGTCCTCTTGGGAAGGGAGAACAGATTGAAGGCGCCCAAAAAGTGAAAAATGACCATGACGCAGAGCTCAAGATGCAGAGATACTTTCTAAAGATTAAAGTGGTCCAGGACATTGGAGACTGCAAAGGGTGGGAGGGTGAGAGGGAGGTGAGGGTTGACAAATCACCTATTGGGGACAGTTCTCACTATTTGGGTGATGGGCACACTAAAACACCAGGCTTCACCACTACACAATATACGCATGCAAGAAATCTGCACTTGTGCCCCCTAAACATATAAAAATAAAATAAGATGGTCCAGGAATGTAATGACCAATGAGGTCACCCTCATTTGAGGTATTCAAGCATAAGTCACAGATCAAACAATAGGAGATATTATTGGCTGAAGTTGGAGACTCCAAGCTTCTATATCTCTAAATAAGTAGTTTTCAACTTGGGAACGTGTCAGAATCATGGGAGGAGATTTTCAAATTATTTCTGCCTCGATTTCTTCCCTGTTCACAAAGATTCTAATGCCCCTTTACCATTCCTCATTCCCCATTGCCAAATGAGAACCCAGTACAACACCACATCTGAGGTTTCTACTCACTCAGTACTTTCTGTTGGTGAAATGGCCCAGAAAAAGAGACAAGAGGCTAATCAAGTGGGGAAGTTCTTTTTTATGTAAAAATTTTTTGAGTAATAGAAATGTCTACCTTGTAGAGTTAGGCAGCATAAGACATATCTGTTAAAAAACTGAAAGGAACTTGGTTGAAGAAAATTAATAGTTGGAGTTATCTAGCAATGCTGCATATGTTGGCTTCCCTCGGCTACTGTTATTTGGTTTGGAAGGGGTCCAATTTTCCCTTTGCATAAAAGGAGACAAGAGCTGTTTGAAGCCATTAACAGCACCAATAGGAGGGACATTTGAATTAATAACCAGGAGACCAGTCAGCCAGGAGCAATTTTCAGCATAATCTTTTCCTTTGACTTTTGTTGTAAGACTGATATTTGCTGCATTATACTTGGTCCAACATGCCACAGCAGAGCCAAATAATTTATCTTCCCAACTCTCTTTACTTTTTAAATTGGCCTAAGTAAAATAGCTTAATTTATTTGCATGGAGATCCCCTCTGTGGATTGCGTTAGGCACTGTGAAGTGTTATACCTGAGCATAAAGAATTCCTTGGAATTTGGCAAGAAATAATATGTATAAGGGTGTATAGAGGTGCTCTTGAAATAATGCTAAGTGAGCAGAATAAGATAAAAACCATGGATAATACATGAGCTTCCTTTTGTTTCTTTGAAACGAAATCTATACAGAAGTTAGTTTTTTTCTTCCTCTATTTTACTCATCTCTACTTGCTAATGTACAGCCCCACCTCTTGCAAAGTCTTGCATTGTATTTCTGGAGGCTCCTGGAGGACTTTCACATCTGCTAAGGAGCAAGTCCCTGAAGACGCAATGTGGTCCCCAATGCTGGTTTCCTCTTCTCCATCTCTGGCCTCCTCGCCCTGAGAGGCACTGCACACAGCTTCACCACCTACTATGCACCCCCGTGACGATGCAATGGAGCTACCAAGGTGCCAAATCCAGGCCTCTTTCCATGTGTGAGTGGAGAGGCAGTCAGTCCTGCCTTTCTCCTGTTTATAAAACCTTCAATGGCTTCCTAAGACCCATGCTTTAACAACAAACCCCTCATCCATCCTCTAGGCTGCCTCACCTCAGTGGCTGGCAGCTACTATTTCCTAGAACTCACCTCTCCTGGAACACCCCAGGGTGCCCCACACCTACCGGCATCACCTTGGACAGCCAGTCCCCTCCCACTGTGGGCGCTGGCCACCTGCCGAGCATAGTGGACTCAGGGATGAGCAACGATGCCTGTTCCCAGCAGGCTTCTGCTGGTCCTTCTGCCCCAAGCACCACCCCACCCCACTCCAAATCAATTTGTTTGAAAAAACATCCACTTTTTCTTCAAAACTCGGCTCTAAGATTTGTTTCTCCATGAAGTTTTCTGCCTGCTCCCCAGCCCCACAGTGTGTGCACCCCACACTCAGCATTCCCATAGCACTTTGTTCCTTTTTCCTCTTCCTCTCCATGGTACTTAGCCTACCTTCTACTAGCACCTACTTATGTTTGCTTGGCTCCCACCTTCACTAATTCGTGAGCTTTTCCTGGGGAAGGATCTTTTCACCATGGGTAGGGACCTGTCTCCCATCACTTTGGAGTTCCCAACACCAAGCACGGTGCCTGGCCAAGTCTGCGTGTCCAGTGAAATAACAAATATGTAACTAAGAACCAGGAAACTCCACATGGAATCACTGGCATTTCCAAGACCCCCTGGAATCTTTAAAAGTCTGTGTTTCTTTTCTCTTGCTCTAGAGGGCATCTGGCTCCTCTTCTTCTCTGCCTTTCTGTACCCCTTTTCTCCCTTTTCTTTACCTGGGAGGGGAGTCACAGGGTGGGCTTGCTTCCTGGCTTGAGCTTCTCTGGGGTTCCAAATCGGGGTACATTTCCACAAGGCACAGCAAACCTACTATATTCAAACTTCCTGCAATTAAGACTCACCCTACATGTTCTGGCCCAGCGGCTCAGTGCTGAACAAGGACATTGGCCAGACAAATGCCCATTGCCCTGGGCCCTGGCCTCCCAGAATGGCACAAGATCATGGCTCCCCGGCTCCTCCAAGAATGACCATGTCCACCACGATACTTAACAGTTGCCACACCAACCATGTCTGATCAAAGTGATTCTCACTGTGAATCACCGTGAGACCTGAAGAACAAAGCCTGCACATCCCGGAAGCTGTCTGAGGTTGCTGGGGGCATATTCTCTTTCTCTTTTAAAACACAGACTTGCCTTTGCTACCTTCTGCAGGCTATGTGAGCACAGCCGGATGTCCTATTCAAAGGAAGCTTCTTGACTTACTCATGGAGACTGTCACATCTTAGATGACACAGCCTTCTCCAATGTTCATGTTCAAAACCATCCCACTTGACAGATCTAGGGCTGAGGGAATGTCTAATCTTAGCAGTAAAACTCACATTTATCATATTCCGATGACCAGTTTAGAAGAGAAGACAGCGGCAGTGGAAATATCTCTGGGACCTCTACAAGGGATTAACTCAACTGACTGTGGAATGTCAGTGCCTCACCAACTGATATCCAGCTATGAATGTATTCTCCATCTAAAACTCAAGTGACTCTTAGAAAGGGATCACTGCAGATATCACACAGGCAGAGCATTTGTGCTTCCAGTGAGGCTGGCGTGTCTGGCTGTTATCAACACAATTGTCATATGATCCCTTGATAGATAAGCCCAAGCTAACACTGGGCCTAGCCTCTTGGTCACCGTGACTTTAAACCTGGCCTGGGGTTGCCATGACCAGAGCTTGCTGAGATTCTGTGGTGAAGCCACCTGAGTCAGGAACAGAGCCAGGAAGCAGAGGCTGAGCCATTTGATGGGCAGACGTCTGCTCCAGCCACAACATCACCGTCAAAACGATGTCATGGACAAGTCTAGAATTCACGGTGATCAAAGGTGCTCTAAGCACCGTGGCTGAGGCTTTGCCATAATCCCAGGCTTTCCATGAGAAAAGCATAGGTAAATGTTTTGACATGGTGTTGGGATATTTCACTTCAGTTTAGTGAACTTAGGTACTGGCAAGAAAAACCCAACTGTATTTTATTCAAGCTGCTTCTACACACTCTATTTTGTTCTCTTGTTATTTTTCAATAGTGTTAACACAGGGTGAATTATCTCCTGAACTTGGCACTTGGTTACTTCCCCAAGGCTCAGAACTGTGAAGTGTGAGTTCTCACTCAACAAATACTTCTTGAGCCCTTATATGTGCCAGACACTGAGCCCATCCTAGAGACACAACACTGAACACAGCAGAGGGATATTCTGTCTTTGCAGGGATGATAGCCTAGTATCACAGTGTGTCCAACAGGTAAACTTGACCTATTAGTCAAGCTTTTCTGCACAGGGCCAAGGCCAGTCTATTCAAATTCTCAGTCACAGAACTAGAAGCATACTCCAAAATGAAAAAAGGGCACCTGTGACCAGAGCAGACGGCAGAGCTATGGACAGCCCTGGGATTGAAAGTAGCAGAAAGCAGCAGGAGTTTCAGTTCCAGAATGCCCAGGTTGCCCCTGCTGAAGGTAGTGCCAAAGTGCCCTGTTGTGCTACCTTGATTATTATAATTAATTCTAAAAACTACATCTTATAGAAGATTCCCTAAGGACTGGGACCTCGGCTCAGGTAATCTGGGCATGGCGGGGCTCCTCTTTACCTGTTTGGCAGGGGTCTTCCTGCTTCGCTGAAGAGGAGGGGAAGGGGAATCTGAGCCTTCAGTCTGAATGTCCCTCTGCCAGAGAAGTCATCTAGTTGGCCACCTCCTGCCGTGGTGGCAGGTTCCTCCAGTCTATGAAACAAGGGGGACTTTCTGCATCCACAGAATGCAGAAAACTGCCCAGTTAGCCCCTCTCTGCTGCAAATCCTCCACCATTCAACAGACAGATGCCTTCAGGAGAGTTTCTGGAACACAAGTGTAAATAAGGTCAGGTGGATCAGAATGTTCTGTAAAGTGTTAAAAAACTGTAGAATAATAGCATCATCATCATCATCATAAAAGGATAGTGACAACATCTTAGTCTTGCTGCCTAGAGAGAGTCAAGAATAATTATTTTTCTACTCTTTCTATTTTTATCCCGTCTTTATGGTAGTATAATTTGCATATAATGAACATGTTTTTAGTGTAATTTCTGTTCAATTTTGTTTATTATTTTTGGACTAACATAAAGTCAAATATATTTTAAAGTACAATAAAATCAAATGGTTATATTTTAACTAATATAAATATGTAGAGCTACAAATTTAATTATGACACATGTTATGGATTAAATGGTCATGCCCTTCCCCCAAATGCATATGTTGTAGCCCTAACCCCAAATGTGACAATATTTGGAGATGAGGCCTTTATGGAGGTAATTAAGGTTAAATTAAGTCATAAGGGTGGAGCCCTAACCCAATAGTGATAATGCCCTTATATAAAGAGGAATAGACACCAAGAGCGCTCTCACTCTTCACACAAGCACAAAAAAAGAGGTCAAAAAAGAGGTTGTGTAAGGACACAGCAAGAAGTTTTCCACCTACACACCACAAGAAGAGGCCTCAGAATGAAATCTACCATGCCAGCACCTTGATCTTCAGCTTCCCAGCCCCTAGAACTGGGAGGAATAAATGGCTATTGTTTAAGACACCCAGTCTATGGTATTTCGTTAGGGCAGCCTGAGCAGTCTAAAACAATAGATTTGGGGCTCAGTTTAATAGTTACACTTGATAATATATGTAGGCAAACCACTTCTCCATTTTTTTTTGGTTTTCTAATAGTGGCTTTTTGCCTACACTCTTTTAATCAATAGGGTGTTGACCCTGTGTACTGTAAATGATTTTTAATGTTTTTAAAGTGGCATTATAAATTGTTATATTTGTTTCTTTTTATCGGACACTGATCCAATAAATGTTTGAAAAGGTTGAATATTTGCAAAGATATTTTAGCTTAAATATGGACTTCTTTAAAGTCTGCTTGCAAATTGATTCCATTTGCCAGCCACCATTTCAATGCTGTGGGTAGAAATATGACAAAAATGAGATTAAATCAAAAGCAAGGCCGAACTCACTGCAAATTTTCAAAACTGCATAAAACACTCCCAAGCAAATATAACCAGAAATTAATTCCATATTATGCTATCTGGAATGATTTACAGATGAAATTGTGATTTCTATTATAGCTCAAGCCAAAGCATTAGAGTCTGATTGAATGTATACCTAGCCACTGAATCAGACTTGAGGATGGCTTCTCTGAACACATGTGAGTAGAAAGTAGAAAGAATTGGGGAAGAAGTGAACTGGACCTGAAGCCCACTCTCAGCCTTCCAGCCTGTGCCTCCTCTCTCTGCTGCCCAGTAAGGCTGCTCCTGGGGGCCCCGAGGTCATCCTTGGCTACTGCATTCCCTATTCCCCTCCCCAGGCTCTGGCCCTTTCCTCCCTCATTCTCCCCATCAAACCTTATCTGCCTGGTGCCATTGGGCTCCAACTTCCCATTAGGAAACTGAATCTCTGCAGGATATGGATGTCACTGCTCGGGATGGCCCTCCTTCCTGCCTGTCCCACACATGTGTATTGAGACAATGCTCTTGTAAAGAACATGCCTAAACTAAGGGATCATTTTGATGATGCCTATTCCAGTCTTTGGTCTCTAGCTGTATTGGTTTCACGGACCCAACATTCATCTTTATCAAGTTTGATTAATTTTTTTCCACAGGACTATAATATCACAATACTCCCTTAAGGTTTGAGATAACTCAAATAATCACCCTGGGTTACAGTAATACTAGTGCCAATAGAAAGTAATCTTTAAGTATAAACTAAAACCTATGAGCACTTTGAAATCTAAATAAACCTATTTTTTTCCTGTGTATTTTTAGTAGGTGTTATTATAGAGTTCCTAAAGTTGCCTGTGAGTAGAACAGGAAATAAATTTCTCCCAACGAAGGAATATTGAAGACTTAATGACTGTCCCACAATACCCCAAAAGAGGCATTTCCCCTGAAGTTGAGCTTCCAAAAATGGAAATGCCCCAGAATTTATGGTTTAAGAGAATTTCGATGTGAGACACACACTTTTCTGGAAGAACCTGTAGCTCTTCCTGGTTGGCAGCCCCAAAGGCTGTGACTCCCAAGATAGCCTCTGGCTCGGGATTGTTTTGCCATGGAGAAGAGAATGTGACATAAGGACGGCCGCCCGTCTCCTCTCTATGGGGCAGTTAGACTCATCCCCCAAAGAAAGGCATCAAATCCCCATGATGCCCAGCCCCTGGTCACACCACACAAGGATGGCAGGCCTCACAGGTCTCTTCCCTGCTGGGAAATGACAACAGTTCTCTCCCAGAAGGTGCTTCCCCCATGCTCACTCTGGAAGCACCCTTTCATCACCCTTTCATCACCTTGCTATAAACTGAAATTCCCAGAAATTAGGATCTGCATCTGTAATTCCATTAGAATCTCCACATAGCTTTGAATTCTAAAATGAGAGAAGGAATCGGCTATGCCTGCTCTCAGTCTCGGCCTCTGAAATAGCTGCCTGCTGACTCATAGTGTAAACACGGGTTCATTCCCTTCTCTCCGAAATCTGCTCGTATGCACCCAAAATTATTATTATCTATGTTCAATCATGGAAGCAGGACAAGCTGAAAGACTGCCAGCACGGCCTCTGCCTTTCTCGATTTAAATAAATAGATCTGGCTTTGGGCAGGCTCTTCAGACTGACACACTCTCCAGATGTAAATGTTATTTTATTAAGATATAGGGTGACATAAAAATATTTGTATAATCAATATATCTTGTTCAGCTTTAAAATCTGTGACAGGTCTTCAAGTAATCTCATTTTCACAGATCAAGTAGACTAGTCAGAAGTCTTGATGAATGTTGAAGGAGACATCATGGTAATTTACACTAGGTTCACATTATATCTAGTTTCTGTGTGCAAAGAAATGGAAATAAGTTTTACAAATCCTCCCCTGCCTCCATAACCTAAAACACAGGAGACACCTTTAACTATGTAATGTACTATTTCCAACAGGATGAGGACGGGCAGTACTTTCACCTTATTGACTTACCTTCAGCTTTTTGCTTGGCTGAAGGGACTTCCTCATTAGAGTACACGGCTATTCTTTGAAATGATCCTCTTCTTAACACAGTTCATTTTAAATATCCTACTTTTCTTAATAGTTTTCAATGCAACCCATCATCAAAGGGAAGGAGTTGATGAAAAGAAATGAAATTGAAACGTGCACCTGGGGAGAAGTGATTGAAGGTTCTTCATTTAAGGGATTGGCTCCTTTTCTCTTATTATACTGTGAAATCTGAAAACATCTCTTGAAATTCTGGTCACTGTCTTCTGGACATCCCAAGGCGCACCATCTCCACAGTTCCTCCCTCCTAGATTATCCCATCCAGTGTGGTATCCTGTGTGGCAAATGGAAAAAGACTCTTTCAGTGGGCAACTGAAAAGGACACCAAAGAAAGCAGATACAGCCCATGATCAAAGAAGCACATAACTTCATTTTGGAACATGACTGATAGAAAGATCAATTAGACAATGGACGCCAATCGAAGGTAAGTACCGCTAGGTGCTATTGTCCAGAAAACAAACACAAAGGCTGAGGCTTTCCGGTGTTTGGGGAAACAGCCTCACTAAGAGAGCTCTCAGGAATGGATTTATCCTTCTTTCCTTCCTTCTACCCCTTCAACTGAGCCTCCACTACATGCTGGGCACTGTGCCAAAGGCCAGCAACTCGGAAATGAAGAGGCTTGGTTCCTGCCCTCAAGTGGCTTATAGTCCAAGGTGGTGGTGGAGTGGGATGGGGAGGGGAGTTGTTGAGGGAAGACAAAGAAACGTGCAGTGAAGTTTACCAGAAGATGGGGGTGTAGGCTGCTGACGGAGCATGAAGGAGGAGGGAGACAAGTACTCTGAGAGTTCAGGAAAGGATGTATCCCAGATAGAGGTGATGCCTAGGCAGAGTCTGGAAAGATAAGTAATAGTAAGAGCAAGCAGTACAAGAAGATAGGGGCTGGGCACGGTGGCTCATGCCTGTAATCCCAGCACTTTGGGAGGCCGAGGCAGGTGGGTCACTTGAGGTAAGGAGTCAGGGGTGCTGGCGGAACACTTGAGGTCAGGAATTCGAGACCAGCCTGGCCAACATGGTGAAACCCCGTCTCTACCAAAAATACAAAAACTAGCCAGGCGTGGTGGTGGTGCATGCCTATAATCCTAGCTAGTCGGAAGGCTGGGGCAGGAGAATCGCTTGAACTGGGGAGGTGGAGGTTGTAGTGAGCAAAGATAGTGCCACTGCACTCCAGTCTGGGGACTGCAGGGAGGCTTCATCTCAAAAAAACAAACAAACAAACAAACAAAAACAAGATACGGCAGATGCTGCTGCCATCTGTACACACTTTTAGATGTATTAACTCATTTAATTCTCTCAAGACCCCATGTTTAGATATCAGTACTATCCCCATTTCATGATGCACAGAGAGATCAAGTAACTTGCTCAAGTCAAGCAGCTACCATGTGACTGAGCTGGAGTTTAAACCCAGGCACTCAGTGACAGCGTCCACACTCATAACCACGATGCTAAGAGTTTGCCAAACAGGTGGGAAGCAACATTTTTGGAAGAGGGTCAGGGCCATAGGTTTTGTGAAGTGACAGAGCATGACATTCAGATTCAGTAGGGCTTAAAGACCCAAATTTTGGAAAGTAGAGGAGATCTGAACCTTAGCCATAGCTTCTAGAGGTGGGCTAAGAGCACCCTGGGCACATGTAGTGGTGACCAGAGGACTTGCAGCCATCAAATCAGCATGGTGTGCTGTTTATTTCTCCCAAAGACTCAGGAGGGGAGAGCTTTGATACTTTCTTCTCATATCAGATAACTTTAAAATGTAGTTTTATATTATAGAATAGGATGTAAAATTACCACGACATTTTTCCTTGTTTCTTCTTCCTTTTGATATATGAATTAAATTGTTTCTTTAATGTATTTATTTATACTAAATAAAACAACTCATGGTTATATAAATTATTTCTCTTCCTGAAATTCCTTCATTCTTATTTGCCCGAGATAGTACCTCTGTCCATGCTTATACAACTAGATACGGATGCATGTGGGCAAAATTAGGGTGTTTTGCTGTTTGTTTATACAGCTATGGAAGCAATGCACTCTTTATTCCACGGCTTGCTTTGCTCACTTAATAACACCTCATGGACAACCCCCTAGTGTCATCTTATTGAGAATTGTACAGTAATCCATACTGTCACTTTTGTGCCATTCCCCTACAGATGGATGCTTTCCAGATTCTGCCTCTTCAAGCAAAGCTGAAACAAATACTTCTGTCTATACATTTCTCCCTCCTCTGCGTTTACACTTTAAAAATTATACAGTGGTTACTGGACTTTTTTTTTTTTTTTTTTTTTGACTGAGTCTTTCTCTGTCGCCCAGGCTGGAGTGCAGTGGCACAATCTCTGCTCACTGCAAGCTCTGCCTCCCAGGTTCAAGCGATTTTCCTGCCTCAGCCTCCTAAGTAGCTGGGACTACAGGCGCCCACCACCATGCCCAGCTAATTTTTATATTTTTAGTAGAGACGGGGTTTCACCATGTTGGCCAGGATGGTCTCGATCTCTTGACCTCATGATCCACCCGCCTTGGCCTCCCAAAGTGCTGGGATTACAGGCATGAGCCACCATGCCTGACCGGTTATTGGACTTTTACCAAAGGCCCACTTCTACTCTTGGAAATGGCTCCCTAGAATTTGCTCCTAAAAGCAAATGGTCTGTTCAGGCCTAAGATTTCAAATTGTGTTCAATAGGCTACTTTTTACAGGACACTGTTTTCCCTAGAAGACTGCATGAAACAATTTCCAGAAAATGTAAACTCCAGTCTTCATGGATAATTTCCTCCACCTACCTAATTTGCACCATTGAAACAAAGCTTTTTCTAAAACCACTAATCAGAAGGTCTTATGTTGTTTTCTGTTCGACCATAGCCTTTTAGAATAACAGTTGAAATGTCAAAGAAATCCCAAGTTCACCGCAGGTGTTCCTGGACTGGGCTATTAAGTCATGACAGTCAACATGAGAGGGCCAAGGAAGGCGGGAACCTAGGGCTCAGCCGGAGGGGCGAGGTCAGATTCAGAAGAGCTGGGCGCTCTTTTTTTTTTTTTTTTTTTCTTTTGAGACGGAGTCTTGCTCTGTCGCTCAGGCTGGAGTGCAGTGGCGCAATCTCGGCTCACTGCAAGCTCCGCCTCCCGGGTTCACGCCATTCTCCTGCCTCAGCCTCTCCGAGTAGCTGGGACTACAGGCGCCCGCCATCACGCCCGGCTAATTTTTTGTATTTTTTAGTAGAGGCGCTCTTTTTTGTATGAGCCTGGGTCTTGCCGTCTTGCCGGGCTGGAGTGCAGTGGCACAATCACGGCTCACTGCAGCCTCGGACTCCTGAGCTCAAGCCCTCCTCCCAGCTCAGCCTCCTGAGTGGCTGGGACTACAGATGCACCACCACACCCGGCTAAGTTTCTCTTTTGATTTCCTCTCTCCAATATTTAAGCCGTTTTCATCTGAAATTGATTCTATTTGTCAAGGAAGACTAAAACCAAATAGAAAGTGCCTGAGTTCTCCTTCCTCCAAGCCTCTTGCCGCAGCAGTCCCTGTTCAGCAGTCGGGGCCCACTCTCAGTTCCTTATCCCCAACCTTCTGCCGCTGCTCTGCCCTCACCACCCACCCGCCTCCCTTGCAGTTTCAACAGCTCCTGCTCAGGTAAGCCCTCCCTCTTCCCGACAACCCCCACCCCTCTCCCCCAAGGCTATCCATTCCCAACCTCTACTGCCCCCTCAGAAGTGTGAGCTCCCTGAGGGCAGGAGCGTCATCCGTGTGGCTCCCCCACATCCCTGGTGCCCTGCACTGGGTCTGCTTTACAGAAACACACGAGTAAGCACACAGATGGCCTCAGGCATGTCACGCACACCTCCTGCCATGGGCCAGACACTGTTCCAAGAGTTTCATACACGTCATTTGGTTTAATTCTTAAAACTACTCTCTGGGGTAGACACTAATCATGTCCCCTTTGTAGGTATGGAAGCTGAGATAAGGCTCCATGCGTGCAACCATGGGGTCCTCTCGTCAGCCAAACACACTCCTTTGATCTGACTTAAAATGACTATAAGCGGCTTCTCCAGGCTCTTCAGCCGCTCCCACAACCCCCAGCGCATTTTGGGTTTTGGCCTCTCTGATGCAAGTCTTACTTACGCCTTCTGTGCTCCTTACTGACTTCTACCTTGATTGTATCCTTTTTGCATCAGTTTCATAACTGCCCCTATGGAGTTACAACTCATTAAAGAGCTACCGGCCGGGCGCGGTGGCTCACGCTTGTAATCCCAGCACTTTGGGAGGCCGAGGCGGGCGGATCACGAGGTCAGGAGATCGAGACCACGGTGAAACCCCGTCTCTACTAAAAATACGAAAAAAAAAAATTAGCCGGGCGTGGTGGCGGGCGCCTGTAGTCCCAGCTACTCGGAGAGGCTGAGGCAGGAGAATGGCGTGAACCCGGGAGGTGGAGCTTACAGTGAGCCGAGATCGTGCCACTGCACTCCAGCCTGGGTGACAGAGCGAGACTCTGTCTCAAAAAAAAAAAAAAAAAAGAACTACCGGTGCAGCCACTCTGTTGGAGGAGACAAGTGGAGGTGTCTCTCTATTATTTTCAGTAAGCTCGAGCTGTAATGACACAGGCTGAGTCCCAGAGAAAAGTGCGTCCAGTCATCCAGAGGCCGCCTCTTCCAAAACCCTGGGCCATGGAACCGGTAGTGTCCATCTTTCCCTTGAATTTTAAGAAATGAGCATCTTAATCCGCTGGGATACAGGGAGGAGAACAACACACACGAGGGCCTGTTGAGGGGTGAGGGACAAGGGGAGGGAGAACATTAGGACAAATACCTAATGCATGCGGGGCTTAAAAGCTAGATGGTGGGTTGATAGGTGCAGCCAACCACCATGGCACCTGTTGGCTATGTAACAAACCTGCATGTTCTGCACATGCATCCAGAACTTAAAGTAAAATAAAATAAAAGAAAGAAAGAAATGAACATTCTAAGGCCAGTCACGGTGGCTTATGCCTGTAATCCCAGCACTTTGGGAGGCCGAGGTGGGTGGGTCACCTGAGGTCAGGAGTTCAAAACCAACCTAACCAACATGGCAAAACCCCGTCTCTACTAAAAATACAAAAATTAGATGGGCATGGTGGCAGGCGCCTGTAATCCCAACTACTCGGGAGGCTGAGGCAGGAGAATTGCTTGAACCCGGGAAGCAGAGGTTGCAGTGAGCTGAGATCATGCCACTGTACTCCCGCTTGGGCGACAGAGTGAGACTCTGTCAAAAAAAGAGAGATAGAGAGAGGGAAAGGGAAGGAAGGAAGGAAGGAAGGAAGCAAGGAAGGACGGAGGGAGAGAGGGAGGGAGGGAGGGAGGGAAGAAAGAAAAAGAAAGAGAAAGAAAGAAAGAAAGAGAGAAGGAGAGAAAGAAAGAAAAGCATTCTACACATTTAGAGTTCAGTGAAAATTGTTCACATCTGAGTCTCCCCACTGGCCAGCACACTCTTTCTCCCAAGGTGGTCGTAAGTAGCACTTTATGCACTTGGTCATTTACATGTATTGATGGGAGCAGTTTCCCTGTTCTTCCTGTGCCCTCTGGAAAATGACGTCAGCAAAAGAAGTCAGGAATTTTCTGGAGGTCTGCTGTAAAGGGAGTGATGCCCCGTGAGGCTCACCTTGACCAGCCCCCCAGTGCTGCTATCCCTGCCCTGGGCCTGTTTTGTGAGCTGTGTCTGAGGCACCTGCCATTTTCTCTGTCTTGTCACTGGAGCAGTCATGTCCCCACCCCAGCCACAATTACTGCTATTGATCTCCTGCCACAGTTCTGTCTCTAAAGGATATGTGACTACCCTCTCCCATGCCTCACCATCCCCCATACACATACACACAGAGGCCAAATTACACAACAGAGGAGTGATGGCGGACACGGCCATGCTTGCGCGATTCCTTCCTATATTTTATTTTTCTCTTGGCTCACCTAGTTTCAAACTTTACTATGCTACAGTCTCTCTTCCCTTCCCCCTGCAACTCTGCACACACACACACACACACACACAGACACACGCACCCACACACACAGACACCTACCCTACTGGAAGCAGTTCTTGGCCACACCTCCCCAGAGCTTAGAGCAGTGCCCAGGGCATGGGTGTGGCCCCAGGCAGACAGAACTCTGCTCCCAACAGTTCAACTTCACCTCCTCGAATACTCCTCTCTTCAGCATTGGACCCTCAAAAACATCCCACCAGGACCTACAAATCTAAGACCTGCCCTTAGGGACATCTCTAACCAAAGGTGTGCTCTCTCTGTAACTCTCTCTCTCTCTCTGTCTCTCTCTGTTTCTCCATCTCTGTCTCTCTCTATGTCTCTCTATCTCTTTCTCTCTGTCTATCTCTGTCTCTTTCTCTCTGTCTCTGTCTCCCTCTTTCTGTCTCTCTGTATGTCTCTGTCTGTGTTTGTCTCTCCATCTGTGTGTGTGTGTCTGTCTGTCTGTCTCTCTCTTTCTCTCTCTGTCTCTGTCTCTCACGGCGCCCTCACTCTCAGGCTCCCGCTTTCCCGTGCAGATGCGTCTCCTGCCCTCATTTCTTCCCTCATTTACTGACAGTCAGTAACTGCCTACTCTGCTGCAGGCCCTCACCCCATCACTGGTCTTACAAACCAGTTCAAGAGATGGATAGACAACTACTACTACTAATAATAAAATTCTAAGTCCTGTACCTAAAATACAAACTGTTAGCTATTTGAAAACAGAGCAAGAAGCAATCATTTCTGCTTGGACTGTGAGGGAAGGCTGTGGTGAAGAGCTAGCATGTGAGTTGGGTCTTGAAGGATGTGTAGGAGTTTCCTGACAAAGGACAGGAAGGGCATTCCAGGGAGAGGAGGCAACATAGTAAAACTCAATGAGAAGGGCATGACATGAAAATAATAAAGGCCTGTGTGGCTACAGTATGGGAGGTAGGGGCAGGGGGTGGCTTTTGTTTACCAGAATATACAGATCTTGAAACAGCACAGAATAGGCCCTCAGTAAATATTTATTTTGGATATTGAAAGAAGAAGGATAAAGCCAGATTTTTATGCCATACAGGAAAGTCTAAAGTCTAAACCTTAATGTGTAGACAGTGAGAATTCACCAAACTTTTTATTTTTTTTTTTTTATTTTTTTTTTTTTTTTGAGAAGGAGTCTAGCTCTTGTCACCCAGGCTACAATGCAATGGCGCCATCTCGGCTCACTGCAACCTCTGCCTCCCAGGTTCAAACAATTTTCCTGCATCAACCTCCCGAGTACCTGAGATTATGGGCATGTACCACTACACCCAGCTAATTTTTGTATTTTTAGTAGAGACAGGGTTTCACCATGTTGCCCAGGCTGATCTCAAACTCCTGACCTCAGGCGATCTGCCTACCTTGGCCTCCCAAACTGCTGAAACTGCAGGCATGAGCCACCATGCCCGGCCAACCAAACTTTTTTAAATTAGGGAAATGGCATTATTACATCTGGATCTCAGAAAAGAGATTACTCAAGACTGTATATAAAATAGATTCCAAAGGGGAAGTTTAGGGGACAGATGGCAGCACACCGGCTATTTTTTACCAGGTATGTTGAATTGATTATGCTATCTTTTCCTTTCCTTTCTTTTGCTTTGCTTCAAATCTTGGTTATTCTTGGGAACTCATATAACTACCTTGCATTATGACAATCACTTCACTTGTTTAATATACTCACCTGTTTAATATAAGAACATAGAGGCCTCTGACACCATTGGTTTTAGTTCTGCCTCTCTTCATTGTTTTCTCCGAAACCTCACTCAGTCACACTTATTTCCAAAGGATATTTGCTGTCCCCACAGCAGCCAGCTTTCATCAGCTCTTCAAGGATTTACACTCCCTCTTTCTCCATTTTCATTTTAAATCCCACTCAATGCACAGCTCTGTCACTGTGAGTCAGTTGTTTGTCAAGGTAACTCTTTCCTTTTGCCGGGTGCCTCCTGGAGATGCAGTACCATAATCAACTGTAGAGATGACTGTAAATGTGGACACCTCAGACTCCAGGTCAGGCCATCACCTGAAATATGTTGAACTAACAGTTCTCACCACATGACAAGATTCATATTTCTTCTTGGTTTGGTGCCAGCCTCCACCCTACCCTTCCTTTTCATAAGTCTCTGCGGGAAGCTGGACTCCAGAGGCGAGCATCAGAGGAGGTGGAAAGGTGGTCATCACCCCATATGACCCGGCTTGTGACTCCCACTGGGACAAACTTAAGAAGAAATAAATTGTAGCTCTAGCATTTCAAGCTACAGAAGAGATTTGCTTTTTCAATAAAACAATGGTAGAATTTTGGACCCACCCAATCATGTTTTCCTTCTTGTTTCCTTGAAAATTATTTCCTGCATCATTCTGTGGCAGCCCACGGACCCATGGCAGTTCCACACACGAGTCCTGTCAATTTCAGAAGTCTTTCTTTTCTGCCAACAGCTTCAGTGCTGGGATTAGCACATCACTCATCAAATAGGACAGGAGAATGGTCTCCCCACAGGAAGCTCTGCTCTTGAATTCCTATACTCATCTCATTTATAAAAAGTTAAGCACTCGTGGCATAACTTGTGACCGATCCAAAAAGACTTTAGCTGTACTTTGTTAAAACATGTACCGTATTTAAAATCTGAAAGTATTATGAAACTCAGTCTCTAGAAAATCATTGTACTACCTCACTAATTCTAATTTTTATGGGAATTACACTAATTCTTAAACTAGCAAGCAAGGAATGAATTAATGCACAAGAACCATTGAATGGAACATGATTTTCTTGTTTTGTTTTCTTTTTTTTTAAACAAAAAAGATATAAGGAATAATTTATCCTGAAGGATATTTTCTTGAGATTATTTCCATTCAATTTCTTAGAGACTTCCCAGGATAAGCAGATACTTCAGCTACAGACCTGGAAATACAAAAGCAATGAACCTTAAGAGGGCAGGCCGGGTGCAGTGGCTCATGCCTGTAATCCCAGCACTTTGGGAGGCCGAGGTGGG
>NW_026652302.1:21273-21833 GCF_009828535.3 Hylobates moloch | reverse complement strand
TGAATCACTTGAACCTGGGAGGCGGAGGTTGCAGTGAGCCAAGATCGCGCCATTGCACTCCAGCCTGGGTGACAGAGCAAGACTGTCTCAAAAAAAAAAAAAGAAAGCCGGGCATGATGGCTCACGCTTGTAATCCCAGCACTTTGGGAGGCCAAGGGGGGCAGATCACGAAGTCAAGAGATCGAGCCCATCCTGGCTAACATGGTGAAACCCCGTCTCTACTAAAAATACAAAAATTAGCTGGGCGTGGTGGTGCATCCCTGTAATCCCAGCCACTTGGGAGGCTGAGGCAGGAGAATTGCTTGAACCTAGGAGGCAGAGGTTGCAGTAAGCTGAGATTGCACCACTGCATTCCAGCCTGGGTGACAGAACAAGACTCCATCTAAGAGAGAAAGAAAGAAAGGAAGAAAGAAAGAAAGGAAAGAAGGAAGGAAGGAAGGAAGGAAGGAAGGAAGGAAGGAAGGAAGGAAGGGAAAGAAAGAAAAAGAAAGAAAGAAGAAAGAAAGAAAGAAGAAAGAAAGAAAGAAAGAAAGAAAGAAAGAAAGAAAGAAAGAAAGAAA
>NW_026652302.1:1482-21182 GCF_009828535.3 Hylobates moloch | reverse complement strand
GGGAAGGGGAAAGGGAAAGGGAAAGGGAAAAGGAAGGAAAGGAAAAAGAAAAAGAAAGCATGCAGTTCTGATGACCAAATACGCACCCCCAAAGACCTCCAGGGGAATGAGCCTAAGGACAAAGTCATCTACAGAGGAGTACAGAGCTGTGGTAATCACAGGAGAGTAAGGCAGAAGGCTTGGTAGAACCATATGAAGCCTGACCAGCCTCTGGGTTTTCATGCATGTGATTTGGTGCATGTCTTTATGGTTTAAGCCAGTTTGAGTTAGGCTTCTGTTTCTTGCCACTGAAAGCACTCTCTCTAGCTGATTCGGATCATATGACTGTTTCTGAACTCACTTCAGGACCCTCTCTCCACATTATTCCAAGTTTAATAGGTGTCTACTTGTGATCTGAAAGAGCATTCAGGCATAAGACTCATGGTCATGATTGACAGTTCCACAGTCCTTCCCTCACACGAAGCTTCATATGGCTTTCTGCCTGCATTCCAGATGGTGTCTCTTCCTCCCTCAATGTGACTATAATTATACATGTCACTTCTCACATTTCCCCATGATATCTCTACTTTAAAATGGACAATAAATGGAATAATAAAATCAGTTGAGGTATTTTCATATGATGGAACATCATAAATCCATTAAAATAATTTATATATTAATTCAGCAAATATTTACTCAGCACTTTGTTCCAGGGACTGTACTACAGAAAAATGCCTGATGATATGGAAAATGTTAAATATAGACTATACAAAATTCTAGCTGTACAATGTAACTACCATATCTAATTTAGATGATATTTAGATGAGACTTTGGACTTTAGACCTTAAAGTTGTTGCTGGAATAAGTCAAGACTTTTGAGGCTGTTGGGATGGAATAAATGTATTTTGCATGGAAGAAGGACATGAATTTTGGGGGACCTGGGGCAAAACGCTATGGACTGATTGTTGATATCCCTTAAAACCCATGTTGAAGCCCTAACCCCCAGTGTAATGGTATTTGGAGGTGGAGCCTTTGGAAGGTAATTACGTTTAGATGAGGTCATGAGAGCAGGGCCCTGTGATGGGACTGGTGCCCTTAGAAGAGGGAGAGACACCAGAGCTCACTCTCTCCATCAGGAGAGGACATAGCAAGAAGTCTGCAAGCCAGGAAGAGGCCCTCACCAGGAAATGAATCTGCCTGCACCTTCATCTTGAACCTCCTAGCCTCCACAACTGTGAGAAATAAATGTTTGTTGATTAAGGAAACAAACAAAACATAATTACAATACAATCAAATACACAAAAATGAAATATCACAAAAAAAGGGGTGTGTGTGTGTGTGTCTGTGCATATACCTACAAAGAAAATAAGACTAAAAAACTATTCTAAAAATAATAAGTTATCTCTGAATTTTGGCAGAATGTGCAATTTGCTGCTTCTTTGTGTTTTTCCAGATTTATCCTATTTTCTATAATTAACATGTTACTTCTGTAAACAGGAAAAATATGCAACAAAAGAAATTATGCTAGTGTCTTTGATAAATCTAATAAATCTTGAAGTGTTTGTATTCTAGATTGATTAGATATTATAATTATGTAATTTGTTTCTTCTTTCAGTGGGCCTTGATGTTTAACATATATTTACACAAAATTACTATGTATATGAGCTAGAGAGGAGTATTTTTAAGTAATCAAGAAGTCATATTTACATTTAGAATTACCTCTCTTTTCATGCCAGATGTAAAATTTGGAAAGAGAAAGAAGAACCAAGCGGTCGTTGCAGATCATATATACAACTGAGTCCTCCTCAAAAATCTCTCAGTATACTTCCAAGAGGGCAGGAAAAAGGAGAAAAAGAGAGAGCGTGTCATGAGACCCAGTTCTCTGGGGGCTCAAGAATGAGTTAAACTAACTCCTTCCACCCTGCTAGCAGGGAAGAGCTGACTGTACCTTCAAGCCTCTGATCAACCAGTATGTGAAAACCCACATACTGAGACACTTCCAGAAAAGAACTGGTTACTATTAAAAAGAAGGAAAGTTAATTTTTAAAAAAGGAAGTGAAAAGGAAGAGGAAACATTTTACAGTTTTCATTGCAAAATGACAATACGATAATTCATCTTAAAATATTATATAATAACCTCATCTCAAAACAATAATACAGTAATTCTGTTGCACTACTAGAGGGCATTGGAGTAAAGGAAATATATTAGAATTATATGGGTGGAATGTATACTTGCATATAGAATTTAATATTTATAAACCATATAAATTCAGAATTATAAACTATATTAATTTTGCTTACTCTTTGATTAAACTCTTTCACACACATCATTGCATTAGATTCTCACAACCTCCTTATGTGGTACTTAACACAAGTGTTCTCCCCTTTCTTTATATGAAGAAGAGACCCACGGAGGAAGGGTAGTATTCAAGCCCAAGTCTTATGTGGTCAGGGGATGACTCAAATATATTATTCATGCTGATGAGTTACAGAAATATCTCATTTGCCTTCTTTTTAATATGTTTATTGAACTAGAAAAATTGATTACACCGGATAAAATTTTCCACACATGGAAAAGCACCCAGTACAGTTCCTGCATTTGGTGGATGTTCCCAAAATATAAGATGACTGACATGTACTTGATCTTAATAAGGAACAGACTTCTTTAGAAAATTACAGCCTTTATATTAGAGTTTTCATTACTCTTTGCTTTGCTCAAAATTCGCCTACATGCTACTGAAGGATTGCATCCCGGGGGATAAAAAACTTTGTCTCAAATATCAGAGGACTTGAGGTCAAAACTCCTAAAGGTAGCAATTTATCTCTTTCTTTATAATCAAGTCAGTTTAAATTAATTTGGACCATAGTTTTAAAGAAAACCAATCTGATCCCAAACATTTCATGTGTAAAATGAAAAAGAGTAAAGCTAGAAACCACACAACCATCTAAAATTTTTCCTGCTAAGAAAATTGCCACGGTCAGAGTGGTTGGTTTGCTGCTGAAAAACAAGCTGGGTTGGGTTTAGTGAAGATTGAGTCTTCCTTTCAACAGACATTGTCCCTGGCTGTGAGGTTCACATCTTACAACACCCAGTAAGCACGTCCACGAAAAGTAAAAAGTTCAATAAATCATTCAGGTGGTTTCAAATACTCAGAATACATGGACTCAGGAGGACCCACTGTCTTGGCAGCTGTGTGAATTTTTCACACTTTCCCCTGATAAAGTTCTTGGGGAAAAGTTTCCTCTTCTCTGGGAGCCTGGGAACGTGGCATTCTGCACCCACCTGCGTGTGGAGTAGGCATAAACTTTGTCTGCCAGATGGGGAAAAACCTTCTAGAAACTAGGATCCATGTTTCTTTAAAATGACTCTGCTTTATCCCCACTGAGACCCTCAGTGTATGGACCAAATGCAGCTGAAGGAGGCTGGCCTGCCAGGCTTTCAGGGAGCTTCCAGGCTGGGCCAGTCAGGGTGGCCCATGAACCTCTGGCCTCAGAATCTTGTCAATGATGCCAATAATTAGAATTATGTCAATAATAATGTCAGTAATGCTAATAATAATAGTGCTTGTCAATAATGCAGATCTTGGGGCTCACCTCAGACCTTCCCAATCAGAATCTCTGGGGGCAGAGCCTTGGAATCTGCATTTTAATAAGCTCCCCTGATAACTCCCCTAAAATCTGGGCAGCACTGATCTCATAGCTCCTGGGGGAGCAAGACAAGCACAAGCGAGGGCAAGTGAATGCAACTCTAAGAAAGAGCTCTGGCTCCATCCATGCGGACGGATCAACAACAGGTACACAGACTGGTCAGGAAAAAATGCCAGACAGAGAGAAGTTCAAACAGTGGGGAGTGATGAAGAAGCAAGCTTTTGCCCACATGAGAGAAAGTGGAGTTCCCCATCCAGTCCACGCTACTATAGCAACTAGGGAGGTCGAGATAGCAGAGGGAGAACTGCAGCAGCTGTGTTTGTGGCTAGGCCCGCTGGTCTTGATGTGACCTGGGATTTGCCCCTTCTCCAGCTAGAGAGTCTGGGGATCCCACAGGAGCAGTAAGGCCCCACAGCGGTGTTGTGCGCACGAACCGAAGGCAGTGAGTCTCTACTGTAGTGGTGTGCCCGTTAATGTTTAACAATGGGCTCTCCAGGGGAAAATAAAACACTGACTTACAGCATTTGCCACTTTCTATGGTGTAAATACTCCCACCATGGCTAATTTCAAGCCATTCAGTGATGTCACTGACCATGAACTTAGGAAAATATAGACACACAATGGCTCTCACATGCCAGAATGAGCCCCCTCCAGTGCATGGCTGCCTACACACACACACACACACACACACACACACACACATACATACACACACACACACACACATACACACTTCTCACATAAATACACTTTTACTTTTGTATGATTTTGTCCTTCTCACACTCCTATACCTAAGGGAAGAAGACTGTTCCTCCTGTCCAATAACTGAGCATACAACCATTCTTTGCTAATCATGCATTTGCTCAGAAGCATCCATTTTTATACAAAAGAGAATTTTTCCCTGAGTTAAGGAAAAAGTTTTGCATTGAGAAAATGTTAATCACTATTAACCTATCTCTTTTCAGTCTGATAAAGGAATTACCATATGCCTATATAGTATATGAGCAGATTAATCTCTCTCCCTTCCCAAAAGACATGCACATCCTAATCACCAGAACATGTGACCTAACCACGTCATGTGACATGGCAAAGGGAAATTAAGTTTGAAGGTGGAAGCAAGCTACTGATCAGCTGACTTTAAAGTAGGGAGATTATTCTGGATGATTCTGGACCAGTGTTAGCACAAAGGTTCAGCAGGGTTGGTGTCAGAGTTATGGGTTGTGAATAAGACTCTACAACCCACTGCTGGCTTTGAAAATGGAGGAAAGGGCCCCAAACCAAAGAATGAGGGCCACCTCTAGATGCTAGAAAGGGCAAGAAAACGCTCTCTCCCAGGGCCTCCAGAAAGGACCACAATGCTGTCAGCCCCTTGATTTTAGCTCAGTGAGAGCCACTTTAGACTTCTGACTTCCAGAACTGTGGGATAATAAACTGGTGTTGTTCTAAGACACTAAGTTTGTGGTCATTTTCAACAGTAGCAATAGGAAACTAATGCAGGATGTTTTTCAGGGAAGTGGCAAAACAAAGCAAGAAAAATATATAACTAGAAAGCCATAAATGGCCCTAGAAATGCTGACCACATCTGTTCACAGTGCGGACATAGAAAGGCTGCCTATAGCACACTCCCTCTACACACACACACACACACACACACACACACACACAATCTGGGTGAGGGCTCTGCAAAGCCTAGGGAAGCAGTTTGAGTCTCTCTGAGAAACATATCGATTTTAGGGGGCTTATACCTGTCACTTTGTCTCAACTCTTCTCTCAGAATGTTCCATCTCCACATCACCTAATTTGAATACATTGAAACAAGATCCTCACTGTGAAATTAATACCTGCACCATTGGTCAGAACTGGCATTTAGCATTGCCCAACCTGGACAAAGGCAGGATATTCAGGAATCTCCAGAAGAATTGGACATCCTGTCTTATAGATGCTTATTCATAAAAGAGTGGGGAGAGCCTGAAGGTGTAAAATGTGTAATTTGCCACCTTTAAAACTTCTCCACGGTGCTGAGAGGTCCATCAGTCAAACTTCCACATTTTACAGATGAGGAATAAGAGACATGATACAAGTGGCCCAAAGCCACCCCTTCCACTCACTGGTGTCAGACCCGGAACATAGCCTGGCCCCTCCCCTTGGTTCCTCCACTGTAGCCCATGACAGGGATTCTGTGAAAGAAGAAGTAAGACTTCATTCTATAGTCAAGAGTCAAATAGATACTGACCATTTAAAAAAATACATGTGAGTGATATAAGATTACCAGCCCCCTTTCCCCTGACTTTTGCCTTATTATCTGCTCTCTTTCTCAATCGTCCCCAAGAGGAAGTACCAAGATGGCTTTCAAATGTGAGCATTGGCCAGGCCACATTTGTTCTGGGAAGGGATAGTTGGATTTTAAAATGTCACACATGGCCACTGTTCATTATCTTTCATTTCCATGTAAAGGGAGAGGTAAACTGGCTCAGGTGCCACCTCATCAGGACAGCCCCTGGCATCACTGTCCTTTGCCTGACCATTCCAGTCATGGTGCAGGTAGCTGGCCAGGTGACCATAACATCCAAGAAGTGGGTTTGGAATGGGAGGAGAGAGGTTGAGCTGAAAGCCTGACCCACCACGTGCTCCAGCACAGCCTTCTCAGGGTTCGTCCTTGGAGTGGGGAGTGTGTACAAGACCTTACCGGGCGTTTGCTCAGCTAAAAATAAAGTGAAGCTGGCTTCTGTCTGCTATCACTCCTTATACGTATTGCCCCCTTCATGTCTCCGGAGGAGAGCTGTTGCAGAAGCCCATCTTTAGGAAGACCACGGAGAAAAAAAAGGATAAACTGTTGCTACACACATCACGGACAAATCATCCTACAAACATCGTGTGGACTGAAAGAAGCCACTAAAGAGCACGGTGGGTATGTTTGCACGTCTGCGAAGGTCAAGAACAGGCAAAACGAAATCTATGGGACGGGGGCTGGAGGGTGGCATGGTATTGACTGAGAAGCGCTGAGAAGGGAGCCTGCTGGGTGCTGAAAGTGTGCTCTGTCTCAATCTGAGTGGCAATGACACAGGTGTGTATGTATGAAAGATGCGTACTGACCTGTAGTTGAGTTATGAACTTTATGTATGCTATTCGGCCTTTAAAACAAAACCTTCGTTTCCCACATGAAATGTACAATTTCCAAATCATTCTGTAAATGACAGCACATTTTTATGTTTAGGGCCCTGAAATACTTAAAATTAAAAATTTTGAAGCTCTATTTCCTCTGGATTAAACATGCATTTAAGTCATGTTTAATTACAGTTCTAAATTTGAATTTTCTTTCTAATTAGAAAGATCAATAGAGAGGCCCTTTTTCATCCACTTTCTCCAAATGGGCCTTTCGGAGTTCAAGGAAAGGCAAGGCGAGAAATATACATTTCAAAAGAGCTAACACATTTTGATGCTTCCACATTTCTATCTATAGAAATTTAAGATTTTTTGCTAGCATTTGAAATTTTTCAGAGTTCTCTTAGCTACTACAGAAATTTCATGTCCAACATCTCTTCTGTGTAAAGGAAAATGAAGAAGCATGTAAAAGCAGTTTCAGAAAGTTGACCGTGGTATACAAAAATTTTTTTAATTATCATGTTGAAGAGTTTAAAGGAGATGCTATAAAATATGCATTTACTGGTATTGGAACAGATGAAAGCACAGTATTTTCATCTTAAAGGACGAAAAGAACTATTTTAAAAAGCATGTGTTTTTCATAGCGTACTTCACTTTATACCAATGATTCTAAGGTTTCTATTAAACAGAAAAACAAATTACAAGTCTGGCAACCACAAAGATGAAAGGGAGAAAAGTCTCCATAAGTGAAAGAGATTTTAACCAATAATAAAGTGATGACAAAGTCCCACGGTGTACTGACAGCATTGTTAAAGCTCCAAATTATATTTAATGATAGCTAACTGATGTCTAAGGCTACAAGACCCCATGGATGTCTGACTGCTGACGACAAAAGGAAAAAGAGAAACGAGGGATCATGTCTCCTCTAGAGAACAGCTAAGTTAAGCTGATCCAGTCGAAACACAGTAGTTTCCAGGGTAAAATAACTTCTAATCAACTATATGAGTCAAGCTTGGCCTTGCCTTGCATGTGCAACCCAGGCTAATTTATTCCCTTGGGGAATAAATTTAGCACCCAACAGTAGCTTTGAATCCAAATTCTAAAGACCCCAGTTCAGGTCAGTACTCTTGTCTCTTAAGCAGGTGGGATTTGATTGTCAGAGGTCATTTAAATGTGATCTTGAGCAGCAGTTGAAGCTCAGCAAAATCCCTACTTCTTGAAGAAAGGACATGTTTACCAGGGAATTGTGAGTTAAGGGAAATAGATCTAGTGGAAATGTGTGGATGTTTAGGGTGCCTGAACTTTTAGCAGAGAAGTTTTACATAGTATAAGCAAAGAAGATGATGAGGCTCTCAATGACAGCCACACTCCTATACCAAGCATCAAAGTCAGTAATTTCAAGATCTGCTTTTCTACGTACAAATCTCAAATGCTGCCTGGTGTGATGGCTTATGCCTGTAATCCCAGCACTTTGGGAGGCCCTGGTGGGAGGATCACTTGAGATCAGGAGTTTGAGAAAAGCCTGGCCAACATGGTGAAAACCCATCTCTACTAAAAATACAAAAATTAGCTGGGCGTGGTGGTGGGTGCCTGTAATCCCAACTATTTGGGAGGCTGAGGCAGGAGAACCACTTGAACCTGGGAGGCGGAGGTTGCAGTGAGCCAAGATCGTGCCACTGCACTCCAGCCTGGGCAACAGAGTGAAACTAGGTCTTAAAAAAAAAAAAAACAAAACAAAACAAAAAAAAAAACCTCATACACTAGAGTTGTCACCTGGCAAAATAAATTTGGAGCTAATAGCAAGGACCTTGAGAGGATTTTGTTCCTTGGCTGAATGCAAATCCTTGCCATTTAGTGAAAACAGCAGGACATCAAGAAGCAGCAAATCCACATCACATCCATCATCTTCAACTCCCACCTTGAGCTTGTCCCATATGTAAAAATTAAATCCAAGAGAAACTTAATATTTAGGAGCTGATATTCTCTTAACTCCTTTTTTTCCTTTTCTTTTTTTTTATTTTTATTTTTAGGGTCTCACTCTGTCACCCAGACTGGAGTGCTGTGGCACGATCGCAGCTTACTGTGACCTCAAACTCCTGGGCTCAAGTAATCCTCCCACCTCAGCCTCCCAAATAGCTGAAACTATGGGCACACACCATTGTGCCCAGCTAATTTTTTTTATTTTTTATAGAGGTGGGTTCTCACTCTGTTACCCAGGCTAGTCTCGAACCCCTGGCCTCAAGCGATCCTCCTGCCTTGGCCTTTCAAAGTGCTGGGATTACAGGCATGAGCCACCACACCTGGCCTCTCTTCACTCTTTCTAAGAGTTAAATATTCTTTGGGGAAAGAGCATTCAACTGATCAAATTTCAATAGTGTATTTTTTCTCCAGGATTTAGGCAAAGCAAAAATGCTGAGAAGTTTTGATAATCATGTTTAATTTTCAGAGCTGTTAAAATATTGTTACTTATTAGAGAAAAAAACAATTTTATAGTTGTTACAGAAAAACAGATCTTTTAAATTAGAAAAAATTGGTAGTTATCTATAGCAAAACAAATTTTTTTTACCTAAATTTAACGAATTCTTATTACTATGCAGACACAGAAACCTCAATTTCATTTGGCAGCCTGCTATGCCAACAAAACATTATGTTGATGCTGTTTGAAAGCCAAGATTTACCAGTCACCACCCTGCAATAATTTATGATATGAAAAATGTGTATAGGAGGTGAATGGGCAGAAACTGGCAAAGGCTTCAAGGAAGAAGTGCCATGTTAAGCAAACCGTACAGGGTTGGTAGGATGTCAACATATGGAGATGAACAGAATATTCCAAATGAATGGCATGAACAAAGTTTCCCCAAAATGGTGAAAAATAGTCCCTCCTCTGCCCTGAAAATACAGAGTAACTTAATAGGCTCCTTCACTTCTACAAGCCAAGCACACAATTTCCCTAAAAGGAATTGCTAAAGAATGTTATGGGACAGGCCAGTGGCATTGGCGCCCAGGAGGTCTCCCAAGCATTCTGTAGCAGCCATGCCTCTCACAGGGAGCCATCTCTGTGGGCTGCCTAGTAGGCAGGCAGTTCTGGGGCACCAGATCTTTTCTTGACTTTGGAAACTGGAGAGTCTGGCAGGGTCATTTTCTTCTTTCCATGGCATATTCCCAGCCTGCCTCCTGCCAGCTCCCAGGGAGGATCAAGTGAATGCGTCTCAGTTTATGCTGAAGGCAATGCCTATTCTGCATGCCCATCATGGGAATTCAGAAACGCACAGGCAGGCTGCTGTGGGTTGTGTTGGCCCCAGGACCCAGCAGAATGGGCAGGTAGCACTGGTCTGAGTCTCTTGAACAAGAAGGAGTCACGCTTTGGCCTACTTAGCAAGTACTAGGGACCTGGAAATTCCCTGGCCTCCTGGCACCCTTGCTTGGAGCAGAGACTCCACTGTAAAGGGGCAATGTCTTCCCATTCTCTGAGGAATGTGTGCCAGGGTCTCTGACAGAGGGATTTAATAAAATCTCCAAGACCAAGTCAAATGACAGTTCTGACATTAATGGCTAATAATTAGTGACTAATATTTGTGACCAGTAGCAAGATCTACTCCCTCGGGGGCCTAATAAAGAACTGTATCACTGGTTGGGGAAGGAGTTCTTGTTTTGTTTTTACTTTTTTTTACTTTTTTTTTTTTTTTGGTCAAAATTGCTGGGGCACCTGTAAATGTTGCTTCATGTATAATACTTAGAGACTTGCAGTGATCAAGTCAGGGTATTTAGGGTGTCTACCACCCGAGTACAGTACGTTTTAAAACAGACACCCTACTCTGCTATCAAACATTCAATGTATTTCTGGGGCAGGAGTTTTTATTCCATCCCAGTGCAGGAATGGCTGAAGGAAACCAGGAAGCAGAGTAGGAGAGTAAGGAATGACATCAACATCAGTGACCCTGCAGGGATGGTGACAGGAACAATGTTTTCATGGCAGCCACCTGCCTCATGACACAGCAAGGCAAGCCACAACGGAAAACAGCAGAGATCAAAGGGAGCAGATGAAGTACCGGCAGCACTGGCTTCAGAGAAGAACTGTAGTGGTTAATGAGAACGCGTGAGCTGCTGCAGGAAAGACACTGTGTGGCCATGTTTCCAGGGATGGGCTGGTAGAAGAAGCATAAACCATTTGGTCCTATTCTGTTGTTTTTACCCAAACCTTTTGCACCTTTGGAAACTGCAGTGGCTTGGGAATTTAGGATATACTCATCTTTAGAATTGTATCATTTCTAAATCTGATTTAGACAAATTTAGTCTATGAAAATGAAAAAAAAACAGGGAAAGAGGGAGGGAGAGTTTTGACTCACTTGAAATGATGCTGGAAAAAAATGAGTTTTAAATGACAAGGGTTCAGAACCCTCTTTTTTTTTAAAGCACAGCAGTTTCCAAGGTTTACAATTTTGTGGGTCTCTAATGGCGAAGACTCTACAAAGCAAATCCAGCTTTGCCAGCATTCTCTTTTAGAATGTTCTTGGAATTTGTTTGAGGTTAAGGATATTTCCATAACGTAAGTCTACACCTTAGCTGTTTTCCAACATCTGAACATCACTGTTAATGAGACTGCTTCTCTTTTATTTTGCTGCGGCCTTTCTCAGCTTCCCACAATTGGGATAACATTTCATATCCACAGGAATGGAAATCATAACCAATAGCTCACTTTCCTCTTCTGTGGTTTCTGTTTGTGTTTTTGCCCCTGCTTCCTTAAGCTTCCCTGGCCCCCACCTCCCCTGCAACCACTCACCCCTTCAAGCACTGTTCCACCCAGCATCTGCACTGAAAGTAAAGTTTTATGAAAAGTAGAATAAAGGGACTCTAAAAGGGGCTCATGCCTAGAGGCTTTCTGCGGAGCACTGAACTTGGAGTTGTAAGGCTGGGGTTCAACGCCAACACCCCAAGCCCCACGCGTGAGCCTGCCTTGGTTCCCATTGCCTATATAAGGTACAAACTCTTTAGCCTGGAATTCAAAGTTTTCCACAATCTGACACTGACCCGCATCAGTCACCCACCACAGGTCCCACATAAATTCTCTTCTCCAGCCAACTTGGAGGTTGCCCCTGAGCGAGGAATGTTCATCCCTGCTCTCGGCTTTTGTCAGGGTTCCACTTGACTACAATGTCTGCCCATGCCTTTCCCCTCAGAAGTCCTGAGGACCTGAAGCCCGTTCCTGGGTGTTATCAAATGTTACCACCCTCAGAATTGGAAATAGCGTTATGCCCTCACTTAAATTAAGTGATATTAGCTTTTAGTATAAGTCACCTTAGAAGATAAGTCAAAACAATTAAAGGAACAGAAACTATCATCTGGTATTCATTGGATGTAAAAGAAAGCAGGAGTCAAATCCATGTGCAGAAAGGATATGTGAACGGTACAAGGACTGACCTGGGTGAAATCTAGCAAAAAGAGCCCAAGGGAGCCCAAGCAGCCACAGGTTGTCTGTGTGTCTGTGTCTTTGTCCTTGTGTCTGTGTCTTTGTCCGGGAGAGAAGTTGTCCTCGCCAGTGAACAGAAGCATTCTGGTCCACTTGGCAGACTGTCCCTTAGTAGACGTGAATATGCTCAAGTGTCATAACCTGGTCAGCTCACTGCTGAGAACACCCCACTCCTTCCCTTGCTGGGATTTCGTGCTCACTGAGGAGCCCTTGGCCACATTTGGATCCCTGTGTAGGCTTAGGTAAAAAGAGCGGAAGGCTAATGGAGAGACTGGATCGCCCAAATCCACATCATCTAACAAAACAGTGGTCGGCTTATACCCCACAGCTTGATCCCCTGTAAGTTTATTTTGCCCAGACCTATCACTAAGAACCTGGCCAACTCCAGGCACGCTGACCAAACTGGTTCGTGAACCTAACAAGCCAAGAGCCAGAGCACAAATGTGGTGGCTCTTGGAAGTAATGCCTCCTGAAAGCCCTGTCTGGGAGGCCATAATGAACCCCTGGAGACATCATCTCCTGTCTCTATCATTGTGATACAATCTCACCTTGTACCAATCAGGGTCTGGTTGAGTGAAAACCCACACCAGCCATCTTACAGGGAGAAATGAACATAAAGAATTGTAGAACCGAAAATGCAAAAGGGGAACACCCCAGTTTCATGAATGTAACAATAGCAGAAAGTAGTTCTCACCGCTAGGGCTGGGGGAGCAAAAGAAAGAGGTTGGAAATTATAGAATTTTAGAAGATTAGAGTAGGGAGATGAGGCTTCCTGCAAAGTGGGAAGTAGAGGATATATTGAAGGAGAATAAAAATGAATGAAGGCAGAAGGACCAGTGAATGCCTGAATGAAATGCGTGCCTGTGGGAATGGAGAGGAGAGAGGAGATTTGAGGGAGACTGGGAGGTTAGTCTCAGACAACTAAGAAGGAGGCACCTGTAGCTGATGCTGGTGTTTCCAAAGGAATGTGATGAGCTGGGGCTGGGTCTGCAAGGCAAACAGGAAACGGCATCCAGATTCCTTCTTCCTCTTCCTGCTGTCCAGGAAACCTCCTGTGTCTCCTATTGTCAGAACCCAACAAGGATCCGGGGACCAAAGCACAAGAGCGTTTTGCAGGGTCCTTGCACCAGTGTCACGAACCAGAGGAAGAGGGTGATTTGGAGCTGAAGGAATAGCTTGACAATAGTTTGATAACTGGCATGATATTGAAATATTTAGATATTTGTTGTTCATTGCCTCTTCTTCCACTTGAGAGTTAGCTCTAAGAGGGTAGGGATTTTTGTTTTGTTCACTGCAATATCACCTACGTCAAAACAGTCTCTAACAAATAGCAAGAACTCAGTGCAGTCAGGTGTCACTAACAACAGGGTTACGCTCTGAGAAATGCATCGTTAGGTGATTTCATCGTTGTGCAAACATCATAAAGTGTGCTTACACAAATCTAGATGATATAGCCTACTACACACCCAGGCTGTATCGTATAGCCTATTGCTCCTAGGTGACAAGCCCGTACAGCATGTTACTGTACTGAATACTATAGGCAACTGTAACATAGTGGTAAATTGTCTACCTAAGCATATATAAACATAGAAAAGGTACAGTAAAAATATGGTATTATAACCTTACGGGACCACTGTCGTATACGCAGTCTGTTGTTGACCAAAATGTCATTATGTGGCACCACTATAGGTAAATGTCAAATTAATGAATTAGTATCATCACCCAAAACAAAATATGAAAATCAAAAGCTATAGCAAAATGTACTCTCCAAAATATTAATACCTCCTAGCCAATGTACTAGTTAGAGTTAGGTTTGGCTTTCAGTACCAGAAAAGTCAAAATGGTAGTGGCTTAACCATGAAGGCACTTGCTCACCAAAAAGAAACCCAGACGTCATCAGCTCAAGGGCTGATGTGGCCCTCCGTCCATAGTGCTAAGGGCCCAGGCTCCTTCTTGGTTGTTCTGCTAGTCTTAGCTCCGCATCATGGTCCACTGTGGCTGCTCCACCCCAACCATCCCATTTGCGTTCCAGCAAGAAAAAAGAGAAAAAGCACATCCCAGAAGTTAGTCATGTGGCCCACATCTAGCTGGGAGAAAAATAACATTCTGAGTGGCCATGAGCCCACCTAAAACTCATGTCCTGGGTAGACTACAGAAGAGATGAGAATGAATGTTCTAATTCTCATCATTTTCATGAACCACATTTATAGAAGGAGAGCAAGACAGAGACTCAAAGAACAGCTGAATGTGGAAGGAAAAGGTTGACATTTATGATAACTGTGAGATCCTTGCATTGGATAAATTATCGGAGCAATTGGACTTAGTGTAACATCAGTGTAACACCTTAAAATAATAACATGAGGTGTCTCTGCATACATGGAGAACCACTGCCTAGCAAATCACATTTATTTTCTTCCTTTCGTATATGTAACAAAGAAGAGAATTTCTCAATGCTCGCTGTGGTGGAGTATGCATTCATTGTGTCTGCAATTTCTTGTATCTGACTATCTTTTCTAATTTCTCTACAATAAACATGTGAACATATACTGCTTGTGTAATAAAAACTTAAAAAAAAAAACACACACACACAGTACAGTAGTTGTTTCCAATTCTCTTAGCTACAGAATGAGTTGATCTTTTTCATATCAAATTACTTTTCAAAGTGACCTAGTGGACTAAGCATGAGTCTGGGAGCTAGAAACCCTCCAAATCTTTATCAAAGTACAAGGGGCTCCTGCTGTGGATCCTTTGCTATTCCTTTATCCTCTCTGAATCTTAGGTTCCTTGTGCAATACATAAGTATACTCAGGAATATTGAGTTGAATTGATTAGCATTCTCTGGGACTACAGAGACATAACATTGTTTTTATTTAAGGTTGTTGAAAATTGAGTCTGAGGCATAATACCTAAATAAAAGCTGTTTCATTAGCCTTTGTGCTGCGAATAAAATGATACATCCTTTGAGTAAATTGTAAATAGCAGAGTTTCAACAAGCCAAAGCCTCACAGCCCAGGACCTATTTTCTCCTATTTGACGTGGTGAAAGAAGTTACACTACGTTATCAACAACCTAGTGCTATAAATTATGTGTATGTGACATATACCATTTTTACATTGAATACTTTTATTAAAAATTCACTGTATTATTCTTTTTTCCTTTTTTATATTAAGGTAAAATTTACAGAAGATTAAAGTAGATTTTTACCCTTTTTATTGTGCAGTGCTTCAAGTTTTGAAAAGTGTATAGAGTTGTGTAACCACCACCAGGAGGGAATAGTTAAGTAAAACACTTACTCACCCTAAAAAATTCCTTTTCACACCTTTGCAATCCACTCCCCTCCCTACCCCAGCCCCTGGCAACCATTGATTGGTTATCTGTCCTTGTAGTTTTACCTTTGCAAGATTATCATGTATCATTCGTTTCATAAGGTGAAATCATACAGGATAAGGTCTTTGCCTTCTTTCACTTGGTATATTTGAGATATAGCCATGTTGTTGCATATATCTGTAATTCATTTCTTTTATTGCTAAGTGGTATTCAACTACATGAATGTATCACATTTTGTTTATCCATTACCCAGTTGAGTGACATTTGGTCGTTTCCAGTTTTTGGTGATTATGAACGAAGTCAATATAAATATTCACATACAGATTTTTGTGTGGACATAGGTTTTCATTTCACATGGGTAAACACCTAGGAGAGAAATTGCTGGGTCATACAGCAAGCATACATTTAACTTTACAAAAAGCTGCCAAACTGTTTTCCGAAGGGCTGTGCCATTTTGCAGCCGCATCAGCAATAGATGAGAGTTCCCATTGCTCCAAATTCTTGCTAATGTTTGATAATGTTGATTTTTGTTTATTTTAGCTATTCCAATTCAGTGTTTAATGGTATTTGTGGTCTTGATTTGCATTTCCCTAATTATTAGCGATGTAAAACATCTTTTTATGTGCTTATTTGCCATCCATGTAGCTTCTTTGATCAAATGTTGGTTGAATTCTTCTGCTCATTTTTTAACTGGGCTCTACAGTTTTCCTATTATTGAGTTTTGAGAGTTCTTTACACTAGTTCTTTATCAGATATATGTTTTGCAAATACTTCTTACCAGTCTGTGGCTTTTCATTTTCTTTACCACTGCATTATTCTTTTTTTTCTTTAGTTCAAGAGATCTATTGTATAGCATGATGACTATAGTTAATAACAATATATTGTATACTTCAAAACTGCTAAGAGAGTAGATTTTAAGTATTCTCACCACAAAAATAATGATAAGTGTATGAGGTCATGAACATGTTAATTAGCTAGATTTAACATTCTACAATCTATACATCTATCAAAACATCATGTTTTACACCATAAATATATACAATTTTTACTTGTCAATTTAAAAAGTAAAAATTAGCACATTTTTAAAACAACATTTAGAATCCAGACCTTGCACATTTTCATCACAGATGCAGATGGCACCAGTGATGTATTATCCAGAGCTTGGGGCAAGCCTCTCCGACGTACACATGGTCAACTCGCCCAGCTTTGTCTTTCAGTTTCTTCTCCTTTTTGGATCTAGAGAAAGTGTATCACATAAAAGAGTGGTGAAGATGATGCAGAGGAGGTACTGTCGTGAAGGATTCTGGTCTTGAAGAGTGAGAAGTATTACTGATCCACTGCTGTTGCAAAAAACTGGGTAGTCAGAGGGTTACGGGGTGGTATAATAATGAAAGCCCTGAAGTTGGAGTGAATCTGCTGCCATGTCCCTCTATCTCTCTGCACCTTATTCTTATTTTTTTCATTTTGACTCAGTTGAAAATACTATCAAAAATATTACTGTTAGCTGCTTGGGAGGCTTAGGTAAGAGGATTGCTTGAGCCCAGGAGTTAGAGGCTGCAGTGAGCTATGATTGCACCACTGCACTCCAGCCTGAGTGACAGAGTGAGACCTTGTCTCTAAAAAATACATATTTTTTTAAAAAAGAATATTATTGACATGACTGTGTTTGGAAACTCCTGCTCTGTGAAACACACATAAAAATAATGGGCAGGGTTCCTGTTCTAGGGATGTAAATAATTTCATTGGTGTGCTAGTACATAACTCAATCTTACCTAAGGGTAAGAAAAAAGCTCTGCTCCATGAGGTCATCCAGAGAACCAGGTTCTTTCTAGCCTGTGGCTCTATTACCCTCGGGCATATTGTTCTCATCTGCTTAGTTAAAGTTAATTCACTCTCACTTTATCTGCATTTCTACCTGAGTGAAAAGAGAAGGCTGAGCACAAGCCACTTCCTTTTTAGGACGTGACCCAGAAGTTACAGGACATGACCCAGAAGTTACTAACATCCTTTTGGCCACATCTTAGTTACCTAGCTACAGCTAGCTGCTCAGAAAGCTTGAAAATGAACTATTTAGCTGGACAGTCATGTGCTCTGCTTAAAACTCTACTGATACGGAAGTATCTGTGTAGGGGATCACGTAGCAGTCCAGCATAGAGAGGAAATGGAGGTGTGGTAACTAAAATCAGATCTTCTTACTCATACTTATGGACAACCAGAAAGCAGAAGCTGCCTTTTGCAAACTCAAAGTTACTTTTGAGGTTAACAAAAAGTTGAATAAGATGTTCCTTTTCTCACTTCAAGCTGAAGACAGAAAGGAGTTCAGTGGCCTCACATTCTGAAGGGTGATGAGCATCAACAGTGTCAGACGCCCACACAAAACCCACACCACGCAGTCCCTAGCCCCACCCTTGACCCCCCAAAGACTGAGTTAGTGAAGTAAGAGGAAGTCATTGAGTAATTGCCCTTCTGAGGAATGTAATTTTCTGTTGTAAGAGGTCATTCCCTCCCCACCCTAGGAGAAAGGGAAAAAAACAGGTTATATCCCTTCTCAAAGCTAAATGAACAAGGCTCAAGAAAACCACTTCAAAAAATTGGAGGAGTGTTTCTCATGAGGAGCAATTTGGCTCCCCAGATGGGATGACCAACAGTTCCAGTCTGGGTTGGGACTGAAGAGTTTCCCAGATGATTTCATTTCCTACTTTGGCTCTAACAAATTAGCACAAACGTAGGGACTTAAACAACGCAGACATATTGTCTTGCAGTTCTGGAGGTCAGAAGTTTCACTAGACTAAAATCAAGGTGGTGACAGGGTCGTGTTCCTTCTGGAGGCTCTAGGAGAGAATCCACTTCTTGCCTTTTCCAACTTCTAGAGGCTGCCTGCATTCCTTGGCTCATGGCCCCTTCCATCTTCAAAGCCGGCAATTGCATCGCTCTGACCTCTGCTCCTGTTGTCACGTTTCCTTCTCTGACTCTGACACTGCTGCCTCCTTCTTACAAGGATCGTTGTGATTACCATGTGCCCACCCAAATCATCCAGAATAATCTTCTCATCTCAAGATGCCTAACTTAATCACACCCACAAAGTCCCTTTTGTCATATAAGGTAGCATATTCACAGACTTAGGGGATTGGGGGAATTTGCCTGTGGTCAGCTTTAGGGAGACATTATTCTGTATCTCTTACCAGTTCATGGGATTTTTAGACTTGACATCAGGAAAGCTGGTCACCCTATTGCCACAAAATCTTTGGCAATATCTGAAAACATTTTAAATAGTCACAATTGTCATCTAGTGCAGGGGTCCCCAACCCTGGGGCCACTGGAGCATGAATCCTATTGTGAACTACACGTGAGGGATCTAGGTTGTGCACTCTTTATGAGAATCTAATGCCTTATCGTCTGAGGTGAAAGAGTTTCATCCAGAAACCATCACCCCCACCCCCTTACCTCCCCGCACCCTTCTCCCCATGTCCATGGAGAAATTGCCTTTCATGAAACTGGTCCCTGGTGACAAAAACATTGAGGACCACTGATCTAGTGGGTAGAGGCCAGGGATGCTGCTAAACATCCTACAATATACTGGACAGCCCCTCATAAGAAAGAATTATTCAGCCCAAAATGCCAAGGCTAAACTCAAGATTAGAGGTACATAGAAAAGTCAAGAATGGCATCCTTAGATGGTGAAATTGATGAGCTCCTCTCTGCCGAGCTGAGGTGGGAAAAAGAAGATGGAGGGAAATGGCAGGTCTTAGACAAGGGCAGCAGTGAGAGGCATGCGTTTCTTTTTTTTTTTTTTTTTTTTTTTTTATTATACTTTAGGGTTTTAGGGTACATGTGCACAATGTGCAGGTTTGTTACATATGTATCCATGTGCCATGTTGATTTCCTGCACCCATTAACTCGTCATTTAGCATTAGGTATATCTCCTAATGCTGTCCCTCCCCCCTCCCCCCACCCCACAACAGTCCCCGGAGTGTGATGTTCCCCTTCCTGTGTCCATGAGTTCTCATTGTTCAATTCCCACCTATGAGTGAGAACATGCGGTGTTTGGTTTTTTGTCCTTGTGATAGTTTACTGAGAATGATGTTTTCCAGTTTCATCCATGTCCCTACAAAGGACACGAACTCATCATTTTTTATGGCTGCATAGTATTCCATGGTGTATATGTGCCACATTTTCT
>NW_026652302.1:0-1382 GCF_009828535.3 Hylobates moloch | reverse complement strand
CTTGGTTCCAACTCTTTGCTATTGTGAATAGTGCCGCAATAAACATACGTGGGCATGTGTCTTTATAGCAGCATGATTTATAGTCCTTTGGGTATATACCCAGTAATGGGATGGCTAGGTCAAATGGTATTTCTAGTTCGAGATCCCTGAGGAATCGCCACACTGACTTCCACAATGGTTGAACTAGTTTACAGTCCCACCAACAGTGTAAAAGTGTTCCTGTTTCTCCACATCCTCTCCAGCACCTGTTGTTTCCTGATTTTTTAATGATGGCCATTCTAACTGGTGTGAGATGGTATCTCACTGTGGTTTTGATTTGCATTTCTCTGATGGCCAGTGATGATGAGCATTTCTTCATGTGTTTTTTGGCTGCATAAATGTCTTCTTTTGAGAAGTGTCTGTTCATGTCCTCTGCCCACTTTTTGATGGGGTTGTTTGTTTTTTCTTGTAAATTTGTTTGAGTTCATTGTAGATTCTGGATATTAGCCCTTTGTCAGATGAGTAGGTTGCAAACATTTTCTCCCATTCTGTAGGTTGTCTGTTCACTCTGATGGTAGTTTCTTTTGCTGTGCAGAAGCTCTTTAGTTTCATTAGATCCCATTTGTCAATTTTGGCTTTTGTTGCCATTGCTTTTGGTGTTTTAGACATGAAGTCCTTGCCCACGCCTATGTCCTGAATGGTATTGCCTAGGTTTTCTTGTAGGATTTTAATGGTTTTAGGTCTAACATATAAGTCTTTAATCCATCTTGAATTAATTTTTGTATAAGGTGTAAGGAAGGGATCCAGTTTCAGCTTTCTACATATGGCTAGCCAGTTTTCCCAGCACCTTTTATTAAATAGGGAATCCTTTCCCCATTTCTTGTTTTTGTCAGGTTTGTCAAAGATCAGATAGTTGTAGCTATGCGGCGTCATTTCTGAGGGCTCTGTTCTGTTCCATTGATCTATGTCTCTGTTGTGGTACCAGTACCATGCTGTTTTGGTTACTGTAGCCTTGTAGTATAGTTTGAAGTCAGGTAGCGTGATGCCTCCAGCTTTGTTCTTTTGGCTTAGGATTGACTTGGCGATGCGGGCTCTTTTTTGGTTCCATATGAACTTTAAATTAGTTTTTTCCAATTCTGTGAAGAAAGTCATTGGTAGCTTGATGGGGATGGCATTGAATCTATAAATTACCTTGGGCAGTATGGCCATTTTCACGATATTGATTCTTCCAACCCATGAGCATGGAATGATCTTCCATTTGTTTGTATCCTCTTTTATTTCATTGAGCAGTGGTTTGTAGTTCTCCCTGAAGAGGTCCTTCACATCCCTTGTAAGTTGGATTCCTAGGTATTTTATTCTCTTTGAAGCAATTGTGAATGGGAGTTCACTCATGATTTGGCTCT
>NW_026652301.1:5145366-5185035 GCF_009828535.3 Hylobates moloch | reverse complement strand
AAAGACCTACAAAAGATGTGAAGCCCTTGAGCTTGAAGATTAAAGCAAAGTCATTCCCCAATCCCAGACTGAGAGTACAGCCTTCCTTAGTTGTATACCTAGTCAGAACATCCATCATTTGCAGATGTCACTAGCACATCCAGCAGTCCTTAACTTTCAAGTACAAGATCTTTGGTTATATACCATCAGTACAGCTGTGCACTGTTTATTAATACACATCGCACCCCTTGCCCCGTAACCTGCAACTACCTTTCATACACCAAATTCCATTTTGGGTCATCATCTGAGAGATGACACCAACCATTGAGTGGTGGTCCCAACGCCTACCACCCCATGCCAAAGAACCATGTTCTTGGACCTCTGCCTCCACACAGATGGCACTCATGAAGGAGGCTCAGGGGTCATGTCCCAGTGCCTAGAACCTGGGTTGGGGAATGGGGTTAGTTCCGGCAGACACAGCCTCAATTCTTTGGTGAAATAATACAATCAAATCCTCTGTAGGTGCAGAAGATGAAGATCCTCACCCCCTACCCTGTTCCAACTAAACAATGGCATGGTGTTGGTAGTTAGGTTTAATCGACCCAGGTGCCTGGGACACGGGTGGCCTGACCCCAGCAGCCATCTCCCTGCCTGGGGTTCCAGAATGAGGGCTGACAGGCTAGAACTCTCACTGGCACCCCTGGCCGCTCAAGCCTGAGGGAGCCAGGGCCTACAGAGACCATCATGAGAAATTTTCTAATCAAAATATTTTTTCTAGCAATGAGATTCATTTTTAACACTACGGGTTTTGTTGTTTTTTTTCTTTTTTCTTTTTTTTGCCTTTAAACACATTTCCAGGAACTCATTAATTATCAATGTAAGGGACCACCTTAATGAACAAATTACTCCAAGGATATAGAATTCCCTTTTGTTGTCACAGCCTCTTATTCTGCCCACCCTGTCTTGCTTCCTATTTTTAAAAATGTCTTTGTGACCTTTCATCCCTAGAACCTCTTCCTATTTTCTTAGTTCATTACCTCCATTCTGACTTCCCTTACCTCTCCACTCACTATAGGTCAGTTTTTGTTGCTGTGGTTTTGTGTGTACGTGGGTGCACTTATTTCCTTACCACCATAAGCATGACTCTTCATTTCCTTGACTTCCCTCCATTCCCAGTCGGAAATCTCCCCTCATTCACTTGTTTTGTTACTTTCTCAAATTGTTACGTGCTACTGGGACATCAAAAGAGTATGTTGATTGGATCTACTGTGAATATAATTTCAGAAGAGCACATACAGCTTTTTAGCATCTTTTTCATCTTCTCTTGTATTAGTCCATTTTCATACTGCTATGAAGAAATATCCAAGACTGGGTAATTTCTAAAGAAAAAGAGGTTTAGGCCGGGTGCGGTGGCTCATGCCTGTAATCCCAGCACTTTGGGAGGCCGAGGTCGGCGGATCACCTGAGGTCAGGAGTTCAAGACCAGCCTGGCCAACATGATGAAACCCCATTTCTACTAAAAGTACAAAAATTAATTGGGTGTGGTGGCAGGTGCCTGTAATCCCAGCTACTCAGGAGGCCAAGGTAGGAGAATTGCTTGAACTCAGGAGGTGGAGGTTGCAGTGAGCCAAGATTGTGCCATTGAACTCCAGCCTGGGTGACCGAGCGAGACTCTGTATCAAAAAGAAAGAAAAAGAAAAAGAGGTTTAACGGACTCACAGTTCCACATGGCTGGAGAAGCTTCACAATCATGGCGGGAGGCAAAGGAGGAGAAAAGTCACATCTTACATGGTGGCAGGCAAGAGAAAGTGTGCAGAGAAACTGCCCTTTATAAAACCGTCTGATCTTGTGAGACTTATTCACTAGTATGAGAACAACATGGGAAAAACCTGCCCCTATGATTCAATTACCTCCCACTGGGTCCCTCCCATGACACATGGGGAGTATGGGAGCTACAATTCAAGATGAAATTTGGGTGGGGACACAGCAAGCCAGTGATGTCTTCTAACTGCCAAGCCACTGGGCTCAATCTTTAGCATCCTTGACTTTTCCAAATGATTTACCATAAAAATGGTTCTGAACCATTTACCAGATTGATCTGTGCCTCTCCCTTCACATTCTCTTCCCAAAGGCTCTTTTTAAAAAAAGGAAACAGGGGATTTTAAAATTAGCTACATGATTTAAATTATTGTTATTACTTTTATTTAATGGTCTACCAGTTTGAACACTTCAAAACAAGCCAGACACCTGAGCATCTCATGTCATGCATCAATAATCCAAAATTAGGCAGAATTGTTGCAGGCTGAATGTTTGCATCCCCCAAAAATTATATGTTGAATCTTAATTCCCAAAGTCATGGTATTAGGAAGTTGGGGCCTTTGAGAGGTAATTAGATCAGGAGGATGCCACCTTCATGAATGGGCTTAGGTGCCCTTCAGAGATCTCTCTTGCTCTCTTTCCTCCGTGTGAGGATACAGTAAGAATCCTGCAGTCTGGGACCTGGAAGAGGGCCCTCACCAGAACGCACTCACGCTGGCACCCTGGTTTTGGAATTCCAGCCTCCAAAACTATGGGAAATAAATTTCCGTTGCCTATAAGCTTCCCTGTCTATGGCATTTTTGTTATGGCAGCCTGAACTGAGTAAGACACATTTTATATACTCTCAATCTTTTCTGTCTATACATTTGTTGGGGGAAGGAGGACAGTGTTCTAAGTAGCCCCAAGGAAATAGCTAATAACCCTAAGCAGAGGCAAAGCAATTATCAAGAAATTAAACAAAATCCTACATGAAATTATCTGTCCATTCAAAGCTGTTATCTCTGCATTGAGGAAATAATGCCAGCCCTAGCAGAAAGTAATTCCTCCATTTGCTTCAGTGATTCTATATCTCCTGGCTCTCCTAACACTCAAAATATTTCTTTATTGTCATTCTTTCCTCTTTTCCTTTCTTAAATGTGGTGGTCTTCCAATATTTTATCTTGACACATTTCCCTTTGTCTTCGCTCATTCTCCTTTCCACTTATGTTCTTGGGAAGCACATAATAAATCACTTCTCAGCATACAGATTCCAAATTGCTAGCCCTGAAAGATCCCCAGTCATAAGATACCTGTTTTCTTTTTTTTTTTACTGCCTGCTGAACATCTTGCCCTGCAGTGCCCACCAGACTTTCTCACTCAACATTCCAAACTGAACTCAGCATCTTATCACTATAACTAGTTTCCTATTTCAATTTTCTTAATTTTGGCAGCACTGCCATTCTCCCAGATGCCTACATTTGAAAACTAACTTTGTGCCTCTGTTTCTTCTCTGTCTTTCCCTCCCCGTGTTGTATGTCCCAAATCTATCAAAAGTGCACTTAGAGTAAGCTTGCCATGTGTATTCTTATGATACCTATCTTATTCTGTCAGGATTATACAGATGTGACCATTTTAAGGAAAATCCATAAAAAGAAATGAAATTTAAATAGTAGTATTTAGATACTTAAGTTAATATCAATGATACTATTCATTCTACAAAAAAGTACTTTTGTATAACCTCTTGACAAGTACGAGATGTAAAATTCAACTTCTACCTCTAATAATTTAATTTTTACAGGCTAAAATTACATGCAGTTATAATATTTTTGCCTACTAGAAGAAAATAGTAACATTTTAAAACTATATATCCATCATTTGTCAAAGTAATTTTATTTTCATATGAAAAGTTTAAGCATACAAAGAAAAGAAAGTAGTAAAATGAACTCTCATATGACCATTGCTCAATTCAATAAATACCAATATTTTGCCATGTGTGCATAATATATTTTTTATTTTCTTTTATTTGTTAAAGTATTTAAAGCAAAACCCAGACATCAGCTTATTTCATTCCTGTTTACTTTCTTATGCTATTATAATAGTGTTATATAATACAAGCATATAAGCATATCCATACTAGCACATAAAGCATATAATAGTGTTATAATGTGATTATGACACTAGCAAAATTGATGGTCATAACTTGGTATTGTATAAAACCCATACTGTATTCAAATTTTCTCTATTGTCTCAAAAATATGTTCTTACAACTGTTTTTTTTGGGGGGGGGAGGGGTATTGTTTTGTTTTATTTTAATCAGGGGCCACACAAGTTCTACCCAATGCATTTTGTTGTTATTGCTCATAACTCCTTTTTAGTCTTTTTATTTTCCATGCCATTAACTTGTGGAAGAAACCAGATCCATAATATTCAAACGTCCCACATTCTGCTTTTGTCTGTTTACTTCCTTGTGGTATAGTTTAACAACTTGTTCCTCTATTCTCATAGTTTCTGTAAACCGATGCCACTGTTTTGTTTTTTGCATTTTGTATAGTTTTCCCACTGCCTGTGAGTCACTCAAAAAAATACATCTTTCAGTGATGCCTTTTTTCCTGGATTCATCTCAGTTGGGTTTTAATCTTTCAATAGATACCAATTATGATGAATTCATCATATTATAATGATTTCCCTAAGAATAGACTGATGCATTAATGAGGGATCTGACAACACATAAACATGGGTTGAATAAAAGAAAATTATTTTAGAAAAATTCAGAAAATGATTATAATTGTTTTATGTAGCTAAGTTCTTTGATTCAGTATGTGGTACTGTAAGAACATTCTCTGTGGTATTATGATATATATATATAAATATATATATATTGGTTTTTGTCCACTGTTCCTGGTTCATACCTCCCATAAGCCCTTGCTACAGTCTTTGTTACAATGTTGGGTGTATTTGGCCTCAGGGATAGGCCTCTGCCTCTCTCCTGTCTTCCTTTCACTCTCCTGTTTCCCCACCCGTCTGATAGTGGGTGGGTCTTAAGACCCTCCCAGGAGAGGGTCCCACCCTATACCCTGGGGGAAGGAAAGCTGATGTTTTGAAGCTTTCATAAAAAACCCAAGAGGACGGGTTCAGAGAGCTTCCAGGTAGCTGAACACATTGAGGTGCCTGCAGGGTGGCCTCCAGGGAGGGCATGGAAGCTCCCTGTCCCTTCCCCATACGTCACCCTACATGCCTCTTCATCTATATTCTTTGCAGTATCCTTTATAATAAACTGGTAAGTGTAAATAAGTGTTTTCCTGAGTTCTGTGAGTGGCTCCAGCAAGTTAATTGAACCCAAAGAAAGGGTCATGGAACTTGGGACTGATGTGTGTGTAAGGGGAGGCAATCTTGGGACTGAGCCCTCAGCCTGTGGGATCTGACACTGTCTTAGGGTAAATGGTGTCAGAACTGGATTGGAGGACACCCAGCTTGTGTCTATTACTTGGTGTGTGGGAAAAAAAAAAAAAAAACCCACACATTTGATCACAGACTCTTCTGTGTTGACTGTTGTGTAACAGTAGAGGAAAAATGTGGTTAGAGTTTTCTCTACTACATTCTCTTTTTCAAAATTTACTCATTTAAAATAAATAAAATACCTTCACATATCAATTATCATTTTTGATAATGGGAGCTGGGTTTTAAAGTTTTTAGAAGTAAAGAAGCACTAGGCCGGGCACAGTGGCTCATGCCTGTAATGCCAGCACTTTGAGAGGCTGAGGCAGGTGGATCACCTGAGGTCAGGAGTTCGAGACCAGCCTGGGCAACATGGTGAAACCCCTGTCCCTACTAAAAATACAAACATTAGCTGGGCGTGGTAGCGGGCGGCTATAATCCCAGCTACTCAGGGGGCTGAGGCAAGAGAATCACTTGAACCTGGGAGGTGGAGGTTGCAGTGAGCCAAGACCATGCCACTGCACTCCAGCCTGGGCGACAGACCGAGGCTCTGTCTCAAAAAAAAAAAAAAAGTAAAGAAGCACTTATTTTTGAGTGACTGGAGGGATTTAACTTATGTCTGTGCAGACATGTTATACTTAATAGTGTATGTGGGCAATCTTGTGTTTTATTATTATTATTATTTTTTTTTTTTGAGACGGAGTCTCGCTCTGTCGCCCAGGCTGGAGTGCAGTGGCCCGATCTCGGCTCACTGCAAGCTCCGCCTCCCAAGTTGACACCATTCTCCTGCTTCAGCCTCCCGAGTAGCTGGGACTACAGGCGCCCGCCACCATGCCCGGCTAATTTTTTGTATTTTTAGTAGAGACGGGGTTTCACTGTGTTAGCCAGGATGGTCTCGATCTCCTGACCTCGTGATCCGCCCGCCTCTGCCTCCCAAAGTGCTGGGATTACAGGCCTGAGCCACTGCGCCCAGCCAATCTTGTGTTTTAAACTGAAGCTCAACAAGGTGATTTATTTCCCAAGTATATATAGATATTATAGTCATATTTTTATCATAAATATATATAACTTTTTTATACAGATACAGTTTCTAAATATCTTCTCTACACTCAATAATGTGAAAATTTCATAGAGGATATTATAATTACATTTATTGAGTACCTACAATATGCCATTTACATGTTTACACTCTTTATATGTAATTAGGCTTTACAAAAATCCTATGAAATAGGTTTTAGAATTATTCTCGTTTAATAAGGAAGCAGAGGCAAAAATCAGTTAGGTCCCTTTTCCAAGGGCTTTCAGGTCCAGGATTTGAATCTAGGTAGCTTAGCCCTCTTGGTCTTTGCCCTTAATTTCCATGCTGTGCAAAGCTTGCATTAAAGTAGGCTAAGTGGGGAGGTGGGCAGAAACAACTCATCAGGTCTCAGCCTGTGTAGGCCAGTGCCCACTTCCAGAGTGACCCCAGGAAACTTCTCCAGTTACAGAGGGGCTTTAGGGAATCCCCGTCCAAATAGGGCAGTGTGGGATAGACCTGAGAAAACTGTTGAAGAACAGTGGAAATCCCCTGCCGTTGAGAGATTTGAAAGAGTCTAGCATTTTCCTCTTTTGTCTCTTCAGATGGAACTAGTCCATTAGTTTATAGCAGCTGCAGCAGGTCACAGAATAATGGGCATAAGTGCCCTTGGAGGAATCTAGACCAGCTCTGTGTAAGCTTAGCCACATTACCTAGGTCCACCATGCCTTTCAAAAACACTAAGGAGAGTGGAGTTTGCATTTTGAAGATCAGCTTAGAGTGAAATGACTTAGGTGAAAAGTTGCTTGTTAGACTTGGCCTTTTTGTCCTTCATGCTGAATATTTCATTTTAGATCTTCAAAGACTTCTGTAAAGAAAGCTCTTCTAGATTAAGAAGACATTGTATTAAAGTTGCAATTGGATTGGTTGGGTTTTGTTTTGTTGCAAAAACACCTCTCTGTATCTGAAACCTCTCGACACCACCCGGAAAACTGTTGCTGAGATTATTTGTATTAGTTTGCTAGGGCTGCCGGAACAGAGTCCTGGTGGCTTACATTAACCAACACTTACTGTCTCACAGCTCTGGAGGCTAGAAGCCTGAGATCAAGGTGTTGCCAGGGTTGGTTCTGTCTGAGGCCTGGGAGGAAGAATCTGTTCCACAGCTGCCTATTAGCTTCTGATGGTTTGCTGGCAATCTTCAGTGTCCCTTGGCTGGTAGATGCATCATCTGATCTCTATCTTCATGCTCACATAGTGTTCTTCCTATATGCACGTCTGTTTCTATGGCCAAATATTTCCTCTTTATAAAGGCACCAGTCACATTGTATTAAGATTCATCTTAATGACCTCAGTTTTAACTTGATTGCCTCTTAAAGACTTACATTTGGAGTATTTGTCCCCTCCAAAACTCATGTTGAAACTTAATCCCCAATGTGACTGTATTGAGAAGTGGGGCCTATAAGAGGTGATTGGGTCATAAGGGCCATGCTCTCATGAATGGATTAATCAATTCATAGGTTAGCGGATTAATCCATTCATAGATTAATGGATTAATGGGTTCTCATGAAAGTAGAACTGATGGCTTTATAAGAAGAAGAAGAGAGATCTGAGGTAGCCCAGTCAGCCCCCTCATCATGTGATGCCCTGTACCGCCTCAGGACTCTGCAGAGTCCCCACAAGCAAGAAGGTTCTTACCAAATGCAGCCCCTTGGCTTTGAACTTCTCAGCCTCCATAACTATCAGAAATATTTCTTTCTGTGTAAGTTACCCAGTTTGAGGTATTCTCTTATTAGCAACAGAAAATGGATTAATGCAAAGACCCTATTTCCAAATAGGGTCACATTCCGAGTGAGGTACTCTGGGTTAGGACTTCACACTATTTTTAGGGGGGGCACAATTCAACCCATAACACTATTTTTTTGTTGTTGAAATTAATGTTTTGCTTTTCTGTTTCCTTCTATTATTTTTATTTCTATTTATTTCTCAGATTATTGGCTGTGTTTTTATTTTTCAATGACAGAATTTTCTCCTCCATTCTGTCCCCTGTCCCCTCCACTGCCCTTGCCCTTTCCTCTCTGTCCAATTCTTTCTGCACATTGATTCTGGGTTAAACTTGTAGCGGCACAACTTTGAACAAGTAAATCTCTGCACAAAAATTCCCATTGCCCCCAGAATTGAGTCTCGGCTTCTTGGGTTGGCATTTTGGGCTCTTTTACAATCTGGCCTCCAACAGAGCTTCCCTTAACAATGCTCTGCTCTTGACTGGCTTTCTTCTAAGATACGTATTTACACTTCCACTTTTTCTTACCTTCTATTCTCTTTTTCTACAATACCCTCTCTCATTTATCTTTGTTGACCTGAGCCATATCCTTACTTAAATGCCAACTTCAAGAACTACTTCTTTCAGAAGAGAGTCCCTATTCATTTCTAGGGGTCTGCTCTCTGCCAGTTATCACTACCTCTTCAGAAACCTTGAACCATTCACTTGTCTTCTTTTGTCTACTCTCTTGTAGTAAATGCTGTATATAAGACACAGCAAATAGATGCTGATATGGTTTGGCTGTGTCTCCCACCCAAATCTCATCCTAAATTGTAGCTCCCATAATTCTCACATCTTGTAGAAGGGATCCAGTGGGAAATAATTGAATCACGTGAGCGGTTTCCCCGATACTGTTTTCATGGTAGTGAATAAGTCTCATGAGATCTGTTGATTTTATAAGGGGTTTCCCCTTTTGCTTGGCTCACTTTCTCTCTTGCTTGCTGCCATGTAAGATGTGCCTTTCACCTTCCACCTTCCACCATCCACCATCCACCATGATTGTGAGGTCTCCCCAGCCACGTGGAACTGTGAGTTCATTAAACCTCTTTTTCTTTATAAATTACCCAGTCTCAGGTATGTCTTTATCAGCAGTGTGAAAACAGACTAATACAGATGCCTTCACTTTTCAATTAGAGTATAAATTCCTTAAAGGCAAGGTTTATGTCATTTACTTCTATGTTCTCTTTTATTTTTGTATCCTTACCATCCTGACAAAAACTGGTACTTTATTTCATCAAGTCTAAAATGCTATCAGATGTAGGATGCACCATTATTTTATATATCAGTAGGAGGAAAAAATGTGACTGCTTAACTGAGGGCACAATACTTATATTCTTTGTGCTATCAAGAGTGTTGATGACACAGCATTTCTTAAAAGACTTCATAAAAGAACTAAAAGCCATTGGTGCTGAGCTGTTGAGCTGACTGTGCAAGTATACAGCAAGAGCTTTTTGGCCCTTGCTTCAGAAATGTTGCTAAACTTATCAGATTCACTACTTGTCCCTACCCCCCTTCCCATTACAATTTGGGTTCTGAGAGCTAAGAAAGTGATCCCATATTTGTCTCTGGATTCTTTTCTCAAGCTGCTGACACCCCTTTGGACAGGTCTTGATTTTGGAGTTTTTGACATTTGGGTAAGCACAGTCAAGCCATGTCATGACTGCCATTGGGCCAACAGTGATTATATGATGCTGCCTGATTTTGGAGATATAAAGATGTGAAGAAAAAACATGTACATCTTAAAATACAGGAAATGCAGTATGTAGCATGTAGCTGACTGACTGAATGCTTAATAAATACTGTAAGTATCTTTAGGGGACAACTCTGGCTTAGTTTTGTTCAGCATCCATTCAGTCTTCTGATAACTATCCCCCTCTCTATCAATGGGTCCAACCCCTTACTACTGTGGGCTTGAGTACTTCTGGAAGCATTGACTTCGCCTGTGATCCAAGGGTGGAACATATGTCCTTGGCTAAATTAATCAACATGTTGATGTCCTCGGCCAGAATGATTGGTCCAGGGATCATCTGGGATTTGAACCTGAAGTATATAGCTCTTGGAGCTACTGTCAGCTTCAGGAAATGGAAACAATACTGAGGAATCAGAAATGAGAAATTAACAGAGAACAATAAAGTTCCAGTCACATATTCAAATCGTGGATCTTAAAGCACCAAGACTGAAACACCTGGACTCGTTGGTGACATGAGCCCTAAGCTCTTTTTGCTTCAGCCTGTGGATTTCAATGTCTTTCTTTTGCAACTTAAATTATCTTGAATCAGAAGAGGGAAGATGAATTGCTAGGCAGAGAAACACATTCAAGAAATATTTATTGCCTGTCTACTGCATAATGGCACTGTGTTACATCCTGGGCTATAAAAATGAATAAAATAGTCTCTCCATTGAAGCACTTCCTAGGTTGGAAGAGAAAAATCTTTCCACCAGCCTTGACCAGGTTAGTTTGGCATTTTCCTTGAACTCTTTTGCACACCCTGAAAATGATAAATACTAATTTTGTATTAGTGGCTTCATTAGGAGGAATTTCCACAAGTCTGCAATATAACAGATAAAATTTGGACTTCTCTTAACCACATATTTGTGAGAAACTCCATCTTTTCCATAGCCGTAATATTTTTTTAACAAAAAAATTAAGACATGATACCAATTTATCATGTGCAGTGATGTGATCATGGCTTACTGCAGCCTCAACCTCCTGGGCTCAAGTGATCCTCTCACCTCAGCCTCTAATGTAGTTGGGACTGTAGGCACACATCAACACATCCAGCTAATTTTTTTTTTTTTTTGAGACAGAGTCTTGCTCTGTCACCCAGGCTGGAGTACAGTGGCGCGATCTTGGCTCACTGCAAGCTCCACCTCCCAGGTTTACACCATTCTCCTGCCTCAGCCTCCCAAGTAGCTGGGACTACAGGTGCCTGCCACCACGCCCGGCTAATTTTTTGTATTTTTAGTACAGACGGGGGTTTCACTGTGTTAGCCAGGATGGTCTCGATCTCCTGACCTTGTGATCCGCCCGCCTTGGCCTCCCAAAGTGCTGGGATTACAGGCGTGAGCCACCACGCCCGGCCTGATTTTTGTAGAGACGAGGGTTTTGCCATGTTGCCCAGGCTGGTCTTGAACTTCTGGACTCAAGCAATCTGCCCACCTCAGCCTCCCAAAGTGCTGGGATTACAGATGTGAACCACCTCACCCAGCCTAACATTATCTTTTAAAATAAGCACCACTGTTCCAAGAAAGTTGTTACTGAAGATATCCACAGAGACAGTAGAGTGTAGTTTGAATTAAATCTTTTTTAGGTCTATGTACCATGCACTATTGATATTCAAGTTTCAGTTACTTGGTAAAATAGAAAATATTCAGCAGTTTAGGCTGAAGAATAAGAAACGATGTGTCACTTGGGAAATAACGCCTGCTGTACAAATAAATGCCATATTCCTTGCATTGCTTAACATGGCAGAGATAAGCCAACTGATGTTGCTTATTAACGTGCTGGGCATTTTAAATTGCATTTTAGCATTCCTATAAACAGCCTGACATTGAAAGATTTCAGTAATTTAGAGCTGGTTGGAAGAAATTATACTACTTAAAACTCATAAAAATTAGTATCCTCAAGTGCATATTTGAAAAAATGAGTTAGTTAATATCAATATGAATGAGAATTTTAAAAATCAAATGCTAAGTGGGAACACAGGATTTTAGTAGGAGTCTTATATATGTGTAATATATTTGAATATTTAAAACCTAATAAATATGCGCATATGAAAGCCAATTTATATTATGCGAATTGTCTAGGACCTTGTGTCTGAGGCAAAAAACAGCTCTTATACAAATTAGAAATGATATACTAGAATTGAGAGAGACTTAAAGACCATGTGGGTGCAGGGAAAACTCTTCATTTGTAGAGGAGGGCTAAACTGAATAGATCCGAATATAACTTTCATGAAGGCGGGAGGTAGCCATAATCTCACAAAGAACAAATGTGAGGCAATTTTACAGGCTTTGACTATCAAAGAAACTTTCTGTATGGTGATAACTATGCATATATTATTAGCTCTTTTTTGAAAAACGGAAAGAGCTTTTCCAGAAATGCAACAGTGACATGCATCACCGCTCAAATTTTGACTATGTACAGAATGACTGTTAGGAGGTCACTTTGGCCTTACAGTGCCCATAATGCTATCAGAAAGACGTGCCCAGCCGGGTGTGGTGGCTCATGCCTGTAATTGCAACACTTTGGAAAGCTGAGGCAGGCAGATCGCTCAAGGCCAGGAGTTCAAGACCAGCCTGGCCAACATGGTGAAACCCCGTCTGTACTAGAAATACAAAACCTAGTCAGGTGTGGTGGCACGTGCCTGTAATCAGCTACTCGGGAAGCTGAAGCAAGTGAATCGCTTGAACCCTGGAGCGGAGGTTGCAGTGAGTGGAGATTGTGCCATTATACTCTTTTGGAGATAGAGCAAGACTCCATTTCCAAAAAACATGCCCGTTGACTGGCTCTCTGTGAATAGCATCCTGAGAGTTCCATCTGACTTCCCACTAGAAACAGTCCAAGAGTCTTGGCCTGGATAGGGATATTGTTTGAATCTTACAGAATTTGTAGTGAGCAGGCTGGGCGCAGTGGCTCACACAGGTAATCCCAGCACTTTGGGAGGCTGAGGTGGGCAGATCACTTGAGGTCAGGAGCTCAAGGCCAGTGTAGCCAACATGGCGAAACCCCATTTCTACTAAAAATACAAAAAAATTGCCAGGCATGGTGGCATGCGCCTGTAATTCCAGCTACTCAGGAGGCTGAGACAGGAGAATCACCTGAACCTGGAAGGTGGAGTTGCAGTGAGCCAAGATCATGCCACTGTACTCCAGCCTGGGCAACAGAACAAGACTCTGTCTAAAAAAAAGAAAGAATTTGGAGTGATCAAAGTTGCTGGCTTAAAGAGTGAATAAACCCACAAATATGGTCTTGGTTTTGGTTTGTTTTTTTTGTTTTTTAAGACTTCTCTCTCTCTCTTTCTTTCTTCTTCTTTTTTTTTTTTTTTTTCTTTTTCACAGAGTTTCTGCTCTTGTTGCCCATGCTGGAGTGCAGTGGTGCGATCTCGGCTCACCACAAGGTCCCCCTCCCAGGTTCAAGCGATTCTCCTGCCTCAGCCTCCTGAGTAGGTGGGATTACAGGCATGTGCCACCACGCCCAGCTAAGTTTCGTGGTTTTAGTAGTGACAGGGTTTCACCATGTTAGTCAGGCTGCTCTCGAATTCCTGACGTTAGGTGATCCACCCTCCTCAGCCTCCCAGAGTGCTGGGATTATAGGCATGAGCCACCGCTCCCAGCCTTAAAAATACTTTTCATTAAATAAATTCACCACCTTTAAACTTTTTTTTCGGATTTTTGATACAGAAGCCTGAATAACCAGCTCAAATGCAGTTCATATATTAAGCATTCTCAGGTGCTCCTACGACAAGTGAATAATCTCTACAATCTTTTTCTACTGTACCCATAACAGTATATACATATTATTTAGCATTCAGTTTCCCATTAGTAATGTGTATTTTATCAAAATAAACTTGTGTTATCAAATGAAGAACTCCTTCATGCACATATGCCTTATTTACCATCTTAAAAATTCCTATCTGCATGACACAATCTTTCGAGTGTGGGAAATGTAATCAGTACTGCATGTCTTAGTATATGAATTTTAAAGAAGTTCTAGGGCTGAGAGAAAACGGTTAAAGATGTATTGGCTTCACTATACTAATCATCTGTTGTTTCTTATCATAGAACAGCAAGAAAGAGATAAGTGGGAAGGGAGATAGAACAAAAGCCAGAGAACAATGCTGAAGGGCTAGAGGAAAAAAATGACTGTCTAATCAGCTTTCGTCCTCATGAGTGTGAATATGTTGGCTTTCCACAATTTGCCTTCTACAAATTTTAAGTCTATTTAAATGAACTGAAAGACAAGGTGCATATTTAGTCCTGTGCTCCCATGTTACAGTCATCACCTCCAAAGTCCTTACTGACATGTATTTACCTCAGATTTCACCTTCCATCAATCAATAATTGTTTTCCTCTGCATATGGGAAACATTTGGGTTTTAGCAATATATTTTTTCTTCAAGAAACGAAAAGAATTTTCATGTGATCCTATAAAAATGGGTATTGTGTCACTTTTTATTCAATCAAATATGTATTTTGAGATTTACTTGGCTTGAGACTTTCATTTTGTTACGTGAAATTATCAAGTTATTTCAACATTTGATATTTTTCACACATGCTTATTTGTATGCTGATGATAGAAACAAGTGTGTATTTCTTTGAAAGATGTTGAGGTTAGGAGAAAATCCCAAAACCTATGGTGCTTGCCAGGCTTGATAAAACTAAAATCTCTGAGGTAAGGTTGTTAACACATCAGAAAACGTCAGAGTTCCACATTGAACGTAAAGGGTAGAAAGATTCATAATCAATCTATGTTTAGCATTTTTCTGTGTCCCATCTCAACTGTATCCAGTCCTCATTGTTCCTCATGAATTTGTTTGTTCATTTGTTTATTTATTCACTTACTCATCATTCAACAAATAGTTATTGTGTCCACTCTGTGTCATGCACTACTCTAGAATCTGGAGATGCATTGGTGCACTACATTTTTTTTTTTTTTGAGACAGAGTCTCTCTCTGTTGCCCAGGCTGCAGTGCAGTGGCATGATCTCAGCTGGGTGCAACCTCCCCCTCCCAAGTTCAAGTGGTCCTCCTACCTCAGCCTCCCAAGTAGTTGGGAATACAGGTGCATGCCACCACGCCTGGCTAATTTTTTATTTTTAGTAGAGATGGGGTTTCACCATGTTGGCCAGGCTGGTCTTGAACTCCTGACCTGAAGTGATCTGCCCACCTTGGCCTCCCAAAGTGCTGGGATTACAGGCATGAGCCACCCTGCCTGGCCTACTACTTTTTTTTTTGAGGAAGGGTCTCATTCTGTCACCCAGGCTAAAGTGCAGTGGTGGCACAATCATGGCGCACTGCAGCCTTGACTTCCTGGACTCAAGTGATCCTCCCACCTTAGCCTCCTCAGTAGCTGGGACCACAGGTGCACACCACCACACCCAGCTAATTTTTGTATTTTTTTTTTTTTGTAGAGATGGCATTTCGACATGTTGCCCAGGCTGGTCTTGAGCTCCAGAGCTGAAGCAATTTGCTTGCCTCGGCCTCCCATAGTGCTGGCATTACAGGTGGGAGCCACCATGCCCAGCCTCATTTTCTTTATTAATTGTGAGTGCTGGACCTTGTTTTCATAATCTTTGTATCGCTCTTTAGTGCTTAGGACTGTGCATTACATGGTCTTGACTAGTATTGTCAATCAACAAATATTTTTCAAATATTTTTAAAGTGTCTATGGTGCATTAAATGCTAAGCTACATGATGAATAGCATCAGCTAAAATTGTTGTTCTTGCTTCATGAGATTTTATCATTTAAAGCAAGGGTCCCTAACCCTTGCTGCAGACCCGTACTGGTCTGTGGCCTGTTAGGAACTGGGCAGCACAGCAGGTGGTGAGCGGTGGGTGAGTGAGCATTACTGCCTCAGCTCTGCCTCCTGTTAGGTCAGCGACAGCATTAGATTCTCATAGGAGCTTGAACCCTATTGTGAACTGTGCATGTGAGGGATCTAGGTTGCACACTCCTTATGAGACTCTGAGGTGGAATAGTTTCATCCCCAACCTCCCACACCCACCCCCTCAACCTTCCAATCCCCCAGTTCCCCAAGCCTAGTTCATGGAAAAATTGTCTTCCACGAAACTGGTTCCTGGGGCCAAAAAGGTTGGGGACTATTGATACAAAGTCCAAGTTAACCTAGCAGAAAAACACAAGAAATAAGAGATGTTCAGCTCCTAAATTTCATAGGAAAATACACATTTTGCTCTTTCTTTTAAACTGATTTTTAGAAAAATTTATTCTAAGGCTGATACACTTTTTTGCAAGGTGAGATGGACGAAGTAAGATTAAAGAACCTCTCTTGAAAGAGAGGCTGAGAAAATTAGAAGACTGGTTGAGGAGTTTACATAACAACTGGAAATGGTGGGAGGAAAAGGGGTCAAGCAGAGGAAAGGAAGAGGGAGAAGTTGAGGTGCCTCCAGATGAAAAACAGAGTGGAAGGAGCTGCTTTGTAGAGATTGAAGTGTTCAAGAGTCCATCACCTCTTATTCTAACCAATTGATTACATGCCTCCTTTGCTGCAGACTGTGAGATCCACAGAGGCCATGACCCCGTTTGCCCCAGTGCAGGTTCAATAAATGTGTGTTTGTTAAATAAATGGCTAAGAGTAAAGTTTCTAAAAATAAGAAGGCTACATTCATATAATACATTAAATCTTTGAAAACACATGAAACACACCTATATACTGAGGACATTTTGCCCGCATCTGAGGAGACGTATATGAGAATGTTTGTTGCAGCACTGTCTGAAATAATAAAATGCTACAAGCATTGTAAGTGCCCTTAATTAGAGAATGCACGTATAAATTGTGTAGTATATTCCTATGACATAGCGTTAAAAAGGAATGAACTACATAACTATAGCTCTTAACTTGGATAGATCTCAAAAATATAACGTGTGGGCCAGGCACAGTGGCTCACGCCTGTAATCCCAGCACTTTGGGAGGCTAAGGTGGGAGAATCGCCTGAGCCCAGGAGTTTGGAATCAGCCTGCGTGACATATGGAGATCCTGGCTCTACCAGTAATAAAAAGAATTAGCCAGGTGTGGTGGCATGCATCTGTGGTCCCAGCTAAGTGAGAGGCTGAGTCAGGAGGATTGCTTGAACCCAGGAGGCTGATGCTGCAGTGAGCTGTGATCGCACCACGGCACTCCAGCCTGGGCGACAGAGTGAGACCCTGTTTCAAAACAAAAAACAAAAAACTATATATATTAAATTAAATTATGTGTGCAATACCATAGTATATAATACCAAAACATATAATACCATATATAATTCAATTATATGTATAATACCATATCTGTGTATACCGTAATACAATTATATGTATAATACATTGGTATATTATAATATCAATTATATGTATAATACCATATATGTATATGTACAATACGTATATAACCCATATGTATATAATACCATATATATCTACTTTAAACAGCCTTATTGAGATATAATTTACTTACTGAACAATTCATCCATTTAAAGTGAACAGTTCAGCAGGGAACGGTGGCACACACCTGTAGTCCCAGCTACTCCAGAAGCCGAAGCAGGAGGATTGCTTGAGCCCAGAAGTTCAAAGCTGCAGTGCGCCATGACTGCGCCCGTGAATAGTCACTGCATTCTGGCCTAGGCAACATAGCAAAACTCTGTCTCTAGAAAAATAAAATGAAATAAATTTAAAAATAAAATGAACAATTCAATGGGTTTTGGTAAATGTATTATTAATTTTTAAAATTGCAGTAAAAATACATAACATATAATTTGCCATTCTAATTATTTAAGTGTACAACCAGTTCAGTTGCATTAATTCACAGTATTGTACAACTATCACTACTATGTTGTGATTATTTTGGAAATAATTTTCCATTACCCCTAAACAAAACTTCTGTAACCATTAAGCAATAATATGTCATTGCTTCTACCCCAAACTTCTAACAACTTCTATTACTTTCAGTCCTGATGAATTTGGCTATTCTAGGTACATCATATAAATGAAATTATACCACATTTGTCTTTTTGTGTTTTGCTTATTTCATTTAGCATAATGTCTTCAAATTCATCTATATAGCATGTATCAGAACTTCATTCCTTTTTTATGGCAGAATAATATTGCATTGTGGGTATATGCCACATTTTGTGTATCCATTCATCTGTTAGTGGACCTGTGGATTTCTTCCACCTTTTGGCTATTGTAGATAATGCTGCATTGAACACTGGCATACAAATATCTATTCCAGTCCTTGCTTTCAATCCCTTTGGTTATATACCTAGAAATGGGATTGTTGAATCATATGATAATTCTGTCTAGCTTTTTGAGAAACTGCCAGATAGTTTCATTTGTGTGCATGTATATAGATGTATATATACACATATGCATACATATGCACATATATACATATGCACATATACATACATATACATATGTATATATACATATGCATACATATGCACATATATGTATCTATACATAGGTATATGTATGCATATACACATATATTTTTAAAAACACAATAACACTTCTACATATGGTTCCTGGATACGAATATATGTTTATAAAATCTAATGGCTATACGGGAAGAACTTACTCATAGAAGTGATTACTTTCGTGGTGGGGGTAGGGTTGGACATGAGGACACAGGAGAGACTGGGCTACAAATGGTCAAAGGAGACAATAGTTTTACCTGCAATGCTTCCTTTCAGTTTTAAAAAGGGGCATAGATAAATAATTTGCAAATTGTTTTAAAAGTAGAAAAAAGGGAAGGAAATTGGACAAAATTTGAGGTAGAAGTATCTCCATGTTATATTATTCTGTGTACCTTTTTTTTGTTTAATTATAAAGAGACAAACTTTTCTACAAGGTAAACGTCATTCGATTCTCATATCAAAACTGATGAATGAGATAGTATTAATACCAATGATATCGTTTTAAAGGCAGAATTCTGAAACAGACAGCAGTGGGCCAGAACCAGAGATGAGTGCCCTAGTCTGCTGGTCCGGGGCTTGGAGGTGAGGAGAGGGAGGCTGAGGTGGTGAACACCCTAAACACTTTGATGCTGTACCACAGGGCCTTAAATCACCTCCTGTATTTTCCCTTCATTTGTAATGTTACGAAGACACTTCTGCTTTAAAGGCCACTGTTTTTAGAGGAGACATGGAGGAAGCAAGGATAAGGTCCACTGAAGTAGGAGGACAGAGTGATAAGAGGGACGCCTAGAGGACAAGATAACAACTGAGAACAGTGGCTAGGAAGTGAAGGAAGTGGAGACGAGGAAGGATTCTGAGCTAACGCAGATCACAGATAGCGCTTGAAAGAGCCATTTGTACCAGACCCTTTGTGTAGTGTGAGAGATGAGATGGACTCTTCAATGTCTTGGTTTCCTACCAGCATTTCCCCCACTCCAGGTTTCAGTATTTCAGGGTTGAGTGGGCAGGCATGATGGAGCACATGTGTGTATCACACATAAAGAAGATGTAGGACAGAGAGAGCTGGAAGAAATGTGCGACGTGAAATGAAAAGCCAGTTAAGAACAAATTGTCATCTCTCCAAAGCAGATCAACTGTTGGCTGCCAGATCATTCAGTACTGATGCCTCATCAGTACACATCTTCCAGACATTAATAAAATCAAGGAACAAAATGTATTGGTTTTCTTCTTGCTCTTGTCCTGAAAAAGAATGAGCTGTACATAGCTTCATAACTAATTTGTGCAATATAATTAATGTCTCCTTTCTTTGTAATATCTTTAATTTGCTAGTCTAAGAGAGATGGAAAGAATCGCAGCTGAGAACAAAGAATTTCCATTCACAAAGGTATTCACTTTCAGCGATGGAATTACAACCCAAGGAAAGGAAAGTTATCTGTGGCTATGAGTTCCAACCTACACACTGCTGCCAAATTTATCTTCCTTGAGTTCAGGGTTGAATACATCATTTCTCTACTCTAAAATGTTTTCATTACCGAAAGCAGTATCCCTCAAATATTTTTCTCAGAATTATCTTTGTATTTCTTGAGAAAATAAATTCCAGGATTAAATAAATGTAGGAAATGATGGTCAAGCAAAATTTCTTACTATAAAACTTTAATCTGAATCATGAATCTCCAAGGTATATGGCATTTCCGAAACTTATTTCACCAAGATAGTCCCCCCACTTTATCCCTAAAAACCAAAACCAAAACAAAACCAAAAAACCATTGATAATTTTTCAAGGAAAATCAGAATTCTGTGAAACACATTTCTGGAAACCCTCATCGACCCCACGAAGACACTGGATGCTAGTTTAAGTCCCTGCTCTAGCTCTTACTTGCTGAGTGATACTGGGCAAAACCCTTAAATTTTCCTAATATTTTTGCTTATTAGTATAATGGGATAATAACTTTCTCAAGTTTGTCATGAAAACTGAGATGTTGATGTTAGTCTTTGGCACATAGTGCGCACATAGTAAATAGTAATTGTTATGTTATTATTATCAACCTAGGATGTAGATCCTGGTTTTCTAGCTTTATGAAAGCAGGGAAGCAGGGGCCAAAGGGTGGGAGGTCTTGTAAGCCATAAGAAGTTAATGGAAGTAATGGAGATGGTTTTGTTTTTTGTGGTTTTTTTTTTTGTTTTTTTTTTTTTTGAGACAGAGTCTCACTCTGTTGCCCGGGCCTCAGTACAGTGGTGCGATCTCAGCTCACTGCAACCTCCGCCTCCCCGGTTCAAGCAATTCCCCTGCCTCAGCCTCCTGAGTAGCTGGGATTACAGGCACACACCACCACGCCCAGCTAATTTTTGTATTTTTAGTAGAGACGGGGTTTCACCATGTTGGTCAGGCTGGTCTCAAACTCCTGACCTTGTGATCCACCTGCCTTGGCCTCCCAAAGTGCTAGGATTACAGGCATGAGCCACTATGCCCAGCCTGGAAAAGGTTTTAATAGAGAAAAGGGATTTGAATTATCCTGCCCTTGCTAGGGCAGCTAAGAAACCTTGCCCTAGTCTTAAATGTGTAAGTTTTGGCCGGGTGTGGTGGCTCACACCTGTAATCCCAGCTCTTGGGGAGGCCGAGGTAGGCGGATCATGAGGTCAGGAGTTCAAGACCAGCGGGTTCCTGTAATCCCAGCTACTTGGGAGGCTGAGGCAAGGAGAATCACTTGAACCTGGGAGGCGGAGATTGCAGTGAGCCGAGATCGTGCCACTGCACTCCAGCCTGGGCAACAGTGCAAGACTCAATCTCAGAAAAAAAAAAAAAAAGTGTAAGTTTTATTAGTCAAGGCCCTGCCCAAATGCCTTTCTCAATGCCCTTACCCAGTACCTCACTGGCGGTTTGCAATAATCTCTTCCTGTACACTCCTGTAGCCTTTTTTTTCTAATTTTTTCTTTAGCATTAATCACTTGCTACTACATATTAAAGTTATTTATGTGCTGCTATATTTATATCTCCAACTAGCATGCTTTCAAGGGGCCCGCATCTTGTCCTATACTTTTAAGCATAATACAATCACCTGTAAAATGATCACTAAAATTTGTCAAATGAAAAATGTGCCCATTTCTTTATAGTTTACAAAGTGGCTTTCTAATTACATCACTCTAAATAAATATAGAAACCGCTTATTTTTCTCCGAAGTTATCAGGAATCTACAAGTTTAGATTTTTTTCTGAAAGTAATTTCCATCTGAGTATCATCTGCTGCCCTCCTGTGTTTAACACAAATACTCTCTTATAAGAGAGCAACAAAACCAGAATGGCTCAATTAAATTTATTTGGACTGTACTTTTACTTTCAGATACTTGAAACGTGTTTCCACACAAAACAATTATGCTTCCTACTAGGATTATTTTTATTCAATCTTTATTCAATATATTTCAAATTACATTTTTTACTTAGGGTTATATGAGATCTTTCATATTGGTCTGATATTCTTTCAATATAATCTACTAAACTTTTAGTATTTCCATTTAAAAAATCTGAGACAACTTATTTCAAATTATTCTAATATTATTTTTGTATACTAGACCTACTTGGGCAACAGTACAAGACTTTGTACTTCGAAACTAGAAAAACCTGGTTACTAGTTGTGCGATCTTGTGCAAATTACTTTTCTGAACCTGTTTCATCTGTAAAATGAAGACAGTACCTCCTAAAGATCACACAAAACACTTAGCACACCATAAAAATGCTCAATATGTTAGCTGTTATTAATACTATAGGAAACATGTTTTCAAATGGCTCTTCTTTGGTATTACCTATTATGGTAAACTTAAAGACTGCCTAAGAACATGAATTAGCATGGGCCCAATATATCACCTGGATTAAGCCCTGTCCTTTGATATTCAACACTCAAGATTTATTGGACATCTGGGATGTGTTAGACATCATTCTAGATACTTAGGATATATTGGTTTGTAAAAAGACCAAAATCCTTGCCTTTGTGAAACCTCACTCTTCATGGAGGTCTTTAAGTTACTGACTTCCTTCTAAATTCTTACTGTACACGTTACTCATTTCTTTACATATGCTATCCCATACCATATATCCAGTCCTTTCCTCTCTATCTCCAGTGCAGGCTGTTATCTCTCTTGGTCTACTGCTACAGCCTTGAATTGGGGACAGGAGCTCACTCTAATGACACTTTGTATACCTTTATCAAGTTTTGTAAGGATGGTGACTTAGTGAGACTCTGCTACTCTTTAAAGAGGAAAAAAAATTAATGTTGACATTTTTATTTAATTGCCAATTATTACAATCTATTCTCTTTTACATTACCCCTGTCTATTCTCAACACAGCAGCCAGAGCAATCATCTGAAACCACAGTTCTACTGTTTTTCTTGAAGTGATGGCCCATTTCATCCTTTTTTTTTTTTGAGACGGAGTCTTGCTCTGTCGCCCAGGCTGGAATGCAGTGGCACGATCTCCGCTCACTGCAAGCTCCGCCTCCCGGGTTGACGCCATTCTCCTGCCTCAGCCTCCCCAGCAGCTGGGGCTACAGGTGCATGCCGCTACGCCCAGCTAATTTTTGTATTTTTAGTAGAGGCGGGGTTTCACTGTGTTAGCCAGGATGGTCTCGATATCCTGACCTTGTGATCTACCCGCCTAGGCCTCCCAAAGTGCTTGGATTACAGGCGTGAGCCACCACGCCCAGCAATATCATCCATTTTTGATAAAATATCTGCCAAATACCCAAGTGTAAACAATCATAGTTTAATCTCCTATCAGTCATTCTTTCCAGTAAAAATGGTAAGAAAGAAATCCCAGGGAAACTGTGAAGCCAAAACTATTTTCGTAAAAGTAAGATTTTACTTGCCTTTCTTACTATTAGCATTTGCATAGATGGTGCAAAAGCAATAGTGATAAAACTACCAGCACTTAGCATGAATCAATAGAGGGGCACAAAAATGTATTGCTAGTCATTGTATACTTCATTGCCATGCACCCTCAGTAAAAACAAAAACAAAAAAACTCAGTTTCCCTTAAGAATGTGCTTGATGAAGCAGTAAAAATTACCAACTTTATGAAATCTTAGCCCTTAAGATATCTTTTAATATTCTGTGTGATGAAATTGGTAATATGCATAAAGCATTTCTGCTGACTACCAAAGGACAATAGTTTGCTCAAGGAAAAACACTTTTTATTATTTGAGTTGCAAACTGAATTGGCTGCCTTTTTCAAGGCACATTTCTACATGAAAAAATGACAAACTGTAACTTGTTACTCAGACTTCGGTATGTCTTGGGTATGTATTTGGCAGACATTTTCGTGAAAATGAACCAAGTGGGCCTTTCACTTAAAGGAAAACAATAATATTTGCTATCAACTTCATGCTTGATAGGTTGATCAAGTTCAAGCTATCAAGTAAAAACTTAAACTTGTGGAAAACTTATACCTTCACAGTAGGTTTTTCAGTTTCCCAATACTACAAGAGCTTCCTGAGACAGGGATGATATTAATCAATGTGATTTTTGATATGTATAATGAATGTAACAACATTTGGAAGGTCTGTGTAACTCAGTAACCCATTACTTTTCAGATGACTGATGCATGACGTTCTAAATTAGGTATGGGTAAAAGATGCATTCAGAGCTCAAGATACATGAATGAATTTTAATGGAACAGAATAAAAAGTTCATTAAACCAGTTTCAGATTCCATGTTGTAACTAACCTTTAAGAAACTACCACTTGTTGGGTTTTAGTAGAATATCAAAGAAGTATATGTACATCTATTTGGAAAAGCTAAATATTCCTCCCATACTAAATATTTATGAGAAGTGGATTTTTTCATACTTCAACAAAAATTTCATATCCAAACAGTTTGAATGCAAAAGCAGATATAAGAATCAAGCTGTCCTCTATTAAGCCAAACACAGAAGACCTCTGAAAAACTGGTTTTTCTTAAAAGCCATTCTTCTCACTAAATTATGTCTTGGTAAATTGCCATTTTTCATAAAACAAAAACTCTTTTTGTTAACATGAAATGGTTTTATTATCATTATTTTTACCATTGACCTTTCTGAGAATTGTCATTATTTTTCAATGAATTAAAACTTTTGTTTTCATTTCTATGGTGAATATCAACAGCCATAATCCACATAAACAGAGGCTCTTTGGTGTCTTCAACAATTTTCTAGTGTAATGGAAAGTTAGGAGCAATGACTCACACCTGTAATCCCAGCACTTTGGGAGGCTGAGGTGGGTGGATTGCTTGAGCCAGGAGTTCAAGAGGAGCTCGGGAAACATGAGACCCCCATCTCTACAAAAAAACTAAGAAATGCAAAAATTAGCCGGGCATGGTGGCACGTACCTGTAGTACCAACTACCTGGGAGGCTGAGGTGGGGGGATTGCCTGAGCCCTGGAAGTTGAGGCTGCAGTGGGCCATGATCGTGCCACTGCACTCCAGCCTGGAGTTCCAAAGCCACCAGATTTAAGCTATGCCGGGTCACGTGACTTCTTTGCGTTAAAAACCTTCCAATGGTCTGGAGTTGTGGCTCACACCTGTAATCCTAGCACTTTGGGAAGCTTGAGGTGGGAGGATTGCTTGAGGCCAAGTTCAAGACCAACCTGGCCAACATAGCAAGATCCATCTCGTATTTTTAAAAACTAAAATTAAAAAAAAAAACACAACCTTCCAATGGCTCCTCAGAGGTTCATATACTGTCCCTACAAGACTCTACTGTTTCCCCCTCCATTACCTGTCCCTCTACTTTTCCCCTTGCTCACTCCCTCCAGCCATGCTTGCCTCTTTGAAGTTCCTCCAATAAGCCATACATACTCCCAGCGTTAGTACCATTGCACTGGCAGTTCCCTCTTCATGGAAAGCAAATTCTCCAGTTTTCCGCATGGCTATTTCCCTCATTTTCCTAAAGTCTTTGCTCAAATGTCACCATCTCAATAACTTGTGCACCATATTTAAGATTACAGCCCTACCAGCTACTCCCACCCGCACCACATACATTGTTCTCCCCTCCCCGCAGCATCTTCTAACATTTGCTTATTACGTCTACAGTGTTTGACCTCCTTTCTCCACCACCAGCATAATGTAAGCCCCAAGAACATGGGAAAATGCCTGTCACATAGAGCTCAACAAATATTTGTTGAATGTAGAATGGATAAACTCGCTTGCCAGCTTGTCATTTCTGGAGACATGGCCACAAATTCCCAAGAAAAAGAAAAGATGCATTTTAAAGAGGCTAGGGAGGACAATGACAGCAAAGACTGCAAAGACTTTTAAAACGGGAGAAAAAGAAGATGGGGTATAATAACCACAAATTTCAATACTGAAGGCATCGTGGGCCTGAAAACAACGCTCTTGGGAGAAGTGGCAGTCGGGGAATTAATTATAAAGGTAGACAGGGCGGATCTCAGTGCCTGGCCATGGACACTGGCATGCGCTCCCTCACCTAAACCCACTTCCCGCTCGGCTCTTTCCGGAGCCTTCCACCCTAACACAGGAAGTTCACACCACGAGACTGAACGATTTCTAAACTTTATGGAAAAAGCCAATGACAATCAATTAGACAAAAACGAGACGCCAAATCCCATCTCACTCCAGCGCCATGCCCTCTTCTCAAACGCTTGCCGGCTCTAGGACCTCTCCACCAGCACAGTTCTCAGGAGTCCTGCTGGTCTCCCAATGCCGTTCTAAGGGTCCACATGAAGGCAGGTCAGGCGGGACTCCCCGGGCAAGCACTTCTGTACGCGGAAAGCACGAGGCGCAGGAGCCATGGAGAGCCGGTCCTTTGGAGACAGGAATACTCAAGAGGATTGGCAAACCGGAGGAACGCTGGGAGAGGTGCCCCGCACAGCGGTGGTAAGGCAGAGTCTCAGTTCTCCTCGGGCTTGTCGGCTGGCGGTCCACAAGGCTGAAGCATCTTCTCCATCAAGTTGAAGCGGACTCGCGCTTTGCTCTCATTCTCCGCAATGGCGAAGTAGTTGAGAAGGTCGAAGTGGCCCATGTAGGAGCAGTACGAGTCGCGGTGTTGGTTCACCAGCCACTCCCATTTGGTGGTGTCGGCGTGGCCCGTGCCGATATACTTGGACTGCAGGTGCTCCAGCTGGCTATGGATGGTGTAGCGGTCAGTCATCTCGCCGCTTTCCCCTTCGCTGTCAGGTCAGAGGCCGCAGGAAACAAGTCGCCGCTCTAGCGTTTTACAGGAGAGCGAGGCCACCGCGCGGAAGCTCCAGACCCGCGCCGTCGCAGAGGAATGGCGTCAGGACGACTAAGTAGCGTAACTCTCGCTCATAGGGCTCAGAGGCGGAAGCGGAAGCACATTCTGTCACGCAATTGGAGTTGCTGAGGCGACGCCACAAGTGTGCCGCCCCTGTGGAGAGCCCCGCCCCATCAGAGAACGTTGCATGATGGTCCACTTAGTGGCTAAGGTAGGCCCTTTTCCAACAGGGAGCGTTGCATGCTGGGACTTGTGGTCTTGGGAGTTCGTGCACGCAGGCTTCCGGGACTCCTGGTCGCGTTCCGTTGTTTGTTTGTTTGTTTAACACGGAGTCTCGCACTGTTGCCCGGGCTGCAGTGCAATGGCGCGATCTCGGCTCACTGCAACCTCCGCCTCCCGGGTTCACGCGATTCTCCTGCCTCAGTCTCCCGAGTAGCTGGGATGACAGGTGCACACCACCACGCCCGGCTAGTTTTTTTGTATTTTTAGTAAAGACGGGGTTTCACTGTCTTGGCCCGGCTGGTCTCGAACTCCTGACCTCGTGATCCGCCCGCCTCGGACTCCCAAAGTGCTGGGATTACAGGCGTGAGCCACCGCGCCCGGCCCCTGGTCTCGTTTTAAAAGCGATCTGGGAACCTAGTGGAGGGCGATGTCTGGAGGCAGGGAGCATCCGTGGGTGGCTTGGGGCTGATAAGAAATGGGAAACCCAAGAAGGACTGGACTACGAGCAGCCCCGAAAATAAACTCTTGGTGTATTTCGGAGCCATCGTGGCGGCACGGCCGTCCCTTCACAACCAGGGATGGATTACCCAGAAGTCAGCAGGCGCCAGTTCTGGTCCCAACTATGTCTCTTAGAAGTTTGTGGCATAAAAGAGTTATTTCAGCTCTAACCAGGGTGCTTGGTGAGCAAGTACAGCACCAGTTCCCACACTTTCCGGCTTCCACCTCAAGCTCCTCCTTCCTCTCTAGCCACTTATTTTGATATCCTCCCTCCAAGGCCTCACCTCACCCTACTTGGCCCTTCCATTCAGTGGGTTTTGTGGATTCAACCAACCAGATTGAAAATATTGGGGGAAAAATATCAGTCTGTACCGAAATGTAGACTTTTTAAGGTTATTATTCCCTAAACAATACAGTATAACAACTATTTACATAGCATTTACATTGTATTAGATGTTGTTAAATAATCTAGAGACAAACTATACAAGAGGATGTGCGTATATGCAAATACAAGCCGTTTTATATCAAGGACTTGAGCATCCTCTAGTTTTGGTATCCATGGGGGTCCTGGAACAAATCACTCACGAATACTGAGGGACAGCTGTATTTCTCCATGTTACCTGTTGTGTCCATCCCCATTTCCTTGTACAAACTATTCCCTCTACGTGGAATGTCTGTTCCCTTGGTGAACGCATCTCCCTTAAAGGCAGCTCAAATGCATCTCCTTAGAGTTTTCTCTGGCTGCTCCAGACAGATGTAAACTCTCCTTCCTCTTTGCAAGTTATACGTCCCTTCCTTATTATTGCTTTATGTCCTACTGTTTGGTTTAATAACTTCCTTACATGGGTAGAAGCTACTTGAAAAAAAGATCCTTTTTTAAAAAAAATCCAAAACGAAAATTTGATAAATGGATAAATAACTCTATTACAACCGAAGAGAAGGAAAACTTTACTGGGAAGGAGATAACTTGAAAATAATTTTATTCTGCTGTTTAAACTTTGTTATAACAAATGTTTCACTCCTAAAATGTAAAGAATTTTGTCAGGCATACTTGTGGGAGATGTATCAAACCTTAACATTTTGCCATTTTTCTATGGAGCCTGTTTTTTTGATTGCTGAAAATGTGTATCCATGCACAATAGATGTTTTTGTTATGCATGTTTTAAAGCTCTATATAAATAACACTCTTTCTATATTGTTATATAAAAGTTGCTTTTTGCCCTTGTCAGTATTCATGTTACATGTTATGTAACTTTAATTCATTGTTTACTGCTATATAGTATGTCACTTAATTAGTATACCATAACATATCCACTCTCTCAATGATGGGCATTTATTTTCGTATTTTTGTTATTAGAAACAATGCCGCAATAAATATTCTTATACATGTGAAGGTGTTTCTCCAGGGCAGTGGTCCTCAACCTTTTTGGCACCAGGGATTGGTTTCATGGAAGACAATTTTTCCACAGACAGGGGTTAGGGGTGGCAATGGTTTCGGGATGATTCAAGTGCATTACATTTATTGTGCACTTTATTTCTTCTATTATTACATTGTATCATATAATGAAATAATTGTACAACTCACCATAATGTAGAATCATTTGGAGTCCTGAGCTTATTTTCTTGCAAATAGACAGTCCCATCTGGGAGTGATGGGGGATAGTGACACCCAAAGTGTATTGCTTATGTCCAGTCTACTCTGTAATCTCGTTTTGGTTGCTATCACTGCAGAAAACCCTCCTTCACAAAGATAGGATGTTGGAAATGGAAGCAGGCTTTTCTGTGCTTTGGTGGCAATCTGAGGATATCCCGCCTTGACTCTAATCCAGAACATATGGAGATTTGAAGTTGTCTCAAACATACTTTTAAAGCCACCATTATTTGCAGTCTCAAGTAGTTGATCTTCTAGCACGGGCAAAGTTGATTCACCTGGTTTTTTCACAAATGCGTCACGGATCCATTCCTCCCCTGTTCGGAGGTTTTTGTAATTGGGAAATAATGACCAAACTCTTTTGAATGTGAGACAGGTGATCATGCACCAGCTAGGAGAAAGAAGTCCCTGGCTCAGTCTCTTTCAAAATCTCTACTAATGTTTGAAACGTCAAAAATCCCGGTGTTGACTTGTCACCCCCATAATTCCAGTTGGATTTGAATGCAGCCACTTTATCTGCCAACTTGAACACAGTTGTTCTCCTCTGAAGTGACAGATTGAATTCGCTGAGCAGGTTGAATATGTCACACAAGTAAGCAAGTTTTGCCACCCATCCTGTGTCACTGAAATGTGCTGCCAGTGGTGACTGTTTTTCTAAAAGAAATCTCTGTAGCAGCTCTCCTAACTCAAAAACTCTGGCCAGTGATCTACCTTTAGAAAGCCATCTCACCTCTGTGCATAAGGAAGATGAGTGTGCTCTGCATCCATCTCCTCACAGAGTTGTGCAAACAGACGTGAGTTAAGAGCATGTACTTCAATATAGCTGATAATTTTAATCACATCCTGCAAAACGTTGTGAAGTTCAGGTGACATTTTTCAGCTAGCCAGCATTTCTCCATGGACGACACAGTGCACAGACACATTCAGAAGCAATCTCTTTGACCCAAGTAGTGAAACCAGAAAGCTGTCCAGTCATGGCAGTTGCTCCATCCGTGCTTACACCAACACAAAATGACCAATTCAGTTTTCTTGATGTGTAATCATTTAAAGACTTGAATAGTTTTGCAGCTGTGGTGTTGGTTGGTAACAAAAGTACACGCAACATAGCCTCTTGCACATCCTCCTGAAAATATATTCACAAAAACAAGCGTTGTTGCCTTGTCAAGATTGGTAGACTCATCAACCTGGATTGTGTACCACGGTGACTTATTAATCCTCTCTAACAATTATCCTCAATATCCTGTGCTATTGCATCAATTTGTCTAGTTGTGGTGCTAGCCAAAGAGGAACGTGTGCCTCCTTTTGAACTGCAGCCTCTCCTAAAAGTTCGCAACAGATGTCCTTAGCAGCAGGGAGGATCAACTCTTCACCAATAGTAAAGGGCTTCTTAGCTTTAGCAATGTGCTTAGCCATTGACTGATGCTCTCAGTACAGACACACTTGATGGGGTAGTGGCCTTCAATAATTGCTTCTGTTTGTGTTCATGTTTTTTTTCTTTTGAAAAACTCCAAAACCTGGTCTTTTAATGCAAGTTGTTTGGTCTCCATGTGGTAAAGCAGTTTTGAAGCTTTCATAGTTTCAGTGGATAGCCAGTTACCAAGTATTATACAAAGTGAGCTTGGAGAATGTGAATTACTTGTTGCAAAGAGTAATTTAAGTAGGACCCTTGGTGTTTTCTTTTAAATGCAGCTTTCTTTTCACTGGCAGTCTTAGAGTCTTCTATATCATCATTGGGTCTTTCTCCTTTTTCAAAGAAGCTCTCTAGTGATGTTTGTTTTTTACTCATTTTGGCTGGGGTTAGCTTGTGTGCTTACCAAAACTGTGACTGAGACAAGTGCCGGAAAGAAGAGTGGATGGAAGTGGTAAATAATGGGTGGGCCATCCACAGACTAAAATAAGTGTTGAATTGTGACTTAAAGCCTGCCACCAGATGCAGCTGTATAATTGAAGTACATCAATTCACTTGCCACTATAAAGCCTGCCACCAGATGCAGCTTAATTGCCACTTACCACTCACCGACAGGGTTTTGATGTGAGTCTGCAAGCAATTGATTTATTACGGTCTCTGTGCAGTCAAACCTCTGCTAACGTTAATCTATATTTGCAGCTGCTCCTCAGTGCAAGCATCCCCACCTCAGCTCCACCTCAGATCATCAGGCATTAGATTCTTAAAAGGAGTGTACCACCTAGATCCCTCACATGCGTGGTTCACAATAGGGTTCAAGCTCCTATGGGAATCTAATGCCATTGCTGATCTGACGAGAGGCGAAGCTCAGGCAGTAGTGCCAGTGATGGGGAGTGTCTGTAAATACTGATGAAGCTTTGCTTGCTTGCTCACTGCTCACCTCCTGCTGTGTGGCCCAGTTCCAGGGGTTGTGGGCCCCTGCTCTAGGGCATATACATAGGAATAAAATTGTTGAGACTTAGGGATGAGTGTCTTCCAGCTTTGCTAAATGTTGCCAAATTGCTTTCCAAAGTGATTTTACCAATTGGTTCTTCCACCAGCAGAATGAGAATTCCTTTTGCTCCACATACTTTTCAATACTTGGTGCTGTCAGATATTTTTTAATTTTTCAAATCTGTTGGATGGAATGGAATTTCAATTTGGCTTTAATTTGCATATCCCTGATTAACTAGGGAGGCTGGAGATCTTTTTGTTTATTCATCTATTGTATTTCTGCTTCTGTGAATTGTGTATTCATATACTTTGTCCATTTCCTACTGGATGTTTGTATTTTTCTTACTAATCTTCAGGAGCTCTTTTTTGAGACAGAGTCTGGCTCTGTCATCCAGGCTGGAGTGCCGTGGCATGATCTCAGCTCACTGCAACCTCTATCTCTCAAGCAATTCTCCTGCCTTGGCCTCCCAAGTAACTGGGATTACAGGCACCCACCAACACTCTTGGCTAACTTTTGTATTTTTAGTAGAGACCAGGTTTTGCCATGTTGACCAGGCTGGTCTCAAACTCCTGGCCTCAAGTGATCCACCCACCTCGGCCTCCCAAAGTGTTGGGATTACAGGCGTGAGCCACTGTGCCTGGCCTAGGAGCTCTTTACATATTCAGGATACGAGGCTTGCGGTTATAAGCAATGAAAGTATCTTTTCCCAGTCTATGGCTTTTCTTTACCCTTTCTTTAGGATATCTTTTGTTGCAGAGAAGTTAAGTTTAAAGTGGTCAGATTTATCAGCCCTTCTTTATGGTTTGTGCTTTTTGTAGTTGGTTTAGAAAATGAAATCAATCAAAGCCTTTTCCTGCCAAGAGGCCACAAAAAGAGTTTCCTTTATTGTCTTCTAAAAGTTTTAGAATTTTTGTTTTTTCATATTTACAATTTTAATCCGCCTGGAAGTTTTTGTTTTGTTTTGTTTTGATTTATGGATCTAATTTTTAGTATTTTCCTATTTGGCTTTCTAGTTACCAGTGATAACCAATCATTTATTAAATAGTGCATCTTTTTTCTACTCATTTAGTGCTTCTATTACTTATTTATAGAGCTGGGCATTCTATTCCATTAGTCTATCTGTCTATACCTTTAACAACAGCACAGGGTCTTAATTACTGAAACCTTATAATAGGTCTTGATATCTGATTGGATGAAAGCCTGTACAATTTTTTTCTTTCATAAATTTATTGACTATGCTTGATCTTTTGCTTTTCCACATGAATTTAGAATTGTCAGAATCCTTATGGCAATTGTGATAGAGTCGAACAAAGCCATGAAAATTAATCTAATACTATTTCTATATCATTACGAATGATTCTAAGATATGAGAGAATTCCTCAAATTCAAAAGCCTTTAGAGGTAAATGGAAAATGCCCTTATGTGTATTAATTAAGAGTCTAGGTATATTAGTTTGCTAATGCTGCCATAACAGAAGTACCACTGGTCATTTAAACAACAGAAATTTATTTTCTCACAGTTCTAGAGCTAGACATCCAAGAGCAAGGTGTTGGCATGGCTGGTTTCATTCTGAGGTATCTCTCTTTGGCTCTCTGTGTCTTCACAAAGCTTTCCTTTTGTGTCTGTTTATGTCCTAATCTCTTATAAAGACACCAGTCATATTGGATTAGGACTCCCTCATATAACCTCATTTTAACTTAATTACCTCTTAAAGGCACCATCTCCAAATACAGTACCATTCCAAGGTAGTGGGGGTTAGGATTTTTTTTTTTTTTTTTTTTGAGATGGAGTCTTGCTCTGTCACCCAGGCAGGAGTGCAGTGGCACGATGTCAGCTCACTGCAACCTCCATCTCCCAGGTTCAAGCAATTCTCCTGCCTCAGCCTCCCAAGTAGCTGGATTACAGGCATGCACCACCATGCCCAGCTAATTTTTGTATTTTTAGTAGACTTGGGGTTTCACTATGTTGGCCAGGCTGTAGGATTTTAACATATGAATTTTAGAGGGACACGATTCAGCCATAATAGTTATATACAGTGACATGGAATACATAAAATAACTTGCTTTTTACATATTTGTGAATTTAATTAGATTAATGAAAATAATTGAAATACTTGAAAAGGTTTTATTTATTAAATCAGATAATTGCAATACTTACAAGGAACATAAAAGATATAAATAACTATGGTTTAGGCCTGGCATGACAGCTTACGCCTGTAATCCCAGCACTTTGGGAGGCCAAGGCAGGAGGATCTCTTGAGTCCAGGAGTTGGAGAGAAGCCTGAGCAACATGGTGAAATCCCGTCTCTACTACAAATACAAAAATTAGCCGAGGTTGGTGGCACGTGCCTGTAGTCCCAGCTACTCGGGAGGCTGAGATGGGAAGATTGCTTGATCCTGGGAGGTTGAGGCTGTGGTGAGCTGAGACCTCACCACTGCCCTCCAGCCTGGGTGACAGTGAGACCCTGTCTCAAAAAAAAAAGGAAAAAAATTAACTATGATTTAAAGTGTTTAAAATAGTTAAACTTTGGAGTAGAACTAAATTTTATTCAAAGTCCCCTTTAAAAGGACCGCTAAAATTTGCTAAACTTAGAAATAGATTAGGATTTTTAGCTGAAGTTAAAAGCTTAAGGGAACAGGTAGTTTTTCAATTTGTAAGTTTAGTAGATTGAGCATCAGCTTTTAAAACCTAAATAAATGCCTGAATAGTACTTTCTACATTCCCCCAGATGATCCTTAAAGGCACTACAAAGCCTCACATTTAATGAAGTCAGCTTTCAAATAGCATGAAAACCTTGCTGCAATTTTAATTGTAATTATATTTAATTTTTAACTTGGAGAGAGTTGTCATCTTAACTATGTTGAATTTTCTCATTGATGCACATAGTATATTTTTTCATTTATTTACTTCTTTCTTTCGTTCTGTCTTCCTTTCTTCCTCTCTTCCTCTCTTCCTTCCCTTTCCTTCCTTTCCTTTTTCCTTTCCCTTTCCCCCTCCTCTCCTCTCCTCTCCTCCCTTCCCTTCCCCTCCCCTCCCCTCCCCTCCCCTCCCCTCCGCTCCCCTCCGCTCTCCTCTCCTCTCCTTTCCTTCGACAGAGTCTTGCTCTGTTGCTCAGGATGGAGTGTAGTGCTGTGATCTCGGCTCGCTGCAACCTCCACCTCCCAGATTCAAGCAATTTCTCATGCCTCAGCCTCCCGAGTGGCTGGGATTACAGGCATGTGCCCCCATGCCTGGCTAATTTTTTTGTATTTTTAGTAGAGACAGGGGTCACCATATTGGCCAGGCTGGTCTTGAACTCCTGGCTCAAGGCCACCTCGGCCTCCCAAAGTGCAGGGATTACAGGCGTGAGCCACTGCAACCTGCCTAAGTCTACTTTTCTTAATGCAAAATAAAGCTGGTATAATTTTCTCCATTCATATCTTTCCCATATTCTGTTAAGTTTATTCCTGGGTATCTGCCATGTATACTTATATTACACATGAATTTTAAATTATGACCTAATAAGGAATATTACAATTTCTTACACTTGTTGACAATAAAGAATTTTGGTCTGGAAACAGCGATCTTATTGGCAAGACATGCCAGGAGAGCTGTGAGCATTTCCTAACCCAAGATATTACCTCAAGTCAATCCCACCTGTTAGGTTACTTTATGTAACTATCAAATGTTGTCTTTACTAGGTGACTTCGGGGAAGAAAAAAAGTAAACAGAAATCTTAAAAATAAAATTTTACAAATGCTGTCTTACAGTTCAGCATTTGAGTAAGGAAAAATATGCAATAAAAGATTCCATTGGAAAAGTGTATAGAATTTAAAATGTATAAAGAAAAAATTACATATGTTTTAAGACAAAATTATATTTTGTCGAATCTGTTTTTCAAGCAAAGTCTTCCTTGTCTTTCTTGGTTTTGTGCTGCAGGCTTTAAATTTTTTAAAAAGCCATTTAACATTTTGACTAGTAAAGGCATAATCCACACATAGAGAACTATAACAAGGAACGCAGTATCTAACTTATACCATTTCTCACCCCCATCTTTAATGAGTAACCACACCGTATTGGTTTCTTGTGTATCCTTTGGGAGATTACATTCATGGATGTATAAGCAAACACAAATATATGTAGTATTTTACCCCCTTTTAAAATTCATATGGTAGCAAAATACTCACCATAATTCTCTACCTTGGTTTTTTGTGTTGGTTGTTTAATTCTGTTCTATGTTCTTTGATACATCATAGAGATCATCGCATATTAATACATAGTTTCCTCATTCTTTTTTTTCCTTGTATTATTGCCACATAATATTCCATTATATGGGTGTATCATACTCCAAGTAACCACCCTTTTATTGATTACCATTTATGTTGTTTCCACTGCTGCAATGAATAACCTTGCTGCAATGACTAATACTGTACATATGTTATATTGCACATGTACAAGTATATTCATAGGGGTGAATTCCTAGTAGTGGAATTAGAGCATTATTTAAGACAATGAAACTACTGTTGTGCACACACTTAATGCAATCATGAATTTCTAACCATAGTGCTTTTCAGTGATTTTCTTTTTTTTTTGAGACGGAGCCTGGCTCTGTCGCCCAGGCTGGAGTGCAGTGCTGCAATCTCGGCTCACTGCAAGCTCCGCCTCCTGGGTTCACGCCATTCTCCTGCCTTAGCCTCCCGAGTAGCTGGGGCTACAGGCGCCCGCCACTAAGCCCGGCTAATTTTTTGTATTTTTAGTGGAGACGGGGTTTCACCGTGTTAGCCAGGATGGTCTTGATCTTCTGACCTCGTGATCCGCCCACCTCGGCCTCCCAAAGTGCTGGGATTACAGGCGTGAGCCACGGCGCCCGGCATTTTCGGTGATTTTCAAATGTCCTGGATCACCAGAAATTATATTCAAATTTTATTATGATCTAAGAAAGACATGAGCTTTAAGTAGAAATTAACTAAAGTCGCATTTCCCTTGGTGAAAAATTATTTTAGATATCATTTCTGTCTGTAAGCAAGTATTAAGAGGACTTTCAGTATGTCCAGATGTTGAAATAATGTTTCACACTAGGGGTCGCCAAAACAGTATTTAAGGCCAACAAATGGAACAATGGTTGAGAACATTTTTATAATGAGGCACCCTTGAGCTTCTCAATCACGGTAAGCAGGAAAGGTGCCTTGTGACTGAGATGCTAAAAATAATACTTTGGTGTGCTGTATATTTAAAGGCAACTGAGACTTTGATAATTTAGGAGAAAAGGAAGCAACCATTCCCTTATCATACTTTGGGGGCATTACACAGTAAGTGGTGATGTGGAATTTAGGTGATATGGAATTTAGAGAATTTTTAAAATAAATTTGATAGTTGTGATCTTATTTTTCTGTGATTGAAAATGTCTTTATCTTCTACTTTTCTTTTCCCAGTCATTGTGGGTTTCATATATCTGGGCAGGTCTAGAACGCTCAATTTTTTTAAGGGTTTTACCCAATTGGGGATATACTACAAGGGTTAAATTTTCTGTACTTTTCATGTAACTTCTCTTGGGACAGATATGATTGCCGTGGGCTTCCATTCTGCAACTTGTAAGATTTAATAGGCTGGTTCCTTTCTGTTCCTTAGTGATAACATTAAATCACAGGCCAGTGCAATTTTTAAACAATTTCTCATTGGAGAAATTTTACAAAGAAACATTGAAGCATTGTATGCATGTTCCGTTTGTTACAGTAATATGAAATTTACTCATAATAGTTTTTTTTATAAGAACAAGTGTCTTAGTTCAGGCTGCTATAACAAATGCCATAAATTGGGTAACTTAATAATAACAGAAATTTATTCATCACAGTTCTAGAGCTGGAAAGTCCAAGATTAAGGTTCCAGAAGATTTGGTGTCTGGTGAGGGTCTGCTTCCTGGTTAATAGACCTCCCTTCTCTGTGTCCTCATGTGCCTGAAGGGGCATGGGAGCTCTCTTGGGCCTCTTTTATGAAGGCACTAGTCCCATTCACGACAGCTCTCCTTTCATGAGCTAACTTCCCAAAAGCTGCACCTTCTAAAACCACCACCTTGGAGTTGAAATGTCAACAAATGAATTTTGGGGAGACACAAGCATTTAAACCACAGGAAATAGTTAAGAGTCACAATTTGTCATTTTCACAGTTTACCTAAGAGAGGGAAATCATCTTTAAATATATGGTGAGAAGAGGTTTGAGGTCTAAAAAAAAGATTTAACTGAAGATTTTTTGTAACTTCAGTAAAAGGAATAAACAGGGTGCTATGATAAAGAATAATGGGGAAGAAGGAGGGGGCCACTGAGGAGAAGGTGATCGAGGGAGGCCACTCTAGAGAGGTAACACTTGCATGCATCCTGAGGAATGACAACAAGCCAGCTATGCCAAGAACTCTGGAAGAGCATTCCAGGCATAGAACAAAGGCCCTGAAGTGGGGAGAAGGTTGAAGGACTTAGGAACCACTAGACAGTTGGAGCCTAGTGACAGAGAAATAGTTACATTAGATGAGGCTGGACATGGAAGCAGTGGCCAGGTAATTTACAGTCTTGTTTGAATTTTTAGTCTATTGGGAAGCAAAAAAAAGTTTGAAGCCAGGGGAGCACTATGAAACTCTCATGTGCAGAACGGGGGCTTTGGGAGGGAAGAAGAGAGTGAGCTAAATACAGCCGCATCACAATCTGTGTAAAGATGCATGTACAAGACTGCCCTGTCACTTCAACCATCTCTTGCCTCACCATTGTTCCAAACACACTGGCCAGGCATGTTTCTATCTCAGAGGCATTTTTTCTTTTTATTTCCTCTGCCTGGAATGCACTGTCTCCAGATGTCCATGTGGCAAAGGACCTTCGTTCCTTTAGGCCTTTGCTCACAATGTCACTTTTTAAATGAGTCCTTTTCTGGCCAAATTATCTAAAATTGTAAACTATCCCTCCATTACCAATGTTTCCTACCCCTATTTCCTTTATTTTCCCCTTAGCACTTATTGCTAACATACATGTTTAACTACATGTAAATACATAAATAATGTTTTATTTATCAAGCTTATTGTCTGTCTCCTTATATAGAATATAAGGTCCGTGAAGACAAGGACTTTTGTGTTTGGTTCACGGCTCTGTCCCCAGCACGAAGTTCAGTGATTGACATAAGTACTAAATTAATGTTGATGGAATAAATGAATGAAGAAATGTTCATGATGGCCTCTTGAGTGATAGTAAAGGATTGGAAACAACTTGAGTGCTAACAAAAAGGAATAATTACATCAATTATGGTATAATCATAATATGTAGCTTTTAAGAGGCCCATACCTAGTAGATATAAATAGGCATAAAAAGACATCCATTTTATATTAAATGGGAAAAGGAAGTTATAGAAGTTATAGGATCCTATCTTTCAAACACACGCCACACACTCATGCACACACACACACACGTATCAGCATAGGAAAAGTATTGAAGGAAATATTAACCATTTGCCTTGGGGGAATGAGATGGGTGATTAAGGGGGATTTGGTTTGAATCATGCATTACCTTTGAAATAAATACAGAAAAATAGAACAAACAAATGTTATTTAAAACCAAAATGCGATTCTACTCCAAACCTACCAGTATGGATTAAAATGTAAAATATTGACAGTATTAGAATATTGCTCTCATAATGGGGTAGGTAGGAGATAACCAAAATCTCAAAGGATCCCCCAGGAATTAAAACTAGTCACCTCAACATCTCGACCATCCTTTTTCTTAAGCCTAAGAGATGTGGATTTGGGGGGAAATTTTATTCTATAGAATTAACATCAGAGAAAAAGACCCATGACAAGGCTTTACAAAATTATGAATATACGAATTTTTTATTGTTTTTGAGTTGCTTCAGTGACTTATCTAAGAGGATTGCATGGAACAGTCTTTCCTAGCTGAGTCAGTTCAGCTAAGGTCCTTGAACAGCAATAATTACAAATTAGAACCTGCAGTCTAAAAATAAGAGGTGAAATGGATGGGACTGACCTTCTGTGCAAATATTGAACACTTCAGGTTTCTAATTGAAGATGTCATTCATTACAGTCTACGCAGGGGAAAAGTTGCAGGTGAACCCATAAGAAAGGAGCTGAGCTTATACTTTTGTTTTTATCTGAATTTGAGCAAGTGTAAGATTTGTCTGGTCCCTAGGGAAAGTTGAATGCCACTTCTCAATCAACATGGGGTAGTTGTTACATTTTCACTTTTTAGAACAGGTATGTGTACAGAAGTGATGACAGGTGCATCCTTATTAATGTATGGTTTCTTTCATTTTTCACAAATTGCACTTACTTTCATAAAACCGAACCACATTTTAAAATCTCCATGTAAATTTTTGCAATGATATTTATTTCTATCATATTTTCTTCACATTCACCTATGAGTGTTTCCTAACTTAGAAGCCCCTAAGGATCTGTGTTTAATATATTTTCTTCAGTGACCCGAAAAGACCATGATGCAGAAGCAAGCCTAACCTTTTTTTTTTTTTTTTTTTTTTTTTT
>NW_026652301.1:5116311-5145356 GCF_009828535.3 Hylobates moloch | reverse complement strand
TTTTTTTTGAGACGGAGTCTTGCTCTCTGTCCCCCAGGCTGGAGTGCAATGGCACGATCTCGGCTCACTGCAACCTCCGCCTCCTGGGTTCAAGCAATTCTCCGGCCTCAGCCTCCCAAGTAGCTGGGACTACAGGCACATGCCACCACGCCTGGCTAATTTTTGTATTTTTAGTAGAGACAGGGTTTCACCATATTGGCCAGGCTAGTCTCGAACTCCTGACCTCGTGATCTGCCCGCCATGGCCTCCCAAAGTGCTGGGATTACAGGCATGAGCCACCACGCCTGGCCAGCCAACTACTATTTAAGAAAAAATTATTCAATGATACTTGTTGGAGCATAGTAAGGAAGAATTTATTCAGAACCATTAAGATAGATACATGGATGACTGCAATGGTGTGTTGCAGTAGGGGAGAGAGATTGGGCTTAACTTCCAATACAGCCTGGACAAGTTGGAATTTATAACCAAGGAGCAGGGTGGAGGTCAGTGAATGGAAAATTACTAGGAGGAAATATCAGGGGTAAAGGGGATTCTGGCTAAATCAACCCAACAGGATTCTTGCTGAAGATAGGCCAGGATGATCAGACATCACCTGGGGAAGGATGGAGATGAGGAACCTGATCAGATATCAAGGATGATCAGATTATCGAGGATGGAGTGTTCTGGTGAAATTGACTTAGAGTTCTTTTGCTAAAAAAGCTGGATTTTACAGATGTGCACAGATGGGCCCAGGAGAAAGTTCAGAAACCTGATTAAAGAATCTTTGTCAACCAGGCACGGTGGCTCAAACCTATAATCCCAGCACTTTGGTTAGGAGTTCGAGACCAGCCTGGCCAACATGGAGAAACCCCATCTCTACTAAAAATACAAAATTAGTCTGGCATGGTGGCACGCGCCTGTAATCCCAGCCACTCGGGAGGCTGAGGCAGGAGAATCGCTTGAACCTGGGAGGCAGAGGTTGCAGTGAGCTGAGATCATGACACTACACTCCAGCCTGGGCAACAAGAGCGAAACTCCGTCTCAGAAAAAAAAATAATAATCATCTTTATCAGTGTCCATGGTGCTATTTCCCCACCCGTTCTTTTGACATTTTCTTCAGCTTATGTAAGCCACTATGAAAAGCAGTTTCAAGTCTCCCTACTTCTAAGTGGATGTTTGCTTCTAAATACCTCGTATAAAGACATTCCAGCAGGCTGCTGAGGACTGCCTAAATAAGGAGCTTCAGTGAGTTAGCTGCTTTAGTTGTCTGAGGAACATATTTATTCTGTTAGAAACATAAAAATACTTTCAGTCAAAGCCCCATCTTCAGGGTCCTCAAGATAGTGAAATTCTGCTTTGGCATCATACCCTGCATCTCTATTTTTGGATCTCTTGATTTGCTAGACGGTCTTTCTATTTGCTTAATCACTTTACTTAAAAAGGTAAGAAAAGCACATGGAATTTTGTCCTAGTTTTAGTGCAGTTCTGCCCTAAGACCAAGGCAAGAGTGGGGCTTTCCCCGCACCCCTCACTTTAGAGGGAACTGTTTGCACTCCTCTGTGAGCTTCACCCTCCCATGAGCTGCAGAGTCCACGGGTCAAGGCGACATTCCCACCTAGGTCTACACCCCCATGCTCCCCACTCCCTCAATCCCTGGCTTGGACTCACATAGATTAAATTTGAAACACAAATTCCAAGTATGAATAGTCCCAAGCCCACATCCAGGGCTTTGCGCAGGTTTCTTTCCTGCATCTGCCCTCCCAAAGGCTCACTTTGCTGCTCAGGTGCATAGCACTGGGCCTGCACTGTGCCTAGGGAATGGCTCTTGGCTGGGGTGTTCAACTCGTGAACTCGGAGAGGCAGGTTGAGAAATTCCATCTGAAGAGTTTGGGCTTAGAGCTCCCTCGTAACTTAGAGATGATTTTTTAAAGGACTCAGGTGTCCATCTCTGGTTCAGAAAAGATGATCTTGTACCTGAATGTCTCCCATGTTGCCATCCCAGTCTCAAATGTCCTACTGGTAAGTAACCTTATGTTCATAAATTGTATATTTATTAACAATGACTTGCTCCAGGTGGTAACCTCACTTCTTTTGAAATAGAACATCTGATCTTGTGCTATTAAAGCTTCTTTAACTTGTGATGTTAAAGCTGCTTCCTTTACTAAGAGAGTGACTTTTCAAATCGAAGATTTATAATTAAATGCAAAGCTGGTAAATTATATCATGCCACCAGTATGAATACTTTCCTGTTAGGCTTAGGAATAATCTTTTTATTATTTTCTTTAAAGTGTTTATAATATTTAAAAGAATTTGCCATATTAGACTATCTTACAGATGTCTTGTGATTCTATTTATTTAAACCATGTAATTGACATAATTTCAAACTTTAAAAAGTAAGAATGTGAGCAAATGTGTAAGTGGCATAATATTTAAGAGAAATGGATTTATCAAATTTATTACTTAAATTGAGATTGACGAGAGCCTTTGAAGTGCTGTGGAAGGTTTTAAAAACAAGACCACGGGCTTGCTTGTTCAGGCATTTGAAATGCTAAAAGTAAATCAAATATATTAAGCCCATTAATGCAGTTTAAAATATTTAAGGGGGTTTGCTGGATACAAAGTCAATATTAGAAAGCAATGGTACTTCTATATTCCAGCAACAAGAAAATAAAATGGTCCACACATAAATGAATGTTTGATGTACAACAAAGGTGCACTGCAGGGCAGCGGGAGAAAAAAGTCTTTCCAATAAGTGGCGCTAGGACAATTGTGTACCATGCTGGAAAAAGATGAAAGTGAACTCCTAATTCACACAAAAGTCAATTCCAGGTGAATATGAGATCTAATATGTTACAAATTGTTAAGTTATCCAATGATTAATACCGAAGAATATCTTTGTGACCTGGGAGAGTGGTGAAGGATTTCTTAAATGAGACACAAAACACTAACCATAAAGGTATAGATTAGTACAATAAATTACATGAAAACAAAACACTTCTGTTTCACAAAAAAATGCCATTAAAAGAATAAAAATACAAGCCATAGACTGGCAGGAGATATTTGCAACTTCCATAACCAACTATCAACAATGAAACTTGTTTCCAATCACATAAAGACCTCTTTTGGTAATTTGGTAAGAAATTTGGTAAGAAAAAAGGCAGCAACCCCAATTAAAACTAGGCAAATGACTTGATTATGCATTTCACAATAGAGAAAATCCAAATGGCTACTAAACATGGAAAAGTGTTCTTCACATAATTAATAAACAGAGAAATGCTAATTAAAATAATAAGATGCCACTGAGTACCTACTGTATTAGCAAACTTTTTAAAGTTTCATAATATCAAGTGTTGATGAAGAGTTCTAATTTTTGGTGGGAATGTACTGTAACTTGTACAGTCAGTTTCTTTTTGTTGTTTTGTTTTGTTTTTTGAGACAGGGTCTCACTCTGTCACCCAGGCTGGAGTGCAGTGGCACAATCTCAGCTCACTTTAACCTCTGCCTCTCAGGTTCAAGCGATTCTCCCATCTCAGCCTCCCAAGTAGCTGGGACTACAGGAGCATGCCACCACGCCTGGCTAATTTTTGTATTTTTAATAGGGACGGGGTTTCATCATGTTGGCCAGGCTGGTCTCGAATTCCTAGACTCAAGCAATCTGCCCGCCTTGGCCTCCCAAAGTGCTGGGAGTACAGACATAGCCACTGCACCTGACCTGTACAGTCACTTTGGAAAACAATTTGGGATTATTTTACTATGTTGCTTGGAGGAAGCATCACCCCTCTGGGAATCAGGATCTTTAGAAATAATTCCCCAAATAGGTCACTGGGAGTGATGGCGGAACCATTCCAACTTTCACTTCATTCCCAGTTCCATGTATTCTATATACTGGGAATACAGCACCATATACAGTGGCAGATGCTTGAAGGTCTATGCTGTAACCTGAGGATAGTGCCCTATCTTTTGCAGGGTGTCATCTCCCAGCCGGCACTTTAGCTGCACCTTCAAGAGGCAATTTCACTACTCTTTCATGATGGCAGTTTCCAGATGGTGCATGATCCACAACCACATGCCCAATGCCATACCTCAGTTGCTATGAAGACAGTCCCGTGGTTCAAAGACAATGTTAGGTGCCATCCCAGGTCAGTAGGTCGTACACTTTATGAGCTTGCACACAATAGAGATAGCTGAGGCACTACAGGCAGGAAAAGTAAAAACGTATCTGGAATATGTGTCAATCCCATTCAAGATAAAATGTTTTTTTTTTTCCAGAGTTGAATGGAGCTGATATAAACAATAGGCCAGCAAGTGACTAGTTCGTCAATACCAATAAGAAAAGTAAGTTCTAGGGATCTGATATACAGCATGGTGACTATAATTGATACTGTATTTTATACTTGAGATTTGCTTTCAAGATTGCTAAGATCTACTTAAGCGTTTTTCTACCACAAAAAGGTAACTACATGAGATGATAGGTGTATTAATTAGCTTGATTGTGATAATCATTACACAGTGTGTATATACATCAAATCTCCACATGCACACCTTAGATACGTAAAATTTTTATGTGTCAGTTATACCTCTATAAGGCTGAGGGGAAAAAGAAGGAATAGTACCATATCAAGTACTCGGTAGTGATCTTTGTTGCTGAAAGTTTAGATACCTAGCAGCAACAGTAGGTAGATCAGCCATGGTGAGACGGAGTTGATATTGTTGGACCCAAGCTTCAGGGTTGCTTGGAACACAGCAGGAACCTGCTTCAGAGTCTTGTTTGTTCTTGGCCCAAGTCAAAATTAAGTTTTCCAGATTATTCCAACAGTTTGTTGAAGGAGCATTCCCAAGTGTTTTCTCTATTTTGCCTCCAAAATGGCCTGTAAAGGAAGGTGTGACGAATAGAAACTTGTCCTTTACCTTGGAAGGGATGTCTCAGCATATTCCAACATGATGGTGCCTAAAAACTTTATTAAAGTGTATGGCTGCTGAATCTTTGTAGTGTTTTTCTTCCTCCATTTAGATTACATGTCTTAATAAGATGTCCAGAATAATTGCCATTTCTTGCTCCTAAGGTCCAAATAGCATGATGTCACCCACTTAGTGACCCCAAGTGAAGTTCTTTGCAACATTCAGGTGGCCCAGAACCCTTTGCACTATCACGGCAGAGATTTAGAGAATTGACATAGTGCTTGGACAAGGCCATGAGTGTATACTGTTAGCCATCCCGTGTGTGTTTCTTGTCCTTCTGAATGATAGAGAGCAAAATGGAAGCAGATCAATAGCCACTAACCACACAAGCAGCAGTGTTAATCTGCTATAGTAAAGATGTCACATCGAATACAGAAGATGTTATTGAAGTTACTACTTGGAGAAGTTTGTAGTAGTTCAAGGTCATATGCTCTGATTCACCTGACTTTCTAGGGGGCAGAATGGTGAATTATATCGGGTTATAATGAAATCCAGCACCCCTATATCCTTTAAATTTCTGAGGGTGATGCTAAACTCTGCCATGTCACTCCTGGGATGCAATGTTGCTTTTGATTTATAGTCTTGGCGGTGGGGTGAGAATGTAGTTTCAGGGGCTTCTACTTGCCATTCCATAGCTCTTACTCTATAAGTCAATGAACTAATATGAAGGTTCTGTAAAATCCTAATATGTCTGTTCCAATTATACATTCAGAGACTGGGAAAATGGTCTCTGTGTCAATCTGTAGACCAGAGGACACATGCGTCCAGCTAGGACTCCATTAATTACTTGACCCTCATATACTTCTGCTCTACCAAGAAGTCTGTGAAGATGCTTTTGTTCTCTAGGTATCTGCATCAATTCAGACCCTATATCTAACAGTCCTCATAATAGCTATGTATTCCCATTTCCAGAGCATGATGCCCTAGTGTATAGCCAAAGACCTTTTCGGGAATAGCTAGAGGAATCACTACTGTACACACTTGTCCTGGTGTTGCAGTGTCCTTCTTCATATGGACCTGGCCTCTCTTTCAGTCAAGGGGCATATTCTATAGTGGGTTTGAAAACTACCTGAGGTTTGGAAACTGGGCAAGGAATCCTGACTTTCTATTGGAGTAGCTGACCACATTCTTCCGCTCATCTACTCTTGGTTTTTCTTTTGATTTTATATATATTGAGCAATATCCTTGATGGCTACACATCTATCTTATCCCTTAGAACATTTTATTCTTTTTTTTTTAAATGAGCTATTCAATTTATATGAATTTTTAGATTAGGCAAAACTAATTATTGGTGAACTAAATCAGAACAATGATTGCCTCTGTGGCTGGGGACTTATTGGGGCATAAGGCATCCTTTGGGGGTGATCAAAATGAGCTTTCTTCTTTTTTGTTTTTAAATTGGCAAATTAAAATTACATATATTTATGGTGTACAATGTGATGTTTTGGAATATGAATGGGTTGTAAAATGGCTAAATCAAGCTAATTAATAAATGCATTGCCTCGCATACCATTTATTTGCGGGGAAAACACTTAACATCTACTCTGTTAGCAATTTTCAAATATATCATACATTGTTATTAACTATAGTTATCTTATTGTACAATAGATATCTTGAACTTGTTCTCCTGACTGGCTGAAATTTTATATTCTTTGCCCAACATCTCCTCAATCCTCAGCCCTCTCCATGCTAGTTCCTGATAATCACCATTCTACTCTCTGCTTCTGTGAGTTCAACTTTTAAAAATTCCACATACAAGTGTTTCGTGTGATATTTGTGTTTCTTTCTTTCTGGCTTATTTCACTTAACATAATGTCTTCCAGGTTGATCCATGTTGTGGCAAATTTCTTTCTTTTTCAAGGCTGAATAATATTCCAGTTTGTGTGTCTGTGTGTATATGTGTGTGTGCAGGTGTATACATACCATATTTTCCTTTTTAAAGTTTTATTTCATTTTCAATTGACACATAATTATACGTATTATTTATGGAGTACAATAAGATGTTTTGATACATGCATACGTTGTGAAATGTTCAAATCAGGGTAAGTAGCATATCCATCACCTTACATATCTATCTTTTTTTGTTGTGAGAACATTCACAATCCTCTCTTCTAGCTATTTTGAAATATCCAATACATTATTGTTAACTATAGTCACTCTGTTGTGCAATAGAACACCAGAACTTATTCCTCGTATCTAGCTGTAACATTATACCTATTGACCAACATTCCCCATCCCCAGTCTTCCTCACTACCCTCCCGGCCTCTGGAAACCATTATTCAACTTCTATGAGATCAACTTTTTTAGATCTCATACTTTTTTAGTATTGTCTTTTTTAGTATTTGTCTTTCTGTCCCTGGCTTATTTCACCTAACATAATCCTCTGGGTTTTTCCATGTTGTCCCAAATGACAGGATTTTATTCTTTTTTATGGCAGAATAGTATTCCACTGTGCATATGCATACACCACATTTTCTTTATCTATTCATCTGTTGGTGGACACTTAGCTTGATTGCATATCTTGGTTATTGTTATTAGTGCTGCAATCAACATGGGAGTGCAGATTAGCTCTTCCACATACTGATTTCATTGCCTTTGGGTATATTCCCAGTAGCGAGATTGCTGGATCATATGGTAGCTCTATTTTTAATTTTTTGAGAAACCTGTGTACTGTTTTTCATAATGGCTGTACTAATTTACATTCCCACAAACAATGTAAAAGGGTTCCCTTTTTTCCATATCCTCACCAACACTTATCTTTCATCTTTTTTTTTTTTTGCAGTTGCAAGATTTAGTAGAGTGAAAACAGAGCTCTCATACAAAGGGAGGGGACCCAAAAGGGGTTGCTGCTCCCTGCTCGAATGCCTGGGTTTATATCCCAATCATTGTCCCTCCCCTTGTGCTCTCAGGTGATAGATGATTGGCTATTTCTTTACCTCCTGTTTTACCCTAATTAGCATTTTCGTGAGCTCTCTTTACTACCTGATTGGTCGGGTATGAGCTAAGTTGCAAGCCCTGTGTTTAAAGATGGATGTGGTCACCTTCCCAGCTAGGCTTAGGGATTTAGTCAGCCTAGGAAATCCAGCTAGTCCTGTCTCTCAGTCCCCCTTCTCAACAGGAAAACCCAAGTGCTATTAGGGAGATTGGCCAACGACCGCTCTTAACTGCTTCCTGCTGAATTGCGGCGTAGTAGGAGTCGTGCAGTTGAGATTTCCTCAGGAGGGATGCCTTCGATGTCATTAACATCGGACCATGGGCTAGCAGGCCAGTCCAGGGGTCCGTGGTAGATCTTAGTCATGGACTGCATCTAGGGCTCCATTTGAAGAATGATTTGTAGTTTTACATCTTCGATTCTGGAAGAGACAAACTTAACAAGGCGGTTAAAGACACAGGGATAGAAATGTATGGCCTGCAGTGCAAGGGATTATTTCTTTGGCACACTTCTCAGGCCCTGACTATCTGCTTGATAGTTTTGAAAAGGCCTGGTCCAGTAAATAATAATTTGGCCATCTGATGGGTGCTATCAATGCCTAAGTGGAAGGTTTGGTGAAGGGTTTTAAGTAATTTCCATTGGTTAGCTGAGGGCAAAAGTATTTTTCCTTCTTTTGTGGCTAGCCAACCTGAGGGGAGAAAACTATGTCCTCATGGGGTTCCCCATTCTATTTCTCCTGTTGCGTACTGGGGCTTGGTTTCCCAGAGGGGATTACCCCATACTAGGGGTCTTTCTATAAGCAGTTCTAATGGAGGATCCTGCATTGTGGCTTTTTCGGCTTCAATATCCACTTGGTGGTTCCCTTCTATTTCCCTTTCCTTTCCTTTCTGATGACCCCAGCAGTGTAAGACTGCCACCTCTTTAGGTTTCTGTAGAGCCAATAATAATCTCCTAATGGCTTCCTGATGTTTGATAGGTGTTCCCTCGGAAGTTAGGAATTCCTTTTCTCTCCATATTGCTGCATGGGCATAGAGGACTAGGTAAGCATACTTAGAGTCTGTATATATATATTTACCCTTTTTCCTTCTCCTAATTCTAGTGCCCGAATAAGGGCTATTAGTTCTGGCAGCTGAGCGCTAGTTCCTGGAGTGGGGATTACTTTCAAGTATTCCATTATCACTGACCACTGCATACCCCAGTTTTCAAAGTCCTTTTTCTACAAAGGAACTTCCATCCGTATACAAGTTGAGGGCAGGATCAGTCAAGGAACCTCTAGACGGTCCCCTCGAGTGGCATAGCTTTGAGCAATCACCTGTCAACCGTTATGTTCTATCTTTTCTTCATTGTCTGGAAGAAATGTGACTGGGTTAAGAGTTGCACAAGTGTGCAGTCACAGCACTAGCCCTTCAAGTAATAGAGCCTGATATTTAAGCAAATTGTTGTCTGACAGCCACAAGTCTCCTTTAGCAGTGAGTATGTCGTTTTACATCATGAGATGTCCACACAGTAAGATCTCTTCCCTGTATTATTTTAACTGCTTCAGATACTAAGACCGCTACTGCCGCCACTACCTGTAAACAATGAGGCCAGCCCTTTGCCACTACATCATTTCCTTACTCAGGTATGCCAGGGGTTGCAAGCTGGTCCCTCGGACCTGTGTAAGGACTCCTAGAGCTATTCCTGTTTTTTCTGTGACATATAAAGAAAAAGTCTTGCCCTGTTGGCAAGCTTAACACTGAGGCTTGGTTTAGGGCCTTCTTTAGGACCTGAAAAGCCGTTTCTCCTTCAGGTGTCCATCTTACTAAATGGGTATTGGCTTTCTGAGTTTTCTTAATTAGTGTATGTAATGGCCTGGCTATTTCGCTGTACCTGGGAATCCATATTTGGCAGAAGCCTGTTATGCCAAGGAGCACTCTTAGTTGCTTTTGGGTTTTAGGATGAGGATAAGCCAATATAGACTGGATACATTCCTCACTGAGGGCCCTGGCGCCTTTGGATAGTTTTAGCCCTAAGTATTTAACCTGCTGTGAGCAGAGCTGAGCCTTTAGTTTGGAAAACTTATAGCCACAGGTGGCAAGGAAATTTAAGAGTGCTTGGGTGGCTTGATGGCACAAGGTTTCTGAACGGGCGGCTAAAAGTAAATCATCCACGTACCGAAGGACAAGAGTGTCCAGGTGTGAGAACTGGCTCAAGTCTTGGGCTAATGCCTGGCCAAATAGATGGGGGCTAATGCCTGGCCAAATAGATGGGGGCTATCCCTGAACCCTTGGGGTAAAACACTCCAGGTGAGTTGAGATATTGAGTTCAAAGGATCTTCAAAGGCAAGCAAGAATTGAGAGTCAGGATGCACAGTGATGCAGAAAAATGCATCCTTAAGGTCCAGGACTGTAAACCACCCTGTTTCCTCTGGTATTTGGGAGAGCAGAATATAAGGGTTAAGTATAGCTGGCTATAGAGGGACAACGGCCTCATTGATAATCCTGAGATCTTGCACTAACCTCCACTGTCCGTTGGGTTTCTGTACTCCTAAAATTGGAGTATTGCAGGGGCTATTGCATGGTTTTACTAGGCTTTTAGGTCCTTAACAATCTTTTGGAGTCCTTGCTGGGCCTCGGGTCTAAGGGGGTACTGCCTTTGGTAGGGAAAGGAGGCGGAATCCTTTAGTTTAACTTGAGGAGGACCAGCATTCTTTGCTCATCCATATTGTCCTTCTGTTGCCCAGACTTCAGGATTAATTCCTTCCTCAAGCAGGGGACAACAAATGGGTGTTCATTCTCCTATGTTCAGGTGTATACTGGCCCCTGCTTTTGCTAGAATGTAGGGAGTGGGGCTTTCAGGCATAATTAGAAAAGCATGTGAGAAGAGTAAAGTTCCCCAGTCACAACTTAGTGGCTGGGAGAAGTATCTAGTGACTGGCTGTCCTAGGACCCCTCGGATAGTGACAGATCTGGAGGATAGTTGTCTGGGACAGGAGAATAAGACTGAGAAATCCATGCCAGTGTCCAAGAGGCAGTTAACCTCCTGGGCCTCAATGGTCAAGCATACCCAGGGATGTATGACGGTGATGGCATGGGCTGGCACTTGCCCCAGGCACCCTTAGTCATGCTGCTGGATCATCTGGTTAGTGGCTTCTGACTCAGAGGACCTTCGTCCCCTGGGGCAGTGGGCCTTCCAGTGATTCCCTTGACATAAGGGGCATGGAAGAGGGGGTGGCTTATTTTTATTTGGACAATCTTTTTTAAAGCATCCTTGTAGACCACACTGGAAGCAAGCCCTATTAGGCATTTGATTTGCCCAGCTTTTCCCTTTTCTAGAGCCTCCAAAGTCTGCTTGCCTGAGGGCCATGACTAAAGCGGTGTTCTTTTTTTTTTTATCCCATTTGTCCCGTTCTGCCTGCTCCTCCTGATCTCTATTATAAAAAGCCAAGGTTGCCAAGTTCAATAGGGTTTCTAAGTTTTGCTCTGGGCCTAAGGCAGACTTTTGAAGTTTTTTTCTAATGTCTGCAGCTGACTGAGTGATAAACTTATCCTTTAAGATAAGTTGGCCTTCAATAGTCAGGTGACAGGGAGGTTTGCTTCCTCAATGCCTCCCTTAGTCTCTCCAGAAAGGCAGTAGGATTTTCTTCCTTTCTCTGTGTTATAGTGGACATCATTGAATAATTCATAGGCTTTTTCCTAGTTTCCCTTAGTCCTTCTAGCACGCAAGTTAGCAAATGTCTGCGGCACCAATCTCCATGTTCTGATTCTGTGTCCCACTCGGGGTCTACACTGAGAACTGCCTGCTGGCCTGTGGGGAATTGTTCTTTCCTCTGTTGTCATCCTATCATTGACCTGACTGAGATACCAGAGATCACCAAACTCTTGGGCTGCAGTTATGGTGGCACTTCTCTCATTTGGGGTTAGTGTCTGATCCAGCAGTAACATTATATCTCTCCATGTCAGATCAAAGGATTGTCATACCCTTGCAAAACATCAATATAGCCATCAGGGTTATCTGATAATTTACCTAGGTCTATTTTAATTTGCTTCAAATCTGAGAGAGAAAAAGTACATGCACTCTGGCTGGGCTGAATTCTCTTCCTCCCATCGCTTGGAGGGGGCATAATTGGGGAATATTGGCACTTTTTGGTTCATTGTTTACCCCTTCGTCTATCTTCTTTTGGACCATTTATTTGTTGGGAAAGGAGTCAGGAGGACGCCGGGGTAGGGAGGTAGACTCTGAGGGTTTCCTGTAGGGCATAAATCACACTTTTTACATAATTGTGAGTTGTCTCTTAATGAAAAGAAAGTTTGTACATATGGCACTTCACTCCATTTGCCTTCTTTTCTACAAAAGAGGTCTAGCTGTAAGATGGCATTATAATTTATACTTTCCTCAGGAGGCAAGATTTCTCCCCCTTGAAGAGGATATCTTGGCCAGGCGGTACTGCAGAAGAATATAAGTCATTTCTTTCTTAGTGTCTGCGGGTCAAATTGGTCCCAATTCTCCAGAATACATCTTAGGGGCATTTTTGCCTTGGGGGAAAAGTTTCCCATCTCTTTGGAGGTCCCTTCGTGGTCACCAAAAAGTTACTGGAGGTTCTTGTTCTTAGAGCTCCCAAGATGGTGGCAGGCTGCCTCCAAGATGGCAGTAATCCTCTTGTTCTCTGACCTGGGGTTCTTGGCCTCACAGATTCCAGGGAACGGAATCTTGGGCCATGTGGTGAGTGTTATAGCTCTATTAGAAGCCATGGGTTATGGAAGAGAACCGTAGAACCCAGCAACTACTGTTCAGTTCAATTAGAATGAACCGGGCACTTAGCCATGCAGGAACAATGGCAAGCTTTTAGCCAGATTGGGAGCGGCAATGGGCGTCTTGCTGGATCATAAGCACAGTGGACACCCTGCCAGATCCGGAGGGGTGGAAGTCAGTGGTGGGTCTGCAACAGTGGCAAACAGCAGTGGTGGATGGTGAGCAAAAGCTCAGCTCGGGCCATAACAAACACGGACCAGAAGAGTGTGCAGTTGCAAGGTTTAATAGAGTGAAAACAGAGCTCCCATACAAAGGGAGGGGACCCAAAGGGTGTTGCCCTATCTTTCATCTTTTTGATAACAGCCATTCTAAGAAATGTGAGGTGATATCTTATTAGGATTTCAATGTGATGATGATTAGTGATATTGAGTTTTTAAAAAATATATCTATTGGCCATGTGTATGACTTTTTTATGAGAAATGACTGTTCAGGTCCTTTATCTATTTTTAAATTGGATTATTTGTTTTCTTAGTATTGAGTTGTTTGAGGTGTTTCTTAGCATCTATTGTTTGAGTTCCTTGTATATTTTGCAAATTAACCCCTTACCAAATGTATGGTGTGCAAATATTTTCTTCCATTCTGTAGGTTGTCTCTCCACACTGTTGATATTTTCTTTGCTGTGCAGAAGCTTCTCGGTTTGATGTAATCTCATTGATCTATTTTTGCTTTTGTTGCCCCTGCTTTTATAGCCAAAAGATCATTGCCCAGACCAATGTCATGGAGCTTTTGTCTTCTGGTATCTTCTAGTAGTTTTACAGTTTCAGGCCATATGTTTAAGTCCTTAGTCCACTTTGAATTGATGTTTTGTATATGGTGTGAGATAAGGGTCTAATTTAATTCTTGTGCATGTAGGTATCCATATTTCCCAACACCATTTACTGAAGAGACAGTTCACTTTTCATTGTGTTTTCTTGGCATCTTTGTCCAAAATCAATTGAGAGTAAATGTGTGAATCTATTTCTGGGCTTTCCATTCTGTTCCATTGGTCTAAGTGTCTGTTTTTATGCCAGTACCATGATGTTTAGATTATTATAGCTTTGTAGTATATCTTGAAGTCAGGTAGTATGATGCCTCCAGCTTTGTTCTTTTTGATCAGGATTGCTTTGGATATTTGGAGTCTTTCATGGTTCCATATGAATTTTAGGACTGTTTTTTGCTATTTCTCTCAAAAATATCATTGGAATTTTGATAGGAATTTCACTGAATCTGTAATTCACTCTGGGTAGTATGGACATTTTAACTATATTAATTCTTCTAATCCAGGAACGTGAGATATCTTTCCATTTATTTGTGTCTCCTTCAATTTTTTTCATCACTGTTTCATAGTTTTCAGTGTACAGATCTTTCACCTCCTTGGCTAAATTTACTACTATTTTATTTTTTGATGCTACTGTAGATGGGATTGTCTTTTTAATTTCTTTTTCAGATGGCTCATTGTTAATGTGTAGAAACACTACTAATTTTTGTATATTGATTTTGTATCCTGCAATTTACTGAAACTTTCTTTAGTTCAACAGCTTTTTCTTGGTGGTGTCTTTAGGATTTTTGGTGTATAAGATTATGTTGCCTGCAAACAGAGACAATTTTTTTCTGATTTGGATGCCTTTTATTTCTTTCTCTTGCCTAATTGCTCTGGCTAGGACTTTTAATTATCCCACAGAGTTTCTGGCAGTCAGAAATCTGAGGGTGGTTTTGCTGGTTCACTGTTGGTGGTAACATGCTACTGTGTGGCCTCTGGAATCCTATCATCCACATGACTACTAGGGACCCTAGTTCTGACACAGCATCTCTTATCATCAACTCTGGTCTACAGAGGAGAGCCACCACTCACCTCAATGACACTGGTGTCCTCTACTAGCAATTTCCTTATTGCCTTGATGCATAGAGTCCTCTATACTCTTTCAAGAATCATTATTTAGCTGATAAGTTTCCAGTTTCACATAGTAGACCCTGTTTAGCGTGTACACTTTGGTGGGCCTTTCAATCCCTTCCTCCACTCTGCCTGGCAACTCTGGCACCTCCACTTGATTTAATAGGGGCCATTGCTCTTAAAATCTCCCGAAGTCCATCCCAGCTAGAACAAAAAATATTGGCTTGATAGTTTATTTTCATTTCCACCCATATATTTCACTAAACTTTCTTCTGGCTTAGGATTCAGCTGGAGTGATGTGTGATCCTGAGCTCTGATTGGTGTTCCAATTTTTCCCATAAAATTGAGGTTAATACAAAGTGCATGAGATCATTATAATCAGCTCAGTAAAAAGAACTGTGGGCACAAGAAGAGGTCAGAGAGTGCACAGAAGAGGAACAGACCCGGGAACAAATAGCTTAAACTTACAAAAGAGCTAGCATGAAGTCCTATTTTTCAGGAAGAGGTGTCTATATAAGGCCAATGTGAGGTTCGTTTTTAGGCAATTTATTAATGTTAATTGAGAGCTTTTTCTTTGTTTCAAATATTATAGCCTTATTTTTCCTGTCTGAACTCAATAAACAGCTAGTAAAATTAGCCAACATGGACAAAAATTAACACGGAAAAGGCATGTGGTCATAAAACAGATTAACTATTCAGCATTGAAACTGTTTTTATTTCTATCTTCTGCCAGAAAATTAGCAGCAATTAAAACTATAATTTTTTTTTGTTATTTCCATATAGGCCTGAGAGGTTAAAATAGAAAGTTAAATAACATGAGTGACATACCAAATGACCCAGCAAGTGTTTGACTGAGATAAGTTTTAACACTTCTGCTACAAAATTGAAAAACTGTCACTTCCTTGTTAGAGCTGAAAATAGTCAGCTCTTACAAATTGTTCTTCCTGATGCAAATCCATATTAAGCTTTGTATTATTAACACGAATCAGTCAAAACAATTCCAAATGGGACTTAGGGAGAATTGTGTAATAAATAATACTAGATTTTTGATAAAGCATTTAATCCAGTTTAAATGAGTGCTTTACCCAAAAAGAGCTGACTTGAGGTTTTTTCCTTTCCTTCTATAAATTCAAGGCATATATACAAATTCAATTTAATAAATATGTATTATGCAGCTGTTAGGTAAAAATTCAGTGACTAGGTGCTCCCAGAACTACAAATGTGAAGAAGATGTAGTGAATACTATGTAAATTACAATGTAATTGTGGTAATGAATATGAAAAATGTATAATTTATTACAATGGAAGGCAGCATAAACTGACTATTCAGTGAAGGGGTGGATTACTTTTAATGTGATGAAAAAGGAATTTATAAAAGAAATGATATTTGGGGTAGGCTTAGAAGTCTGTGCAGCATTTCAGAAGTTGGTGATGGCCCTTTAGGGTGATCTTCCTGGGGAAGGGTCTTTCTTTCATGAAACGGGTCATGGAGAACTGAAAGCTCATGGTGTGTTCAGAGAACAGCTAGTAGAGGAGAGGAGGAAAGAAGAGAAGGAAGGAAGAAGATCAAGCTGAAATGGTACTATGGAGACTCTTAATGCTCCATTAAGCCAAATGGTTTGGACTTCATCTGTAAGTAATAGGGAGCCAATGAAGAGTGTGGGACAGGAGAGTAATTCAATTCAGTATGTATTTTGAATTGATGGCTATGATAGTGACTAAGGAGAATTAAAAAGTAGAGGCAGTTAGACTAGTTCGGTGGCTGTAGAAATAGTCTAGGTGGGAGATGAGGTCACATTTCAAAGGGCCTTGAAGAAATGGGCACCTGTGGCGAAGATATTGTGTTGTCTCCCAATGTCTGTTTGTTCCTTCTTGCTTTACTTATAACCCCCTTACCTTTCACTGGGTGCATCTCCATTTGGAATAAAGATTAATCCCTGCCTCCTTTGCAGTTAGATGGGGTCATGTGTCTAAGGTCTGGCTAGCAGACATAAATGGAAGCAGTCTGTGCAACTTCTGCAGAATGACCCTAACGGAAGGGATTCACTTTTCTTTATCTTTTCTCCTTTCTGATGATTGGAGGATGGCCATAGTGGCTACAACTGGAGCAGACATTTGGGCCATGAGGTGAGTTCAAGATGGAAGCCAAGCACAACCTAGAAGGACCCTGACTCCCTGACACCGTGGTTTACCATACAGGACCTGGACTGATTCCCTCTGGAACTTTATCTGAGAGAAATAAACTTCTGTCTTGCTTAAGCCATTGTTATGGTGTCTTCCTGTCATTTGTAGCTGATCGTAATCCTAATTTTTACATTATCCATCCATAAGCTGTGAAGAGCCACAAAAAGTTTTATGCTGGGGAATGAAATGATGAATATCATCTATTGCAAGAGATTCTGTGCTCACCATGTCTTGAAAGAACTGCAGAGATGCAATGCTTCAGGCAACAACACACCTTAGGAGACCACTGCAGCCACTTGGTTTGAGAGGGGACCTGGACTGAAATATGGCAGCGGGAATGGGCTATCATTCCCTGAAAATGCCCACAGCCCTTTCACAACTCCCACGTTTTTGCTCTTACTATTCCTTCTGATTAGAAAGATCTCACCTTCAAGACCTACCTAGTCCTGAAATGATCTTCGGCATTCTCACAGAGTTTTGTTTTCCTACAAAAGTTTGTCCACTCATTTCTTTGTTCATGTTATTAATGCTCTCTCAATCACACATATAAATCTGATGGTGTCTTTCCTGGTTAAACTCCCTGGGCAGACAAAGCACTCCAAGAACTAACCATCACGGAGCACTTACTGTGCACCGGGCAGATTGTTACGCCCTTTATACGCACTATCTTATTGAAACCTCTAAACATCTCTATGAGGGGAGTAGCTTCTTTCCAAGAACCCTGGACTTCCCTCAAAAGCACCACTCTCTCCTGGTTATCCTGCACAGGCACGGGGATATGTTGTTGTTGATAGTGTTGTTTCTGCCCTTGGTGCCTCTCAAGTGGCCATTGGGAAGGTGGCTGCCCCTAGAGCTAGAGGCTTCCAAAAGGGAGTCGTTAACACCTATTGTCTTCAGATTTCTGTATTAGCCACAATTCTCAACAACAACAAATAAACTCTATGTCTTTTATATATTTAAATCACTGATCCAACTTAACAGATATTTACTGAATACCAATTCTGAAATTTACATTCTACAATTTATTTTGGTGAAGGAAATGAAAAAAACACAGTTTTATTTTATTTTTCTATAGATTAGCCAGTTGTTCTAATGCCATTTACTGAAAAAATAATAGTACTTATTTCCCTCTCTGGTTTGAAATACTATATTAATCATTTATTTTAAACTAATTTTGCATATGTGTGTTTCTATAGGGATTTTATAAACTCAAAGTATTCCTGGGAATATAACCTTGTAATTGTGTGGAGTTTTTAAAACTCTTTTTTTTTTTTTTTTTTTTTTTTTTTTTTTTTTTTTTTTTTTTTTTTAGACAAGGTCTCACTGTGTCACTGAGGCTGGAGTGCAGTAGTGCAAATTATAGCTCACTGTAACCTTGAACTCCTGGGCTCAAGCAATCCTCCCAGCTCCCTGCCACAACCTCCCAAGTAGCTAGGACTACCAGTGTAGGCCATCATGCTAGGCTAATTTTTAATTTTTTTAATTTTTTTTTTTTAAGAAACAGGGTCTTACTATAATGCCCAAACTGGTCTTGAACTCCCGGCCTCAAGCAGTCCTCCCACCTTGGCCTCCCAAAGTGCTGAGATTACATGCATGAGTCACCATGTCTGACCCTAACTATTTATTTTGGAATAATTATAGACGCACACGAATTTGCACAAATAGCTCAGAGTCCTGTGTTCCCTTCCTCGCAATGGTGACATCTTATATAACTACAATATCAAAACTAGGAAATTGATATTGGCAAATTACTGTTAAATAAGATACAGCTATTCAATTTTTCACCATTTAAAAAAACATTCATTCACTATTACAGATGTGTGAATAGTTCTATGCAATTTTATTCCAATATATAGATTCATGTAACCACCACCACAATCAAGAAACAGAATGATTCCATTACCTATTTCTTCATATTTGCACCTGGCCTTCACATTCTTCCACCTCTTCACCCACTTCTCTGTGTACTGGCAACCACTAACCTGTCTCCATTTCTATCCTTTTGTCATTTCGAGAATGCTTTATAAGTAGAATCATTACTGTACATAATTTTTTGAGAGTGACATTTTCCACTGAGCATGTTGCCCTTGAAGCCCGTCTAGATTGTTGCATGTATCAATAGTTCATGCTTTTTGGCTAGGCGTGGTGGCTCATGCCTGTAATTCCAGCATTTTGGGAGGCTGAGGCGGGCAGATCACTTGAGGCCAGGAGTTCAAGACCAGCCTAGGCAACAAGAGGAAACCCCATCTCTACTAAAAATACAAGAAATTAGCCAGGTGTGGTGGCTTGCACCTGTGGTCCCAGCTACTTGTGAGGCTGATGCAGAAGAATCACTTGAACCCAGGAGTCAAAGGTTGCGGTGAGCTGAGCTTGTGCCACTGCACTCCAGCCTGGGTGATAGAACAAGACCCCGTCTCCAAAAAAAAAAAAAAAAAAAAAAAAAAAAAAGTTCATGTTTTTTGCATTAGTAAGTAGCTTACTGTTGCATGGATTTGGCAGTTCATTCAACCATTCAGCCATTCAAGGACATTTGGGTTGTTTGCAATATTTTGCTATTTATAAATAAAATGGCTATGAACATTGGTGTACAGATTTTTGTGTAAGTTTTCATTTCTCTGGGATAAATTCCTAAGATTGCAACTGCCAGGTTATATGGTAAGTGCATGCTTTGTTTCATAAGAAATTGCCAAATTATTTTCCAGAGTAGCTATACCAGCAATGTACGGAAATATTGTTTCTCTGCATTCTTAGCAGCACTTAATATTATCACTACCTTTTTTTTTTAATGTGGTGTCTTGTTCTGTCACCCAGGCTGGAGTCAGTGGCGCAATCTTGGCTCACTGCAACCTCTGCCTCCCGAGTTCAAGTGGTTCTCCTGCCTCAGCCTCTCGAGTAGCTGGGGCTACAGGCATGTGCCACCATGCTCAGCTAATTTTTTTTTGTATTTTTAGTAGAGACGGGGTTTCACCGTGTTAGCCAGGATGGTCTCAATCTCCTGACCTCGTGATCCACCTGCCTAGGCCCCCCAAAGTGCTGGGATTACAGGCATGAGCCACCGCGCCTGGCTACATTATCACTACTTTAAAAAATTGTGATAAAATTCATACATCATAAAATTGACCCTTTTGTGATAAAATTCACACACCACAAAATTGACCCTTTTAAAGTGTGTAATTCAGATGTTTTTAGTATACGCACAAAGCTGTGCAGCTATGACTACTATCTAATTCCAGAATATTGTAATCATCCCACACACACACACACAAAAACGTATCCATAGGCAGTCATCCCCCATTCCCTGTCCCTCCTCTCATCCCCTAGCAACCACCAGTAGACTTTCTGTCTCTATAGATTTGCCTATTCTGGACATTTCATGTAAATGGAATTATAATGTGTGACCTTTTCTGTTAATGCTATTTTTAATTTTAGTTGTTCTAATAGGTGTGTAGTGATATCTGATTGTGGTTTTAATTTGTATTTCCTTAATGACTAATAGTGTTGAACATCTTTTCATGTGCTTATATGCCATCACTATTTCCTTTTTAGTGCAATATTTGTGCAATATATATATATGGGTGTGATGACATGCACCTGCAGTCCCAGGTACTCAGAGGCTGAGACAGGAGGATTGCTTGAGCCCAGAAGGTCGAGGTTGTAGTGAGCCATGATTGCACCACTGCATTCCAGCCTGGGCAACAGAGTGAGATCCTGTCTCAAAAAAGAGAGAAGGAAAGAAAGAAAGCAAGCAAGCAAGGAAGGAAGGAAGGAAGGGAGGAAAGAAGGAAGGAAGGAAAGGGAGAGAGGAAGGAAAGAAGGAAGGAAGGAAGGAAAGATGGAAGGAAGGAAAGAAAGGGAGAGAGGAAGGGAGGGAGGCAGGAAGGGAGGGAGGGAGAAAGGAAGGAGGGAAGGAAGGAAGGAAGGAAGGAAGGAAGGAAGGAAGGAAGGGACAGCTGAAAACCATCTGTAAAAAGCAGCATGCATATCTGGTAGCTTTAGATCTGGTTTATTGTGGTAACCATGCCCCAGAAGAGTTTCAACAACTGTAATTACTGGAAAATACTATCTGGCTAGATCTCAGTAGAAAACAAATCTTCCCCAGGTGGAATTTTGACAAAAATCTATTAAATGTACACAGATGAGGGCAGAGTGAAGAAAAGCAAGAAGGAAAATTGGGGCATCGGAAGAAGCAACAGTAGGAAGTCTTTCCCTCCCACAGCCCCGTGCAGCCTGGAGCCAAAAGGAGCTGTGGTGTGCAGGGGCCCTGCTGGTGCCAGAACCTTGGTGTCACCTGGAAAGGGTAGAGAAATACCCTGACCCAGCCTCATTCTGCCTTCTGATCTCCTGCCAAAGCCTCCCGAGGCTCCAAGCAGCAGAGAGAATGGCCGAAAATGGATCTAGGAAGACAGAAAATAGCTGGTGAGAGGGATACCTAATTCAGCCAAACCTCTTGCTGTTTAACCGAAAGAACCTGAAACAGTTATGACAATAAATAAACTGATGTAGGGTTTATATTTTCTGTGAAATTTGCTCTTTTTCACTGAAGCTAAAGCATATTCATCATTTTGACAAATACCATTACTTTTCATTTTTTTTCTCAAATGGAACATTGCCCTATACATTATTTTCATAATAAAGAATGACTCCACTTTCAATAAAAGTGATGTATGGAAATCTGCCATGTTCTCATTCATAAATTTCTCACTATTACTCATAAATTTTCCGAATGTTAGTCAACTTCTCTAAGTGTTCTGGGTCACAATAACTCATAGTTAGGTACTGAAAATACAATTCAACTATTCTAAAGGTGAAAGTGTACAATGGACTAGTACGACATTCATGTAATAATGTAAGAAAGCCATCAGCTCAACATAGTCAAAGCCCTAACTGCACTTAGCTCAAAAAGTTGGTGGTTAAAACTCATGAAGTCAATACTATAACAAAACACTCTCCAAGTACACTCTTGTTCTTAATAATAAGTTTAAAAGCCTGGACATGGTGGCTCGCACCTGTAATCCCAGCAGTTTGGGAGGCCGAGTGGGTGGATCGCTTGAGCTCAGGAGTTCGAGACCAGCCTGGGCAACATGGTAAAAACCCCTCTCTACAAAAAAAAAAAAAAAAATACAAAAATACAATAATTATCCACGTATGGTGGCATGTGCCTGTAGTCCCAGCTACTCAGGAGACTGGGGTGGGACGATCACTTGAGCCTGGGAGGCAGAGATTGCAGTGAGCTGAGATTGCACCACTGCACTCCAGCCTGGGTGACAGAGCAATACCTGTCTCTCAAAATAATAATAATAATAAAGTTAAAATGTACAGCATAGATCTCCGGCTATTTCTTTGGAGCTTCACCCTCCCTTTCCTCCTTCCTTCCTTCTTTCCTTCCTTCCTTCCTCCCTCCCTTCTTTCCTTCCTTCCTTCTTTCCTTCTTTCCCTCCCCTCCCTTCTCTCCCTTCCTTTCTTCTTTCCTTCTTTCCCTCCCCTCCCCTCTCTCTCTTCCTTCCTTTCTTCTTTCTCTCCACTTTCAAGCACTTTCATGTACATTCCCATTTAATCCTGAACAGAGGCATTATTTCCATAATGCAGATAATGAAACTGAGGCCCAGAAAGTTTGAATGACTTGCCCACTCTCTCCAGCTTAGAAAGGTATGACCCATTAATTGAAAGCAGGTTACCTGCTTCCAACCCCTCCATACTTCAATAAAATACTTTATTATCTCTTAAAAAGGCCATTTACCTGCCCGCTCACTGGGTAACCTATACATAGTTTCCATGACCTAGCTGCCCTAACAATCCATCTTCTGACTTCACTCCTATGAAGGCCCTGGCTTGCTAGGGGGGATGTGTGAGCAGCCATTTTTATTTTTAAAAACTTTTTGCAAACTTACTGGCTCCACAGTGGTGTAAAAAAAAAAAAAAAATCAAAACAACAAAACAACAAAAAAAAACTCATGTGGGAGTGGTGACCTCTAAAAGCCACCCTTCAGGTCAAGAGATAAATTGGCTATAGGGACAGAAATTACAAATGCACCTGAAACATGCGTAACAAACTCCCAAATCAACTCAAAAGAGGAGACCTGCTCAAAGTCTGTGTTTGTCTGTTTAATCTTCCTCAACGAGCATTGGAGAGTGCAGGGTAGAGTGCGAGGTTTTCTCCAACACATATTTGCAAGAACATCTACTCTAACTTGCCACTTTCCCTCCATTCACAATGATAATAACAATAGTATTTATTGGGTTCTTACTACCTGACAAGTGCTCTTCTCAAATCTCTCCACAGTAAGCTCATTTAACCGTCATATGGACCCTGTGAGGCGGGTGCCCTCATCTTGATTTTATAAATAAAGAAACAGACAGAGGCAAGTAAGGTAACTTGGCCCAGGTCACCCAGCTAGCATTGGCAGAGCCAGGCTCAGGGCCCTCAGGGCCTAGGCAGTCTAACCCAGCCCCTGCGTTTTACCGCCCTCCAGCCAAGGTCTTCTTCAGGTCCTGCGTGAATGTGCTCCCATTAATCTGTGAACCTCTTGCAGAGTAGTAACAGTTTGTCCCAGGAGACTGCCCAGTACTGTGCACACTCAGCAAAGTTTATTGAATAGCTCGATAATAATGAATGGAGGAAGGAAGGAACAAAGGAAGGAAAGAAAAGGAAAGGAAAGGAAAAAGAACGGATATAAAAACACGTGTTCTGAGAGGTCAGGAAAAAAAAGATTGTTTTAGGGTGGGTGGGGGTAGGAAGAAAAGATTACAACAAGGAGCTGTGAGTAATGGTAGAATTTTAGTCAGCACAGATGAAGAAAAGGAAATTTCAAGAAGAAAATTATGTACACAAAGTCAGAGAAACTGGAAAGCCTGGAGATATATCCAGGGAACAGTAAGTGGCCCAGTTAGTCGTGGCTTAGTCTTGGGCTACATGAAGGGACACAGGGAGATAAGTCTGTTCAGGTCAGTTGATTTGAGATTGCTGAATACTTCAAATGGTAGGATGAAGAAAATATTGGATAAAAAAAGTGGAAGCTCCTGGAGGAGTTTGAAGGAAGAGATGGGAGGATGACAATCTCAGGATTGTGCATTAGGAAAATTAAAATGGCACTAACACGTGGGAATTGTACAGCAGGGGCTGTCGATCTACAGTGAATGGATCCCTTGGGTCCATCGATGAGTGTTAGGGAGTCTGTGAATCCCTGAGGTGTACACAGAACTTTGTCTGTATCTGTATATGTGCAAGTTTCTACTGAGAATATCAATAGCCTCTCATGACTCCCAAAAACTGTGACCTGCCTCTATCAAAAGGACTATCCCAAGGCAGGAGTCCAAAAAGAGGCCAACATTCCACATGTATGAATACTTTAACATTATAAATCAAGCTAAGAAACTGTTAAATATGTTCTTCATTCTACCTTGGCAAATATAACCTCACAATGATGAAACTGAGAAATACGTGACTACAAATGGGAAAATATTTTTAAATGACTAAATTTAATTATTACTGAGCATATGTTGAGTGTTGATGGACCATCAATGTTTGATGAATAAGAAAAAATATATACAATTCATACATTATGGCCCATTTATTCCTCATAACTTGTTTTTCTCACATTCATTCAACAAAATATTATACTGTTACAGTAAGATTTCACATAGTTTTATTCTGTTGACATAACAATCTAAAGAATTAAAAAATAAACACTAATGATATTCAAAACTCACTTTGAATTTACTTTTGAAAAAATACAAATTCTAATAAATGTAAAAGACTCAAAATATCAAATAATATGTTAACATTATCTATTAAAATTAAAAGAATTACAATAACAATAAGAAACCACTACACACCTGTAAGAATGGCTAAAATCCAAAGTACTGATGACACCAAATGCTGGCAAGGATGTGGAACAACAGGAACTCTCACTCATTGCTGATGGAAATGAAAGATGGTACAGCCATTTTGGACAATGGTTTGGCAGTTTCTTACAAAATGAAACATACTGTTACTATATGATCCTTGGTATTTACCCAAATGAGTTGAAAACTTATGTCCACACAAACACCTGCACACAGATTTTTTGGCAAATTTACTCATAATTGCTAAAACTTGGAAGCAACCAAGATGTCCTTCAGTAGGTGAATGGATAAACAAACTGTGGAACAGCCATATAATGGAATATTATTCCATGAGAAAAATAGTTCAGCTATCAAGCCACAAAAAAATATGGGGGAACCTTAAATACATATTGTTAAGTGAAGGATGTCAGTTTTAAAATCTATGCACTATATGATTCTGACTATATGACATTCGGGAAAAGACAAAATTATGGGTACAGTAACCCACAGGGAATATTTTAGGACAGTGAAACTATTCTGTATCATACTGTATGAGTGGATTACACATTTCTATAATATACTAATCATTATACATTTGTCAAAACCCAATTGGAGAAAAATCACACACACACATATACAAACCCAATAGAATGTACAACACAAAGAGTGAGCCTCAATGTAAACTATGGGTTTTAGTTAATAAGAATGTACCAATATGGCTCATCAATTGTAAAAAATGTACCACATTAAAACAAGATGTGACTAAAAGGGGAAACGAATGTAAAGACTTAAATGTTATCTTTTGCTTCATTAGCCATTTGAGAAAATAAAATCTATTCTATTCACTAATATGTTATATCATAAAATAATAATACTTATAAAATGTCTTTTCATATTAAAAAAGATTAAGACACAAAAATTTTCTTATTTACCCCTTTGTGTAGTTGGGAGAAGATGAGGGGGTATGTGGGAATTCTCTGTACTTTCTGCTTAATTGTTCTTATAAATAAAAAACTGACCCCCCCAAAAGTCTGTCAATTAAAACAAAGGCAGAATACAAATTATAACTAATGAACATAAACACTTAAAATAAAAATTATTTAAATAGATCAGGATTTCATTAATTTATTAATTCATATATTTTGAAGCTATTATTAGATGCATAAGCTTTTAGAATTGTTATCTCTTTCTGATTAATTTACCACTTTATCCTTATGAAATGACCTTTTTTACCTCTAGTAATACTTCTAATTTGCTTTCAAATATACTTTGTCTGATATTAATATAGCCACTCTAGCTTCTTTTTAATTCATGTTAGCATGCTGTATCTTTTCTCATAACTTCACTTGTGTCTTTATATTTAATGAGTACCTTTTCTGTAAGCAGTATATAGTTGCATTTTTCTTTTTTGTGCAGTCTGACCATCTCTGCCTTTTAATTGGAGTGTTTAGACTACTTATATTTAATGTGAATATTTATGTGTTAGGCTGAAATCTAACATCTTGCTATTTGTTTTCTGTTTGTTTCATCTGTTCTTTGTTCCCCTTTTCCTCTTTTTCTGCGTTTTTTGGATCAATTATTTGAATAATTCCATGTATTCTTCTCTTTCAGATGACTATAAATGCAAAATAGAGCTTGCTTTGATATCTGATGGCAGGATGACATTATGCTACCACCCTTCTGTGGACATTCCATATGAACACACCAAACCTATCCCTCTAAACAGATCCTGTGCATAATAACTAAGAAACACATGACCAGGTGCTCAGAACCAGATTAGAAGAATATGAGCACCTTGAGCAAGGACCCAGATAGACCAGCTTAGCAAAACGTTTGTTACTACTAAGCACTGTTGGTATCCTCGTGGACAGTATCACAGTGTCATAAAAAACTGAATCCTCCAAAAGACAGATGATTTCGAGGTTCCTGGGAATCAAAGAGAAATGTTATCCTTTGCTTCTTTTGCCATTTGTGAAAATGCAATCTGTTATATTCATTAATATGATATATCATAAAAATAATAATTATAAAATCCTTTTCATATTAAAAAAGATTAAGATACAAAAGTTTTCTTATCTTTTTCTGTAGCTTTATTTCTTCCTTACCCTGCGTATTAGTCTATTCTCACACTGCTATAAATACCCAAGACTGGGTAATTTATGAAAGAAAGAGGTTTAATTGACTCACAGTTCACCATGGCTGGGGAGGCCATGTCAATTTTAAACTTACAATCACGGCAAAAGGAGAAGCAGGCACGTTCTTCACAAGGCAGCTGGAGGGAGTGAGTGTGAGAGTGCAGTACCATTTATAAAACCACGAGATCTCGTGAGAATTCACTATCACAAGAACAGCATGGAGGAAACCGCCCCCATAATCCACTCACTTCCCTCCCTAGACACATGGGGATTACAATTCAAGATGAGATTTGGGTGGAGACACAGCCTAATCATAACACCTTGTGTCAGTTCTGGATGGAGATCTTCTATTAGTGCCTCCTTCATGTAAGTTTCTTTCTTTTTCTTTCTTTCTTTCTCTCTCTCTCTCTTTCTCTCTCTCTCTTTCTTTGTTTCTTCTTTCTTTTTTTCTTTTCTTTTCTTTTACAGGGTCTCAGTCTGTCACTCAGGCTGGAGTGTAGTGGCATGATCACAGCTCACTGCAACCTCTGCCTCCTGGGCTCAAGAGATCCTCCTACCTTAGCCTCACAAGTAGCTGGAACTACAATAGGGCACCACCACCACACCTGACTAATTTTTGTATTTTTTTGTAGATACCATGTGGCCCAAGCTGGTCTTGAACTCCTGGGCTCAAGAAATCTGCCTGCCTCGGCCTCCCAAAGTGCTAGAATTACAGGCGTTAGCCACCGCAACCAACCAGTTTTTTCTTTTTTAATGCCGTATGAAACAGAAGTGTATCTTACAAACAAAGGTGTCTCATATTAAAGGAAATATAATTTTAATATTTCCATGTTACAGATTAGGAAACTGAGGCACAGAGAGGTTAGTTAGCCAAATTCAAACAACCAAAAATTTGTGGTGCAGTATTGCAGATTGGGTTGTCTAGAAGAATTTGCGGAGACAGAGTTTGGGATGTAAGATGTTTCTTAGGCATCAACTCCCATGAAAGGAAGATATTGGAGGAAGAACTGGGCAGAGGAAGAAGCCAAACTGGGATGGAGGCCTGACAAAGCCTCAATCAACCTGGCCAGGAGCTCTGTAGCATACTGTGCTCATCAGAGTATCCTGCATAGAGCTGAGATGGCCCCAACTTTATCCCTAGCACAGGACACAAGCTGCTGGGGGAAGGTGTAACCTCAGAGGAAGCAGCTCTCTGTAGCCAAGTCAGGCCCAGAGTGCTCTGACAGTTGGATGTGCCTTCTAACTTCATTTCTAGCGGTTGCACATCAGATCCTTCCTGAGAGGGAAAAACACAAGCAGACTCAGGCAGTCTGGTTCCAGAACCAGTGCTTCTGACTACGAGGATGTTCTGCCTTCCTGACAGATGCATTGGGATCAAACCATGGTTGGCCTGGAATTCAGACATTCAATCCAGTCTTTTCTCTATACCCATGTTTTTCCACATGGCACAACCAAAACTACCTGCCCAGTGTTTCGAACTATCATTGATGTTTGCAGGGGGTCCAATTGTTCTACAAAATTGAATTTGGATGGTAAGCTAAAAAATTATAATTCAGGATTATCTGCATACTCCGCTTTATAAGTATGCAGTCTCACCATTTACATCTGGTCGACACATGTGTGGCAACAAATCAAAGCCTGGCTCCAAGTAAAGCTCAGGTGATGTCTTGGTGATCTGCAGCACTGGAGGCAAATGATAGGACAGCTGAGTCATCATACAGCCTTTAGTAGCACAAGCATGCCTAATGTGAAACACCTGTACCTCCTGAGTTACTACCACATTCCTGTTTCAAAGGAGATGCATCATACCCAATATTTAAATTCATTAGGACTAAATATGATCATAAATATTGAATAAAAACGTTTTCATTAAATTACATTCATATTTTGGCATTTTATTTTAGTGAGCATTTTAGATTAATGACTTATTAATGAACCATGGATTGACGATTCAGGACAAATGTATAGTTTAAAAGAGAAAATCAGAACAAGGATAATGAGAGATCTTCAAATGCATGTCTATTAAATTCAAAATAAATGGTATTCAAAATATTTGAATATTTTCATATTCAAATATATTCAAAATAAAGAGAATCACATAGCTAACAAGTGAAATACAAAGCACCCAAATGACCTTTTCTACTTTTAGAATAAACTTTCGTGGTTTTGTTTCATCAAAACAATGTTAAATCAATACTGTTTTATTATTATTATTATTTTGAGATCGGTCTCATTCTGCGGCTCCGGCTGGAGTCCGGTGGTGAATTATGGCTTACCACAGCCTTGACCTCAGGTGATCCTCCCACCTCAGCCTCCCAAGTAGCTCGGACTACAGGCTTGCACCATCACACCTGGCTAATTTTTTTTTTTTTTTT
>NW_026652301.1:5098845-5116211 GCF_009828535.3 Hylobates moloch | reverse complement strand
TTTGAGACGGAGTCTCGCTCTGTCGCCCAGGCTGGAGTGCAGTGGCGTGGTCTCAGCTCACTGCAAGCTCCGCCTCCTGGGTTCACGCCATTCTCCTGCCTCAGCCTCCTGAGTAACTGGGACTACAGGCGCCCGCCACCACGCCCAGCTAATTTTTTTGTATTTTTAGTAGAGATGGGGTTTAGTTAGCCAGGATGGTCTCGATCTCCTGACCTCATGATCTGCCTGCCTCTGCCTCCCAAAGTGCTGGGATTACAGGCGTGAGCCACCATGCCCGGCCACACCTGGCTAATTTTGGCTTTTTTTTTTCTTGTAGAGACAGGGCCTTGCTCAAGCTGGTCTCAAACTCCTGGGCTCAAGAGATCCACCCATCTCAGCCTCCCAAAGTGTTAGGATTATAGGCATAAGCCACTGCGCCCAGTCTACTTTAATATTATTATTAATTTTATGCTTTTAATGTGCAAATTGGTTTGGATTTTACAGTTTTTTAAAGGGTCTACAGCCTTAAGGAATTTATAGCTTGTTTATGTTTAAGTAACATCGTGTTTATATTACATTCAAGTAACACTGTGGTAGAAATAATTTGTCAACACTGGGTGCCATATCGGTTTTTTCTTGAAAAGGGGCCCACTCATTAATTTGCAGAGATGCTGTGCCAGGTCTGCAGAAGAAATAGGTGTGAATAAATTAAGTCTAGCACCCACATTTGCACTGTAATCAGTTATGAATTCCAGTTTGCATGTGGACTTTTGTAAATGTTTCTTTGTGACTAGGGATACAGGGTTGTGGCAAAAGTTCCTGTTTCATAATTCACCTTTCTTCATCACCAACTTGTAGAAAAATAGGGTTTAAAGAAATCAGCTACAGCAGCCTGCTTTCAACACCCTGAGTGACGCAAGGCCATGTTAGACCCTACCAAAGATCACTCCTCACACCTGGGGCACACAAGGAAAGGAGCGAGGGACTGAGAGGAACATCCGTCAGCTTCGGCAAGGTCTCAAAAAGATCATCACCCACAGAGGCAGATATCTCAAGGAAAGACTGTCCTTTGAATCGGTGAGTTCACTGCTCAGACTTCAACCTGTTTACTCTGCCATTTTTGGTCGATTCACATACATATATATATATAAATAAAATATATATATATAAAATATATATCTATATATATATTATATATATATATATATTTTTTTTTTTTTTGAGAAAGAATCTCACTGTGTCACCCAGGCTGGAGTGCAGTGGCGCAATCTTGGCTCGCTGCAACCTCTGCCTCTTGGGATCAAGCGATTCTCCTGCCTCAGGCTCTTGAATAGCTGGGACTACAGGCACACGCCACCACGCTTGGCTAATTTTTGTATTTTTAGTAGAGATAGGGTTTCGCCGTGTTGGCCAGGCTGATCTTGAAATCCTGACCTCAAGTGATCCTCCCACCTTGGCCTCCCAAAGTGCTGGGATTACAGGCGTGAACCACCGCACCTGGCCCAATTCATCATTTGAAACAACTTGGTTTTTTTTGGTGCCAGTATTGTACTTTCAAATTTTCTTCAGGGTCATGGAAGTTGCTAGCAGACTGTGGTCCATGAACTCACAGAAACTATAAACTATCCGTGAAGAAGGAATGGGTGCATCTGAAGAGTGCCAAAGGGAAAAGTAAGACAAAGACATGGAGCAGCCTCAAGGGGATGAAATGGATGAAGGGGAGGAAGAGAAGAAAGCCAGATCTCAGCCCCAAAGTAAGGCTTCTTGGCGTGGAAGTATAGAGTTTCTAAATAGATGACACAAATTCATCTAAATGAACAGAATATGGCTATACAAATGTTTAAGGTATTTGTGAAAATTATACTTGTTGAAAACTAATTATTCACATTCAAAACCAGTATTTCAAGGCTTGTGGCTAAACTATTATCTGTAAAAGGCATGGCTTATGTGTTACATTCTGTTTGTGCTTTTCTGTTTCACTTTTATCTGTTCTGCAGACGAAGGCAATGGTGCAAAAAGGAGCTTACCAGAAATGAATATTGAGTAACAGTCTGATCTTAAAATACTTTTGCAACTTGTTATGCAAAAATCACAGTTGCAGAAAAATTGGTTTCCATCAAGAGCCATTAAGTGGATCAACTAGATTATCTCTAGATCAGATTTTTAAAAAACTCATTCTCCTTCACAGAAAACTTTTGTTCTATTTATATACATTAGAGCAACTGGTACATATCAAACTTCAGGCCTCTTACAAGTAAGCAAATATATCAAAGAAAAGTTTTTACTTAATTGAAATTTGGGTTAAAGTAAAGATGCAATAGTGTCAATTCAGGAATTGTAGGCAGGAGCACAATTTGACAAATACCAAAATCATACAATTTTTCGCCACATGTTTTCTACCCCTATTGGCGTATCAAGCTTGGAAAAAGAAATGATCTTAGTAAATAACAAGAAATTTGCTTTTCTATGAGAGTTATCCGTTGCATTCTTTTCTTTTTTTAGTATTTTTTCTAAGCTTACCTTGAGTTCATATTGCCCTTTTGTGCAGATAACAGGATGAAAAAAATCATTTGCTTTGGAAAGTCATTATTTTCAGTTTTTGTTGCTGTTGTTGTTGCTGTTGTTGTCGTTGTTGTTGTTGTTGTTGTTGTTTTGAGACAGGGTCTCATTCCATTGCCCAGGCTGGAGTGCAGTTGTGCAGTAATGGCTCACTGCAGCCTCGACTTACTGGGCTTAGGTGATTCTCCCAACACAGCCTCCCGAGTAGCTGGGACTACAGACGCCAACCACCTGGCTAATTTCTTTGTCTTCTTTTGTAGAGATGGGGTTTTGCCGTGTTGCCCAAGCTAATTTTGAACTTCTGGGCTCAAGCACTCTGCCCACCTCTGCCTCCCAAAGTGCTGGGATTACAGGCGAGAGCCACTGCGCCCGGCCTCTTCTGTGGTCTCTAACATTGTTCTTGAATTATTAATGGTGAAGAACCTGGATTTTGTGTTGCATGCTAGTATTTGAGTCTGAAGTCTTCTGCTTGTTGTTTCCTGGACAGTGGACAGGAGGCGATAGGTTCAGTCTATTCCTCTCTTAAATAGGGTTGAGTTGTGCACATTTCACAAATTTGTGATGAGAAATTAAATAATATATGGCAATGTGAACATGGTGCTTGGCACATTGCAACCAAACAATAGTATTGGTTATCTTTAATATTGGTATCAGCATTATTAGGTTTATATTTTTTAATGATCTCATGTTTGCTAAAAATTGTACATTTAAAACAAGCTTCAAGGGATAAAAACTGTGTTCTCTTGTATGTGAGTAATGATGACTTGTCTGAAGTACTGAAACCTTTGCAGATTTCATCACATACCTAGAAGTAATTTAAGATATGCTTATTACAAACTGAAATATTTAAAACTTTAACTTATTATATATTGAAATATTTAAAACTTCAACAATTAACTTGATTTTACTTTGTAAATTTCCATTTATGGGATAAACAAAATGTGGTATATAAACACAATGGAATACTATTCAGCCATAAAAGAATGAAATCATGCCATTTGCAGCAAAATGGATGGAACTGAAGGTTATTAGGTTAAGTAAAATAAGCCAGACATAGGCAAATTTCACATGTTCTTACTCATGGGAGCTTAAAAGTTAATTTCATCGAGGTAGAGAGTAGAATGATAGATACCAGATGCTGGGAAGGTTGCGTGAGTGGAAACGGGGATGAAGACAGTCTGGTCAAATGATACAAATTACAGTTGGATAAAAGAAGTAAGTTCTAATGTTCCATAACAGTTCTATTGTTGCTAACTATAGTTAGCAACAATGTATTGTATATTTCAAATTAGCTAAAATAGGGAACTTGAAATGTTTCCAACATATGGAAATGATAAATAAGTCAAGATGAGGGATACCCCAAATACCTGGACTTGATCCTTACACATTCTATGCATGCAACAAAATATCATATGTACCCCATAAATATGTAAAATATTATGTACCAATTCAAAACACTAAAAGATTTCTCATTTATATGTTTCCATAAGTTTATTTCTACATTTTATGTAGAAAAGCTATATGCAAAAAGATTTGCCTGTGAATCTGGGAATATATTTCTAGTCTGAGTGTACTGGAGAACAATTTATATGACATACAGTCTGGTTTCTTCATAAAGCTAACAAGTGGATTGAAACAATGATATGATAATATCACTAGGGAACATTTCTGTCAGGATTGTAGTTATAAAATTTTCAGAGATGGGATTTGGAGACTATGCTCTAGCTACTAATTAAGAAAACTGTATTAGTTAAAGGGAAATGGATGGCATATTCAAATTAGGATAATTCAAGCAGAGGTTTTAAATAAGGGGTCTATTATAAAGATATGGACAGGGTGGAGGGGAGCTGTAATGGAACCTTTGACTGAGAATCACGAGTATGGAAAAGTATCTGAAACCAGGAAGGGAGAGAGAGACATGTAGAGGAGACCACGTTAGAGGAATTGGGACCTTTTGTTGAGGGGCACACACGAACTTCTATTTGGAATACATTTCCTGACCTCATTCCCTGTCCCTGTCCTCCTGCCAGTTTTCCTATTCGCAGGAAAGCTATGGGGCACAGGCAGCTGTCAGAATAATCCATTCAGATCAGACTCCCAAGTCTGAGAACAGGTGGGAGGGAGGTGGAAAGTGGATTGGAGGGGCAAAAGGAGATCTCTGCACACATGCTGATACTATCCAAATCTATAATTTATTTGTTCTCATTATTATATTCACTTATGGTAACAGGTGTTTACAAATCAGAGTAGTAGCTTTACAAACATGCATTAGACAAGATCCTTATAGGAATTAAATTTTAAGCTACTTTTTAAATAATGGGGAAAAGGCCCTAGCTTAAAATCTATGCTCTGTAAGAAAAAAAGCATATTTTCTAACTATTAATATATGAGAGCTAGATAGATATTCCTAGGTCTTGTTATGTCTAGGTGCCTCCCTCTAAAAGGCTGTATCAGGGCCTTCATCTCAGTGCTTACTATGGTCATTCGTTAACTCATCTTTCAACAAATATTTTTTGAGTGTCTCTAATGTTCTAGGTATTGTGCTAGGCTCTAGGTAAAAAGGAGTAAGTGAAACAGGCATAATCCTTGCCTTCTTGAAACTTATACTTTAGTAGGTGAGTTGAATGATATAGACAAAGCTTTAACTAGTTTTATAAGTCTGCATTCACAGAGGTGATAAACAGCAACAGAACCACATGATCACTGAGTGTCCAAATACGGTATTTAAACATGAAAATTAGAGAGCTCACAGAGCAGCCGTTGAGGTACAAAAAAGCCACAGACTTTTAAGCTGCGTATTTTCTCTCTCCTGAAAGAAAGATCTTAAACTTAAATTTAAAGCTGGCCAGTTCTGGAAAAGCTTATTCAAATATTATTTGTACGATGAGGCAGAGGCGGCTACCAGAATCTAGAAAGTGCTGTCCAATATAGAAGCCAAATATTAATAACTGTCTACAATAATGGAAATATTATATTCTGCACTGTCCAAAATAGTAGACACTAGTTATGGTGGCTGTTAAGTACTTAAAATGTTGCTAATGTGGCTGAGGAACTGAATTTTTAAATTTTATTTAATTTTAATTAATTTAGATTTAACTAGCCACATGCGGCTATGGTAAAGTACAGTGCAAATCTAGAACAAGGTGTACTAGCTGAGACTTGCTGAGCACAAGTGGCTTCGTTTAACCTCATTTCCTTTTTGACAGGGTTAATAACAGGGTCAATAATTTACTCACACACTATCATGTGTCCTGCAGGGTATGAAATAGAAATCAAAGATAGCCTAAGGAAAATAAGTGTTGGCAAGGGGGTGGAGACATTGGAACCCTTGCGCATTGCAGGTATAAATGTAAAATGGCTTGGCTGTTGTGGAAAATGGTAATGATAATTCTACAAAAAATTAAACATAGAATTACCATATGACCCAGCAAATTCATTTCTGGGTATATACTCCCCAAAAATGAAAGCAGGGACTCAAAGAGATATTTGTACACTCATGTTCATAGCAGCATTAGTCACAATAGCCAAAGGGTGGAAGCAACCCAAGTGTCCACTGACAGGTGAATGGATAAACAAAATCTGGTATATACATACAATGAGTTATTACTCGGCCTTAAAAAGGAAGGAAATTCTGACACATGCTACATAGAGCATGGATAAACATTAAAGTCATAATGCCAAGTGAAATAAGCCGGTCACCGAAGGACAAATATTGTACAATTCCACTTATACGAGATATTTAGAGCAGTCAAATTCATTGAGGCAGAAATGGTGGAATCTAGCAGTTTCACTACTGGGTATATATCTAAAGGAAAAGAAATTAGTGTGACGAGATTTTTGCATGTCCCTGTTTATTGCAGCATTTTACAATAGCCAAGATATAGAATCAACATAAGTGTTCAACAGTGGATGAATGGATAAAGAAAATGTGATATATATACACAACGGGGTACTTTCAGCCTTACAGAAGAAGGAAATCTTGTCATTGTGACAACATGAATGAACTTGGAGGACATTATGTTAAGTGAAATAAGCCAGGCACAGAAAAACAAATACCACATGACGACACTTATATGTGGAATCTAAAAACATCGAACTCACAGAAGTAGAAGTAGAATTGTGGTTATCAAGGACTGAGTTAGAGAGATGTTAGTAAAGAAAAAAAAGTAGAATGGTGGTTGCTAAGGGTGAGAGGGAGGAGAGACTAGGGAGTTAGTGTTTAATGGGTGTAAAGTTTATTTGGGAAGATAAAAACGTTCAAGATGGTGGTGATGGTTACACCACAATGTGAATGTACCTGTATTTAATGCCACTGTACACTTTAACATAGTTACAATGGTAAATTCTATATTGTAAATATTTTATCACAACAATATAAGAAGTTTAAACACATTCTTTATCTGCAAAGAGTTCTCGAACTAGCATGAAAAAGAGAAATGGTAGTTGGTGGTTACTACATGGTACAGGGATACGCAATGACTATTTGACAGAGGGCCGTGAAGGAGTTGCACCTCAGAAGGGTGGCTGTGCTAGAGGACCTTCCAACCCTGGGATTCAATGGGTTTAGAGCTCTGTAAATTAAGAATGGCACTAGCGTGCAGGATGATGGCCACGGCTGACAGATCTCCATGCAACTGCCACGCCCCGCACCCAGTGCCTGCTCTGTTTTATCTGAGCTTCACCCTAAGGTCCTTATCGGTCATCATCTCTGAAAAACTCCAGACTGGAGGGGAGAGCCAAGGTCTCCAGAGAAATTTATAAAACAAGAATAACCTGGAGTTTCAGCTGGGTGTGGGCAGATCAATTGTGGAAGATAATTCAGATTGGCCATACTCTAAACCCTGTCATTATGCGCCACCATGCCCGGCTAATTTTGTATCTTAGTAGAGACGGGGTTTCTCCATGTTGGTCAGGCTGGTCTTGAACTCCCGACCTCAGGTGACCCGCCCGCCTCGGCCTCCCAAAGTCCTGGGATTACAGGCCTGAGCCACTGCGTCCGGCTCTTGCTTTTAATTTCATTGATAAAATATGTTCTTGCCTCCACATTTACCAGCATCGCTGCCATACTTTCCGAATAGCTGGGACAACAGGCATGCACCACCGCACCTGGCTAATTCTTTTCTCACTATGTTGCCCAGGCTGGTCTCTAACTCCCGGGCTCAAGTGATCCTCCTACCCTGGCCTCCCAAAATGCTGGGTTTACAGGCTACCACACAGCTGAGATTATCATTTGAATCCATGAGGAAGACCGCCTGAAAAAGTAAATTGTGGATGGGGAGGGAAGGGGAAGATTGCTGGGGATTAAGAGTGGCATTTTGGACACGTTCAGTTTGGAGTTGTTCTCTCCTGTTACCAGGGACGAACTCTTTCTTCTATTTTACCCCAAATTTCCATTTGTGCATTGGATCGCACACCTGCTCATCTACTCGAGAACATTGCTCCAGCATGTAACCCATTTTTTCTCCCCCGTATCACCCCTCTTTCCTTTCCTTTTGGTTCATGCCGGTGAGCGTACAAACGTGTATAGCTTCTAATAAAAAAAAAAAAACTGCTTTGACTACATGGTTCCTTCCAGTTTCTACTCCATTTCTTTGTCTTCATCTGCCATTTTTATTCTTTCACTCCAAACAGGCTTTGGTCATCCCCCACTAAAACTCTTCTTACCAAGCTCACCACTGACCTCCATGTGGCCAAGCCCATTCCTCAGTTTTCCATCCTAATTTTACACACTGTAGCAGCATTTCACAGTTAATCATTCTTTTTTGCAACATTTTTTAAATTTGGCTTCCGAACGTGTTCTCTCTTGGTTTATCTATCTCACTAATCAGAACTTCTCATTCTCTGTTTTTGATTCTTTATCTTCCTCACCTCTGAACTTTGGAGCATGCCAGGACTCAGACTTCAGACATCCCCATTCTGCCTGCACACCATCTATATGCTAAAGAACGCCAAATATATACCGCCATCCCAGACTCACCTAACCAACTGCCTTCATGACAACTTGACAACTCCAAACTGAAGGTGTCCAAAATGCCACTCTTAATCCTCAGCAATCTTCGCCTTTCCTCCCCATCCACAATTTACTTTTTCAGGCAGTCTTCTCCATGGATTCAAAGGTTAATCTCAGCTGAGCATGGTAACCGATGCCTGTTAACCCAGCACTTTGGGAGGCCAAGGTGGGAGGATCACTTGAGCTGAGGAGTTGGAGACCAGCCTGGGCTAAAAATAAAAAATTTGCCAAATGTGGTAGTGCATGCCTGTAGTCCCAGCTACTCGGGAGGCTGAGGCAGGAGGATCACTTGAGCAGGGGAGGTCGAGGCTGCAGGGAGCCATGATCATGCCACTGCACTGCAGCCTGGGGAACAGAGTGAGCTGCTATCTCAAAAAAATAAAAAATAAAAATGTCATCAGCAAGCACCCTCACAGACACACCCAGGATAATGTTTTACCAAATATCTGGGCACCTCGTGGTCCAATAAATTTGACACATCAAATTAACCATCACAGCTTTCTAACTCGTTGGCCTGTTTTAATCTTTGTCCTTTAATTTAGCCTCAACAAAATGGTAGATTAAAAAAAAACCAGCCACATCATTTAGCTTCTCCGCTAAACGTTCTTCAGTCTTCCTATCTCAATCAATGTAAAATGTAAAGACTATCATGACTACCAATGCCCTACATGCTCTATTCCCCACTCCTAGCCCCACCACCATCACTCTTCCTGGACTCTGTTTTGCCCACGCTGATATTTCTCCCAGAAGCCAAGCATGCTCCTGCCTCGGGGCCTTTACATCCACTGATTCCTAGGCTTGAAATGATCTTAATCACAGTAGCTGTATTGTTTCCTCCCTCAATGATTCTCTTATCTTAGACGGCTTTGCAATATACCCATTTTTAAAAATATAACATACCTCATCCCTCTTATTTTGCTTTCTTTTAAAATAAACTGTATTTTTTAGAACAGTTTTAGATTTACAGAACAATTGCAAAGGTAGCACAGAATTGCCATAAATTCCATTTCAGATTTCCCTATGATTACCATCTTACATTACATTCCTCACAGCTAATTAATCAACCTTGATTCTCATTACTAATGAAAGTCCATACTTTATTTAGATTTCCTTAGTTTTTCCCCAAGTCCTTTTTCTGTCCCAGGACTCCAACCAGGATACCACGTTACATTTTGTTTTCACGTCTCCTGAGTTTCTTCTAGGCTGCGGCAGTTTTTCAGACTTTCCTTATTTTATTTTATTTTTTGTAGAGATAGCATCTCACTATGTTGGCCAGATCAGGTCTCGAACTCCTGGCCTCAAGCAATCCTCTCGCTTCAGCCTCTCAAAGTGTTCGGATTACAGGCGTGAGCCATCACGTCTGGACTGTACTTTCCTTACTTTTGATAACCGGATAACTTTGAGGAATATTGGTCAGGTAGTTTGTAGGATGTCCCACTATTGGAATTTGTTTGATATTTTTCTCATTACGAGACTGAGGTTATGGTTTTCGGGGAGGGAGACCACACAGGTAATATGCCACATTCATCACATCATATTGACTACATGCCATCAATATGACTCATGATCGTTGACGTTGACTTAGAACATCTGGCTGGGGTAGTGTCTGTCGGCTTTCTCCATTGTAAACCTACTCTTTCCCCCTTTCCATATTGTACTATTTTGGAGGAAGTCACTGTGCACAGCCTAGGGTAGATGATCTACATAAATTATTTGGAATTATTCTGTATAGGAGATTTGTCTCCTCTCCGCCTTTTATTTATTCAATTGTTTATTTATATCAGTGTAGACTGATATCATGGATATTTTTTACTTTGGCTTGTAATCCAATACTACCTTGTTTAGTTTACTTCGTTGCTCAAATGGTTCCATCTTGGGCAACTGGGAGCTCTTTCAGGTGGTTCCTGTGTCTAAATATTCTCCCATCAAGGCAGGATTCATTCTTTATTTTTATTTTTTTTCTTCTCATTCAATTGAGACAGCGTCTCATTCTGTCGCCCAGGCTGGAGTGCAGTGGCGCGATCTCGGCTCACTGCATCCTTGACCTCCCAGCCTCAAGTGATCCTCCCACCTTAGCCTCCCGAGTAGCTGGGATCACAGCGCGCGCCACCACGCCCAGTTAATTTTTTTATTTTTTGTAGAGATAAGCTTTCACCATATTGCTCATGCTGGTCTCAAACTCCTGGGCTCAAGAGATCCTCCCGCTTCGGCCTCCGAAAGTGTTAGGAATACGGGCGTGAGCCACCGCGCCCAGCCCGATTTTTCCTTTCTTGAGTATCACTTCCTTACTTTTCAGCCTCAGCCTTGTTTTTCAAGGTGCTTTACCACCACCTGGCACAATCCACATTTTCTGTTTATCTCTCCCCGTTAAAGTGCCAGGACCTGGAGGGTGGGTCTTGGCAGTATTTTTGAGCGCGGTGGTATCCTGGGCACACAAGGGGACGCTCAGTTGATATCCAGGGAACGATGAGCCCGGCGGGTGTTGAGGCCGACTGGAGAGAGATTGGCCGGCAGGGTTCTGGGAAGGCGGTGCTCGGCCTCTGTGTGACCGCAGGCTCCTCGCCTGCCTCCTCGAGGATCCCAGGGATGCAGGACCTGCCGCAGCTTCCGCAGCCACACCCACGCTCAGAGACCGCTTCCAGCGTCCTCGCCGCGGAAACGCACCGGACTGCAAATGTCACCAGCGCAGCGGGGATTCCCGGGGAAAGTCCAGCGCGCTCCCTGCCCTGGGGACCAGAGGATGAGCGGAGGAAGTGTCTCGAGCGGCAAACATCCCACTCCCCGCGCCGGTCCGCGCCGCCCGCGGGAACGCCCCGGGGCTCGCGGGAGGGGCTGGAGCGCGTCCCCGGCTCCGGGCGGTCCCGAGCGCACGGACTCCGGGTGGGGCGGGAACCCGCGCTCTGCGAACCGGCTGCCGCCGCGCCCCGGCGCTGTCATCCCGGGGCGGGGCCTGGTCCCCAGCTGTGGTCGCTTCCTAAGCGGCGGGGGCTGAGCCGGCGGCGCCCAGATGCGGCCGCGGCGGCAAGGAGCTCGGGCGGCCGTGGAGGAGCCCAGCCCCGGCCGCAGGAGGCGCCGGGAGCGGAGCCGCCGGGAGTCCCGCAACAGGTTTCCTTCCCTATCGCTGCGCCCACAGGTGACGCGCGCCCTGCGGGGAGAGGGGCTTCTCAGTTCGCACTCTCGCTCCGGGTCCAGGTTTGTTTTTCTCTCCCTGAGCCCCCATTTCTCTTCCTGACTATTCCCCTTGCGTGGAGAGATCGGGGAGGCGGGCGGGCCGGGGCGGGGGCACTGTCTGGGCTGCGGACCCGCGGCTGTGCCTTAGGTGGGATTTTGGATCTGGCGCAGGTCCTCACGCCGCCTCTGGGCACCTTCGGAAACACAGCATTGAGTTTCTCATATAAAGCGGAATGATTTTTTTTTAATTACTTTTAATTTCAGAGGCTGAGAGACTTAGGATTTAGTGCTTCATAAGAATTATTTTAGGGATACCTGTTGGTAGGCTGCTTTTATAAAATGTCCACCCAAGACTACTTTTATTTTAAATCGAAAGGCTGAAGTGTTTTTTTGTTATCACCTCTTCACTTCCTAGTAGGGTGACTGTGTCAAAAACACCAGAATGGGTACTTCTTGACTTGAACTTGGCGATGTCACTCAGTAGCCAGGAAAGACGGGGAAATTGATAGAGCCTTGGAGCAGTCCCTTCGAAGCCCGCGTAAGACTTTGTTTTAGAAACATGGAGAGAAGTAGTAGCAATACCTGCGAAAACTACGCCGTCCTGAGAGGGAATTCTGCCTTTTTCTAGACTCCGCTGACGCCAGCTGAGATCTGTATTACTTCCTGTGGTTCTCACGCACTTGTTTCAGCCGTTTCTCAGCAAAGGGAGGAGCTGTTATTTACAAGTATCCAAAAATGAGTCACAGGGCTGCTGTCTTAATTGTGAGACTTTGTTAATGAACTTTTGAAAAGCGAGGCTTGCTCTGTCTGTATTTAAAATGAGGCTCTAGATGTGAAATGCCTGCCCTGCTAACCTGGGGCAGTGGTATGGGAAGTGACGATTGAGTTTTCAGTTTCCTAAGGCGCCTGATGTTACAACATGCCAGTAAAGGTCACTAGGCTGATCTAAGATAACCACTGAAATCATGTGCTTTGCCACAGAAGCCCAAGAGAAAATTAATTTCATTATTCAATGACCATTTTGCTGTTATTTTCACTGCATGGGAGAAAGGTATCATTTAATGTGGTGATTGTAAGTAACTCTCTAAAATCAAAATATTTCAGACAGTTTGTGTTTACTAAATTGGTGCTAAAACCGCATGATGATTTTTGAAGCGGGTGAGTCCCAGCGGGAGCAGAGAAATTTAAAAGCTGAAGCTGACAGGTCCCATTGCGGTGGGTAGCAGCCCTTAGGAAGGGACTGCACACTATCTCAACACTGGAGAGAAGGGTGCACCATCTCTACTGGAGCTGAGTTGAGCTGAATTCGGCCCCAAACAACAGTTACCAGGTACCTTCGTGCCAGCCTCTTCCCCGAACCTTGCTTGTACAACCATGAATAATAGGATACTGCCGGCAAGGTGCTAGGGTAAATCTATACCCAGAGTGAAGTTTCTGTCCCAATATAACTCAATATGCTGGTTCCCAGTGTATTTAAAGAGTAAACTCAGCAGATTACCACCCCTAGATAATTGCAGTCACCTTCAGTTAATAGTGTGACTTTTAAGAAATAGTGTGACTAATTAATAGTTTATTTAAATATGCTGGAAAATTCAATATAATGAGATAGGTGCTAGGGTAAATCTATACCCAGAGTAAAGTTTCTGTCCCAATATGACTGATGTTTCTGAAGATCTGGGATTTGGAATGGACTGGGTCATGGCTGGAAGAGCAAGGAAGCTTTTGAGCTTAGTTATTTACTTGTCTTTGTAGGCAGCCTATTCTTCATTTGATACATTATTTAAAAATATATGAATTTAAAAGGTATGGTTTTTAAAGTGCTTGAATGAATCGTGTTTCATATTATTTAATAACCATGTAAAACGAAACTCAGCTGATTATCACCCCTGGACAACTGCAGTCACCTTTAGTTAACAGCATGACTTTTAGGAAATGGCGTGACTAATTAATAGGTTGTTTTGTTTCGTTTTTTGAAACAGAGTCTTACTCTGTTGCCCCAGGCTGGAGTGTAGTGGTGCAATCTTGGCTCACTGCAACCTCCACCTCCTGCGTTTAAGCAATTCTTGTGCTTCAGCCTCCCAAGTAGCTGGGACTACAGGCAGCCACAACACCCGGCTAATTTTTGTATTTTTAGTAGGAACAAGGTTTGGCCCTGTTGGCCAGGCTGGTCTCGAACTGCTGACCTCAGGTGATCTGCTTGCCTTGGCCTCCCAAAGTGCTGGGATTGCAGATGTGAGCCACCATGCCCTGCCTAATAGTTTATACATTTGTAACACTATATTGAAGCAAGTTTTTGATCATTGTTTTTGTAGTTCAAATCAATGTTTTTTAGCACATTATAGCCATGTGAGCCAAAATGAATAAATCTACCATATCACAGTTTACTGCTTTTTTTTTTTTTTTTTTTTTGAGACGGAGTCTTGCTTTTTCGCCCAGGCCGGAGTGCAGTGGCGCTATCTCAGCTCACTGCAAGCTCCACCTCCTGGGTTCCCACCATTCTCCTGCCTCAGCCTCCCGAGTAGCTGGGACTACAGGCGCCCGCCACTGCGCCCGGCTAATTTTTTTTGTATTTTTAGTAGAGACAGGGTTTCACCATGTTAGCCAGGATGCTCTCGATCTCCTGACCTCGTGATCCACCCGCCTTGGCCTCCCAAAGTGCTGGGATTACAGGCGTGGGCCACCGCGCCCGGCCCACAGTTTACTGTTGGAATTGAAATCTGCTGAGATGCTTTTGAACTTGATGCCCAAGTATCAAAGTTTCAAAGTTTCCCCAGTTTGCTAAGATATCCAACTAGTAAAGGCAACAATGCTAAATTTCAGACAACTTTACCTTAATTTCCAAACCTTATTCCTCCTTTGAGAGCCCTAAAGTTATTTTTCTATGAGAAAGAAAGGGTCGAGTTTGTTATTCAGCATCGTACTTCCTGAACATGGCCCAGGCTTGTCTCATGATAAGTGTTAGAAAGTGTTTATTGATGGAATAATGAACGTTCATGTAGGAGGATGAATTGTCAGGCAAGTGAAAGGGTAGGTGACCCAGCAGAAGGAACAGCACCCATAGAGAAGTGAAACAGCACTGGACGTTCAGGAAACTCCAGCCTGTTTAGTGATAGCACAGAGTGAGGCCTAGGGAGACAGGAGGGGCCAGATCACAAAGGCCCCATGAGGGTTTAATAGTACTGAAGCCTTTGAACAAGTGAATGATACTGTCACGTATGTGTTTAAAAAATAATAACAAAACTTGGAATTTTAAAAATCTGAGATTAGATGAGAGTGACATTGACCTTAGGAAGACACTGTGGAAACTTGTCATATTGCAGATGGGACATTAAAGAAGGCCTGAATTGGGCAGTGACAGTGCAGACAGGAAAAGAGGGAAGGGGCTGGTAGAGGTTTAATAGGTGGAACCATGTCAGGTGTGTATTTAGAAGTGGGCAATGAGGAGGTGGGAGCAGTTAAGATGACTCCCACGTTTCTAATGAATGACTAGTATAAGAATATCCTACTCAGTGGAAGAACAGGTTTGGGCTAAAGGGTGGTGAGAAGCTCACACAGTACTTGGCACATAATCAGTGCTCATTAAGATTTTTCAAATGAATGCTAGTAATAGCTAAAATTTATTGAGTGCTTATTATGGGCCATGCACTATCCTGGGCTCACTATGTGCATTAAGCCTTTTACTCCTCAGTACAATCCTGTGAGATAGGTACTCAAATTAACTGCTTTGACTGGTGAAGAAAGTGCAGTGTTAGTAATTGACAGAGCCAGAAATGGATCTCAAGCACTTGGTTCCAGAGCTTGCATTCTGAAGCACTCTGCTGTGATGTGCTGTCTTGATGAATCAATCAATGAGGTTTTGGACTTTGTGGTAAGCTCAGGTTGAAGTCACTCTCCTGCCCCTAACAGTTCTTCCTTATCCAAGAATGGCCTTGATGCATAAGATGGGCCCTCAGTGTCCCTACTGTGCTACATGACATCCCACCCGCTACCTTCACTCCAAGAAATACCTGATTCATCTAGGAAGAAACCTGGAATAATCAGACATTTTTATCCTGGGAATTGAAACATCTTAATGGAGACTCACAGTGTCTGAAGATTCCAAGTGCTTCAATCATTGTGTCTGCAGAGCTGCCTTGGTTACCACACCTCCTAAACACTGAATGCTCAGCTTTTCATATTTCTCAGATGCACTCAATGTTTTGTTGCTAAGATCTTCCATAGGTAAGCAGAAAGGCTAGCAAGGGAGGCGTTAATCTACAGAGCAGGGTCAAATGGTGGAAAAACCACTAACAAATGCGGACAGGTACATAACAACTCCAGATCTTACATTCCTCACTTGTGATCTGCCTTTTGAATCCTATTTTGTTCTAGTTTTACCCTGAAGCAGGCGCCTTACCTGCCTCTAACTTCCAGAATCTTATTGAGTCTGGTCATGCTGTGTCTCCTGTCCTCTTGATTTTAGCTTGGCAATATGATTCAAGTTATCTTGCATTCAGAACTTGCTTTCTATTTGGGGCACCTAGGTAGATTCTTTTGTCTGAACAGCAGTATTTTGACCAACAACCCTGTCCACCCGCCCCGCTGCCGCCCAAAAAAATGATCCCAACTCTTAACTGTTCTCATCGTTGATGATTCAACCTACCCTGACTTGGATTAATATCCTGATTTTTGTTTGGCAATCAGGGACTAAGAATTGATCTAGGAAGAAACTGGAATAATCAGACCTTTTCTCCTGGGAATTTACATTTTAATGGAGACTGTCTGAAGATTCCCAGAGCTTAAACCATTGTGTCCACAAAGCTGCCTTGGTTATCTTTTCCTCAAAGACCTCTACTTTGGACCATGTAAGGTTTAAAACGCCCAATTAATGTTGTACCCAAACTGAATCAGCAAACTCACTTACTGAAGCTTTAAAATGTTCAAATGTCCACTTTGGGAGGCTGAGGCAGGAGGATTGCTTGAGCCTGGGGGCAGCGGCAGGGGCGGGGGAGAATGTTCAAATGTCTAAAACTTGAAGTTTTAAAATATTTTCTCCACACATGAATTGAATTTTTTGTTCAGCATTTCTTCAGATTCATTGGGAAATCAGCATATTGATAGTTGCCTATGAAATGAGAGTGACATGAAGCCTTGCCGAGTAATAGAGCCCACATGTCTACCCCTTGGTGTGAGCTTTTATGTGCCTGCCTATACTTCATTCAGTGCTCAGATCACAAGAAAGGGAAGGGTTTTGGTTAATATTTCATATCGGTTTGTCTTGGCTGTTCAATTCAACTGTGGTTTCCCTGAGAGAAGAGAATAGCTAGAGTTGGGGGCGCTGTTAAGCCATGTCTAAGGCTCCTCCCAGTCCTAATAATCATTCTGTGACTTTTACTAATGAAACCATCTGTCAGAGTAAGTCATTTCTTGGCCACTCCTTCTGAGTTTATGGATACCAGACATTTTCTGTGTATTTCATTCAACTTCCATGTAAGGCTCAGTAATTTGGTAATTTTTAGAATGATGTTGAGTTTTAGAATTGGTAATTTTCAGTTGCCCATCTTGAGCTAATTTAATCTTTCTCTTTCTTTCTCTCTTTCTTTCTCTTTTTCTTTCTCTCCTTCCTTCCTTCCTTCCTTCCTTCCTTCCTTCCTTCCTTCCTTCCTTC
>NW_026652301.1:4975069-5098835 GCF_009828535.3 Hylobates moloch | reverse complement strand
CCTTCCTTCCTTCCTTCCTTCCTTCCTTCCTTCCTTCCTTCCTTCCTTCCTTCCTTCCTTCCTTCTCCCCTCTCCTCCCCTCCCCTCCTCTCCCCATTCCTCAGGATTTTCCCTCTTATTGCCCAGGCCGGAGTGCAATGATGCGATCTCTGCTCACCACAACCTCCGCCTCTCGGGCTCAAGCAATTCTCCTGCCTCAGCCTCCCGAGCAGCTGGAATTACAGGGATGCACCACCACGCATGGCTAATTTTGTATTTTTAGTAGAGACGGAATTTCTCCATGTTGGTCAGGCTGGTCTCCAACTCCCTACCTCAGGCGATCTGCCCGCCTCGGCCTCCCAGAGTGCTGGGATTATAGGCGTGAGCCACTGCACCTGGCCTCATTTCCTTCTTTTCAGTGGATAGGACATCACAATAATCCAGAAAATACTAAGTCTTCTAGAAAAGTATTTCCCATTTTGTATACTTGTTTTACTTGTTTCCCTGTTCAAAGATGCAAAGAGATATTCCATTACTCCTTGCATAACTTATTGTGTAATAAGGTCAATTTCAGCTTTTCAGAATAGTGAAATAACTCTGTTTTTATCTTCCTATGGAAACAGTAAGCAAGTAGTTCTGTCTTCGGTTTCAGTTTCAGGATTGCAGCAATCTCTTTTCATGGTTATATTTCTAATTTTCTATTATGTACTTTGTTATGTTGATTAGTGACCCAAATCTGTTGATTTGAGATAAGTAGGACATAGTGTATTAGCTAAATTCTGTAATAATACAACATTTCCCTCCTCCTCCTCCCCTCTTCCTTGACTACTGCATGGTAAACCAACATATAACGATGTTCAGCTGATAATATTATTTAGCTGTTTATTGTTTATGAAGTACTGTCATATATATTATTTCTGTTAATTCTCATAACAGCCAGAAAGAATGGAAAAATAAGGATTCATTGTTGCTGTTGCCATTATCCACATTTTATAGATAAGGTGGGAAACACCTGGAGAGATTAAGCGACCACCCAAGATTGCCCAAGAAGTGAAGTGCAGAGGCCTGCTACATGATGCTGTCAGGACTTGACTGAAAGGCGCAAGTTCAGTGTCTCAGGTCAAGTTGCCAGGAAACAGACCGGAGACTCTGAGATTTCCATACAAGAGGTTTTTATTGGGAAGTGCTCTGGGCACAACACACAGTAGGAGAGAGGGAAGCAGGATTGCACAGGCGGAGAAACGGAACTGTGGGGCGTGCACAACAGCGGCCTCAACAGTGAGGAACTTGGAAGCTGGGATTGTTGTTCAGAATTGTTCTGCCTCCTGAGGCAAGAGGCTCAGCATTTGTACCTACATCAACTAACCATTGGATGCAGGCAGCAGCTCCCTTCAGTCCAGGGCAATTTCTGGAACTGGAAGCCTTCAGCAGCCAACCTTCCTAGTACCTGGGGGACTGAGGATCTTGGTCCGGAAGGGGATCTGGATACCACATCATTTACTACATTTGTAGCCAAGAGAGCATTCTCCTCTGCAACAGCCTTGCTTGTGTCTGATGGCCCAGACCATCACCGTGCACAGTGGAGCCCAGAAAGTTGTCATTTTTTTCCAACGCCCTTAAGGATTTTAGAATAGCTGACCAGAGAGCAAGAAGACAAAGTAGTCTTAATCCTAAGAAGATTAGGAGCAGAAGAGCCAGGGAGAGTGGGCCGTGGCGAGGGCAGTAGTGGTGTTTACCAAAGAAGGCTAAACTCTGGCACCCAGGTAACAAACAACTGTGGCTGTCCAGACCCAGAACAAAAGCATAACACACACCAGTCCTTGCTGTAATGCTAGGCTTTAACATTGTTAAATGTTGAACAATTTTGTGATATTAGGGTTCCCCCCTCTCTCTTTCTCTCGCTCTCTCTTTCAAGCCCTTGAAAGTCCTCAAACCAGTCCAGTGTGTAGTCTATAGATTATAATCTCAGAATCTCACAATCTCAGTATGTAGTCTGTAGATTATAACCTTCAGAATTACCAAAGATATTTCAGTACAAAAAAAAAAAAAAAACAGGGGAAAAATAAAAAAAAGAAAAGAGGAATAAATGTCCAGGGTCCCATTCTGGATCCACTGGAACAGAATCCAGGGGTGGAACTCATGAATTGACATTTTCAACACATTTTCCCCAGATGATTTCGATATATGCTATAGTTTGAGAACCTTCACCTTAAACTCTTATGCCTTTCGTGGTGACCAATTCTATTGAGATTTTTTCAGATTATCCAGAAGTCATGGGAACCATGGGACAGCAGAGGAGCACTGGAGCCTTAGTCCCAGCAGGCCTGGTATAGTGAGAGTCATCCCTTGCTTTTCATTTAAACTCCTGATGTGGCCAACAGACATCACAGCCCAAATTCCTTTGCTGGCTTCTGACCAAGATTGCAAGAGGGAGAGAGGTGTCCCTGGCTTGGCCTTATACTATCTTAGGTAGCAGAGTGAGAGATGCCAAATTTTTTGAATAGTTGCAGATGGGGGATGGGAATCAGTGAACTTAGAGGAATCAGTAAACTTTCTAGGAGAATAAGAAGGTTTCAGGATATCTTATGCCAGAAGAAGCTTTGAGGTGCTTTCTTAAAACTTTAATAATTGTCTAATAGGAACAGAGATAACTTACAGGAGAATGTTAAGCATTCATAAATGTAGGATGGAATATTATCTGATTCACTGACATTGGCAATGATTTTTTCTTCAAAGGGAAAAGCGCTTTTAAGCCTACCAATTTTTACTCCTGAAACTCCAACTTGCTGTGTTTCTTACACTTTCCATGCTTCGTGCCTTTGCTGAAGTTGTCTATGCCTGGGTCCCTTTCCCTTCTCCCTACCAAGCTAACTCCTTTTAAACCTTTTAGGATCAGCTCAGACACCCTGCCCTGTGGCCAGACTGACTTCTCAAAGTATTCCCATAGATCCCTCTATTATGGCATTTATTATCATTAGTCTCTCTAACAGCCTGTAAGAGCAAGAACAGTCTTTTTCATTTTTGTGTATGAGAGACCTAGCCTCATCAAAAATGAGTGAAAAAAATAACGATTCTGGTGAGCGTATTTATTCAACAACTATTTATCGAGGCTTTCCTATATGCCGGGTGCTCTGGAGTAAATGGTGCAGAAACAATAGGTACAGCTCCTAACCCTATGAAGCTTATGAGCAAGCAGAGAAGATAAGTAACAATCGAATATGTTATCAAACAACTAGCAATAAAATATGGTGAGTACCAGAAAAAGAGAAGTGAAATTATAGAGCTGGAAACCCAGCCTAGTCTAAGGTCAGAGGAAGTGTCTCATTTTCCTGAAATATAATTTGTATCAAAATAGAAGTTACGGGTTTGGCTTTGGTTACAAGAGACTACTTTTTAACAAAGGAAGATCTTTTGGTTGAGCTAGTTCAAAATTGACTGTGTGTGTGTGTGTGTGTGTGTGTGTGTGTGTCCGTCCAGTATGTGAAAAAAGAGAGTACAAGAAAATGACACCTTCATTTAATGAGGTAAAATAGGTAATAAGGAACGGAGAGGGAAGTTTCTGTGTGTCTCATTCAATGCACCATTACTAGAAGTTACTTTGTTAATATTTTAATATGTAATATACAGTGGAAGAAAATAAATGTAAAGCTCTGAAAATCATGAACTTACATCACAGCCTTTTAAAAATTAATCTCAAGGATCTGATTACTACGGCCTAGGAGGGTGCTTGACAGATTTGCTTTTGGGTCTTGTTGGAGACAGTGGGTGAAGTGCATTGCCCCAGAAGTGCATGTCCACTGAGGTTTCTCTTCTTGCCAGGTCACTTTTGATGCCCTGGGTGAAGAGGCCACAACCCCAGTGTTGCAGTTTGCAGCCTCCACTCAGCTTGGTGGCTCATGCTGTGTCCTTTTCCTCCTTTTCTGGCCAGTTGTTGTTTTTTAAAAAAAAATTATGATTTTTGAGAGACTCTGTCGCCCAGGCTGGAATGCAAGGGCACAATCTCTGCTCACTGTAACCTCCGCCTCCTGGGTTCAAGTGATTCTCCTGCCTCAGCTTCCTGAGTAGCTGGGACTACAGGTGTGCACCACCACGCCCAGCTAATTTTTGTATTTTTTTAGTAGAGATGGGGTTTCACTATATTTGACCAGGCTGGTCTCGAACTCCTGACCTCAGGTGAACTGCCTGCCTCAGCCTACCAAAGTGCTGGGATTACAGGAGTGAGCCACTGTGCCTGGCCTTTTTAAAAATTATTTTTGTACCTGCTTATTTCTCCCCATAAATTGTAAGCTTAGGGTAAGGATTGAGACTTTCTGATTTTTAACTTTTGAACCTTTGCAGCTCTTCTGCTGCAATTTATTTACATTTATTATATTCAATAGATAAAGGACCTTAAGTTTAATATATAAGTTAACAGGCAAATCTTGGGTTGAAAAAGTACCAGATTCGTTCTCTAGTGAGAACCTATTTCTTGTTTAACCTGACATCACAAAGCAAATAGGCCAGGTGCTTACATGTGCATATTTAACCTATGAACCTCTACATTAAGTACTAAGAATACCAACCATTTGGCTGATTGTAGGGAGGGAGGGATTAATTCACCATAAAGCAGGACTTACTAGATGTAGGTGGAGTTATGTAATGCTCCGATGTGTCCCATTGAAGTGGATAAACATATCCACACCATTCAGCATCTTGACCACACTGACACCAAAAAAAAATGGAACTAAAAATTATAGTGCAAGTGAGCATTTAACTCAGGCTTGAAGTATGACTTCAAGTGAATGGATGTGTGAGGTCCTGTGATGACCATTTGCCATGTATTTTCATATCTTTCCTCACCTCCTGGCATATTCCTTGGTTTATCTCAAGTATAACTTGATTCATGTTCTCATTTTTTGTCTTGCTTTTACCATAAATATTATATAAAAGGAGCATATAAATGATAAGGAAATAATTCTAGACATCTGTTCTTGCACTTTTCATTTTGTATAGGTTGAACTTGGTTCATTGCTGAAGTGTAGGTAATGATTTTAGCCACTGTGAATCCAGTTGAATACTTCATTAACTGTAAATTAGCTCCATTTTTTATATTTTCATTAAGAATTTGAATTTTTAAATAAGAAGAGATGATGGTAAAATGGAGTATTTTCTCTTTTTGAAAGTAAACTCGTTAGAGGATGAAACGTATTCCTTAAGGAATCAAAATTATAGTAGCGTCACCTCATCTGAAAAGATTAACAGTTAGTGGAGAAAAATCCTGCTTAGTCAGCATATTTTTGGTACCGTTTAATTGGAAAATTTCTTTTTTTTTTTTTTCTTTGAGACAAAGTCTCACTCTGTTGCCCAGGCTGGAGTGCAGTGGCATGATCTCGGCTCACTGCAACCCCCGCCTCCCAGGTTCAAGCAATTCTCGTGCCTCAGCCTCCCTAGTAGCTAGGATTACAGGCGCCCACCACCACGCCCAGCTAATTTTTGTATTTTTGGTAGAGACGAGCTTTCACCATGTTGGTCAGGCTGGTCTCAAACTCCTGATCTCGGGTGATCCACCCACCTCGGCCTCCCAAAGTGCTGGGATTATAGGCATGAGCCACCGTGCCCGGCTGGAAAATTTCTTAAGTTATTAACTGCCTTTTGCTGCAACTTCAAGTGCTATGGATCGTTTGCCTTTCTGTTGACATCTAGATACCTGCACCCACCACTGTTAACAGCAGCAGCACAAACACAATAAATATTTTCATTCATAGAATGTTTTCTCTCTGAAATTCCTATTATTTGGAATTTGAATGTAAGGGACTGGACCGCTAAGCTCCTTATCTTTACTCTGTTATTTTTTCAACTCTTTTTTCTTTCTTTCTCCTTTATAGAAAAGGATCTTCTGTTTTTCTGCCTGTAAGATATAGGTCAATGTGCTAGTAAGCAGGTGAAGGAAGAGGGTTTGAAGGTGCAACATTCCATGTAAAAATATTCACTGAATCCTCCTCTTTTCAGTTGGCTACCTCCACCGCAGTCTAGATTCTGTTTTACCCTGTTCGGAGTCTAATCTGTCACCTGTCTACTCTTCTGCCAGGGTGGAACAGAGGATAGAGGGCACTCCCACTTCTTTAAAAAGCTTCTGACGAAACCCAACTTATTATTACCCCACCATCACGCCCTTTCCCATAGGTACTCGGACTTTTATTATGAGTTCTGAGTCTTTAGAAATTTATTTGATGGTGTAACTTCGGTTGCTTCTTGGACTTCTCCATTGTTCACTGAGGATTTAACTTTCTTAAATCTACTAGACCAATTATCATTTATCCATTTGCTTCATAATTTCCAACATTGTGTTGCTGCTTTCTCCTCTCTTATTCTTTATCCTAGTTGGCTTATGCCTTTAGAAAGTTCCTTTAGTGGAGTTTTGGAAGGGAGCAAAAGTAATGTTCAATTTGCTATTTTATCCAGAATGTGGAAGGCATCTTCAAAAATGCAAATATGCTTTCTGGATGGAGGAGTATATTAAGCTATTAGCACTTACAAGCAGATACATTCAAGAAGAGTTGTTTACTGCCTTAAAATGTAGAGGATGGATCATAGGCATGGGATGTTTTGATGGACAAATTTGAATTTGGATAGGGGATGGGAAAGGTTGAGGGTCATCTCTGGTTGGAGGGCATCTCCAGAAGGAAGGCAGGATAAGGTGGTTTGCCATGGTGGAGTTTCTGTAGGCCAAGACAGGCTAAGAGCAGTAAGTAAAAAATTACTCAACTATCATTTATAAATTTTCTTGTTGATATTCATAGAAAGTGTGTATGTTTACCAACATAAGTGACAACATAAGTATTATCTAAGAAAATACCTGTATTTGTTGAGAATTCATTCACTGTGTGTAAATTACCTTTTGAGGTTCATTGTCTTATTCTAGTTTGCTCAGTGCTAGGAGTCCCATGCAGGCTTATTCGATTCTGCATCCTTATTTAAACACTAAGCTATTCTTTGTGTCATAGTTGAAACCAGTGATTTAAATTAATACATTCATTGCAAATACATAGAAAACTGAAGATGAATTTCTCCCATGATCTTCATAGTTCTGTCTTTAAATGTGTTGTGAGCCTCTGTCAGACAGTTGATAATGGCGAAGTTGCATAAGTCAGTTTTGGTTTCAACTGTGTCTACATTTAAAATATCTAATCAGTCTTACCTTCTGTCAAATTTATAACATTTTAATTTATTTCTTTAAAAATGCTTTATGGGCTAGGCATCATGGCTTATGCATGTAATTCCAACACTTTGGGAGGCCAAGGTAGGAGGATTGCTTGAGCCCATGAGTTTGAGACTATCTTAGGCAACATAGCAAGACCCTATCTCTACAAAAATTGTAAAACTTAGCCCATGGTGAGACCCCATCTCTACAAAATTTTTTATTTTTAAAAAAAATGTTTAAATTTTTGTTTTTTGAGACAGAGTCTTACTCTGTCATCCAGGCTGGAGTGCAATGGCGCAATCTCAGCTCACTGCAACCTCCGCTTCCTGGGTTCAAGTGATTCTCCCTGCCTCTGCCTCCCAGGTAGCTGAGATTACAGGCACCTGCCACCACACTTGGCTAATTTTTGTATTTTTTTTCTTAGTAGAGACGGGGTTTTTCCATGTTGGCCAGGCTGGTCTTGAACTCCTGACCTCAGGTGGTCCACCCTCCTCGGCTTCCCAAAGTGCTCATATTACAGGTGTGAGCCACTGTGCCCGGCCCCAAAATTTAAAAATTAGATGGGTGGTGGCACATGGCTTGTAGTCCCAGTACCCAGGAGGCTGAGGTGGGAAGATTGTTTGAGCCCAGTGGATGGAGGCTGCAGTAAGCTATGATTGTGCCACTGCACTCAAGCCTGGGTAATAGAGCAAGACCTTGTCTCTCTCTCTCATAAAAAGGTTTAAGTTTTGTTTTGTTTTGTTTTGTTTTTGCTTATGTAGAAAATATATTTTAAAAGGACTGGGACCACCTATGTTTTGCTCACCAAGCTAACCTCATCATATCATGCCTGGCACATAAATACTCAATAAATACTTGTTGAATAAACACATGAAAGTCCTTATCAGAGTAGCCTGTGCAAACATGTGTCCTGAAAGATGTGGATAAGAATATCAATCACATAGTCTACTTTATGAATATTACTTAAAAGCTCATTAAAAGGCTTCCAAACTTGGTTTATAAAAATAAAATAAAGCTAATGGATGCCATTATTTCTATGCTGTTGTGTATATTTTAGCTAATAGAATTGAGGTATTTTAATATTATGTTAAAATCAAATGATAAAGAATACTCAACATAAGTAAAAGTGAGAGTTACAGTATTTAAAGTTGTATGCATTTCATGATTTCTGGGAATTATTCTGCATGGATACTGATAGTCTATTCACAAGAGAACAAATTACATTATTCTTTAGCTACAGAATTTTCTGCACTTTTGGACATATAGAAAGATATCTACTGATTCCCATGATAAACATTACCAGTATCACTGCAAACATGCAGCACCCCTTTTATCCAAATTAGAAGTCACATATAAGGGAAAATTAAAATTCTGTTACTATTAAAATATGTTTGAGATTTTTTTCAATACCTATAGATGTTGATTCTGTATAGCTTTATTTTATTTTATTTTTTATTTTTTGAGACAGAGTTTTGCTCTTATTGCCTAGGCTGGAGTGCAGTGGCACAATCTCGGCTCACTGCAACCTCCGCCTCCCGGGTACAAGTGATTCTCCCGCCTCAGTATCCCAAGTAGCTGAGATTACAGGCACCTGCCACTATGCCCGGCTAATTTTTTTTTATTTTTAGTAGAGATGGGGTTTCACCATGTTGGCCAGGCTAGTCTCAAACTCCTGACCTTAGGTGATCCGCCTGCCTCAGCCTCCCAAAGTGCTGGGATTATGGGTGTGAACCACCGTGCCCAGCCTGTATAGCTTAAAAGAGCACAGTTGCTACATGGAACAGTTTCAATTGGGGTAAATGTATAAGAGGATCAATGACTACTTTTTAGTTGGTTTTGTTTTGCAAGGAGATATTGGTCATTTATCTTCTTTGACAGGTATAATGCAATATATTCACTTTGAAGAAAAATTTTCTTGGCCAGGCGTGGTGGCTCACGCCTGTAATCCCAGCACTTTGGGAGGAGGCAGAGGTGGGCAGATCACCTGAAGTCGAGAGTTCGAGACCAGCCTGACCAACATGGAGAAACCCCGTCTCTACTAAAAAATACAAAATTAGCCAGGTGTGGTGGCGCATGCCTGTAATCCCAGCTACTCGGGAGGCTGAGGCAGGAGAATCGCTTGAACCCAGGAGGCGGAGGTTGCGGTGAGCCGAGATTGCGCCATTGCACTCCAGCCTGGGTGACAAGAATGAAACTCTGTCTCAAAAAAGAAAAAAAAAGAAAAATTTCTTTACAATAAGTAAGTTTGTTTTCTTAGTCCTTTTTATATGGTGAGTACAAAGCACCTAACTCCTGTCTTCCTGAAGTTTGGGCTGAATAGAGCATTAATATGCTGTAACTTGAGTTATAGGAGTAATATAAAAACTAATAACAGAATAATTCTTTGGTTTTATAGAATCATTTTAGATCATATGATCTGCACATGCTTCCAAAGGAGTGGTACTTATAGTATCTTCAATAAGCTACCTGATAAATTAAGTGATTATGGATGGCAGTAGTTCAAAATAATAATTCCTAAGACTGTTTGTAAAATACTTTGAAGTTTACAAAGTGCTTTCATGTACATAACTTACGTTACTTAACCATCAAAAAGTAACCCTTGTGAGGTAAGTAGAGTTATTACCATTTTACAGATGAGGAAACTGACAGAAATGTTAAATGTCTAGTTCAACTTTACGCAGCTAGAGATGGAAATGGGAATAAGCCCTCGCTTACCAGGCCAAGTACCCTTTCTCCTGCATGGCATTTGCTTTTCAAATAATATTAGCAGCAGTAGGAGTATCTACCCTTTGCTTCTTGTTTGGAAATGATACTTTTAAGGCTTCTGTCTGTTTGATGAAGAACAAGATCTTTTCACTACATGTTCTTGAATCTAACTAAAAAACCTAACACAATCTACCACCACTAACAATGAAACCTTATTCGTTGGTGGTGGGGGTGAGGGGAATACAGCTTACCTTTATGAGACACTTATGAAGAAGAGATGTTCAATGTATATGTAATGCATTAAAATTGTTAACTTGTTCCCAAAAGAAAACCTAGCCACTAATTTTATAAACATTAAGTCTTAAAGATATCAGTCCTCAGACTGGCTTAGATGCTTCAAGATTCTTTCACAATCTCTGGGACGTGTGGAATTGGCATAACCACCTTGAGATTCTTAAACATGAAAGCACACAGGAGGATTTTCTTGCATTCTAAAATTTTCTTTTCCAAGTTTCCCTCAGTCTTCCTTTCTTTCTGTTTGTTTTTCTTTTCTTTTCTTTCCTTTTTTTTTTTTTTTTTTTTGAGAAAGAGTCTCACTCTGCAGCCCAGGCTGGAGTACAGTGGTGCAATCTCGGCCCACTGCAACCTCTGCCTCCCAGGTTCCAGCAATTCTCCTGCCTCAGCCTCCCGAGTAGCTGGGACTACAGGCATGTGCCACCACAGCCCGCTAATTTTTGTATTTTTAGTAGACATGGGGTTTCACCATGTTGGCCAGGCTGGTCTCAAACTCCTGACCTGATGTGATCCTCCTGCCTTGGCCTCCCATAGTGCTGGGATTACAGCCATGAGCCACAGTGCCTGGCCCCACCTTCCCCCTTTCCCCCTTCCCTCCCCTCCCCTCCCCTCTCCTTCCCTTCCTTCTGTCTACCTCTCTCTTTCTTTCTTTTTGCCTGACTTCACCTGCACAAAAATTTTGTTGATGGAAAGTACAGTGTGACTTGCCCTGTGGCCCTGCATCTCTGAGGGATGCCCCTGGTAAGAAGAAACCCCAGAGAGCTCCTGTGGTTTTCCAGGGAAACAAACTAAATTTCACAGTAACAGGATTGTTTCTTCTGAACACCGTCTCTTAAGTGTTGGCAACCTTCTGTTAGAGAAAAGAATCTGGAAGAATATGTATGATATTTTATCATTGGTTATTTTATAGAGTTATTATATATAGTTGTATTAGATGATGGAAAATTGTTACTTTTCATGTTAAACAATTCTGTCTTATTTGATTTATTATTACAGGTTGAGTATCTTTTATCTGAAATGCTTGGTACTAGAAGTGTTTTGGATTTCAGATTTTTTTGGATTTTGGAATATTTGCATATACATCATGAGATATCTTGGGGATAAGACCCAAATCTAAACACGAAATTTATGTTTCATATATACCTATACACATAGCCTGAAGATAATTGTATACAATGTTTTTAATAATTTTGTGCATGACAAAGTTTATGTACATTGAACCATCAGAAAACAAAGGTTTCACTATCAGGCACCCACATGGACAATCTGTGCTTGCTTGGTATCACCATCATTCCTGACTCTGAATTTACATGCTACTGATAAGCAATCACTTCTCCTTTTTTTCATTTCTTTTTTATTTTCTGTTTTTGAGACAAGATCTTGCTGTGTTGCTCAGGTTAAAGTGCAGTGGCATGATCACAGCTCACTGAAGCCTCAACCTCCTGGGCTCAGGTGATCCTCCCATCTCAGCCTCCCAAGCAGCTGGGAATACAGGTGTACACCACTGCTCTCAGCTAATTATTGTATTTTGTTGTAGAGGTGGGGTTTCACCATGTTATCCATGGCTGTCTTGAACTCCTTGACTCAAACAGCCTGCCTGCCTAAGCCTCCCAAAGTGCTAGGATTACAGGTGTGAACCACCATGCCTGACTACAGTCATGTTCTTAGACTTATTCACACATAAGTACTTAATGGTAAAAAAAAAAAAAAAAACAACATACCATTAATACAGTGAAAAAAATAATGTGTTCAGGGTAACTAAGCCCAGTAGCATCACCAAATACCCATACCCACTGTTAACAGCAACAACAATGGCAGGCTTTCAGTCTCTACGTGCTAATTATGTATTCTGATTAAAAAGTTACTGTAGACTGTATTTTTTTTAGGTGAGAAGAAACATCAGTAATAGTTGAGGGACCAGAAAGTGGGTCCTCTGAGGATGAGGAGGCATTCTGCTGGGTGGCCTTTTCAAATGTTTCCTCCAGAGTCATCTGCCTCATTAACAATGGTTTTTGTCTTATAAGTCTCTTTGATTTTATAAACTGACATCATTTCTTACTCTGTTATACATGCACGCTGCTCTAGTCCTTCAATAAGCTCATCACACATCCACTATGTCATCTATAGGCACTTTTTCTGCAGTGTTAATGGTGTCTTCCTTGTCACTATTATCACAATCATTTTCATTGAGAACCATTTCAGCTTTTTCATCATTAGTCAATGAATGAAGAACTGTAGCCTCCTTGTTGATGTTAAAAAAAACTTCATTGATATCTTCTTCCAGCTTACTGACTGACCCTGAAGGTATATTTTTTGCATATGTAAGGAGGTCATACATCATTTTTTCTCTCATCTGATATACGGAATCCTTCAAAGTCACCACCTTGCTCATCATCATCACTGAACACACCAGAGCTTGTGCCAGGTATGCACAACTGTGTCTTTAGTCATGTGTTCTAAACAGTGGCAACAGCACATATGGCATCCCTCATGCTAAACTCCTTTTGAAAATCTTCTACACTCATGCCTCTTTTCACTGCTGCCAGCATGCTGTTCAAGAAAGCATTATTTAATCCTCATTGATCTAAGGATACCTTGTCACATGGATGAAGTAGAGAGGTCACATTTTAGGGAAAGTACATAGCATAAACATTATTTTTGATGAGAATTTCCACTGGAGGATGAGCAGGACAGATGTGAAGGAATAACAAATTCTTGCAGTTGTCATCCAGTCCAACTTCCCTGCGGTGAACACAAGCTTCTGGTACCAAGTGCTTATGAAACTAATCAGAAAAGACACCCCTGGTGATCTAAGCCTTTTAATTAGCATAATGGATTGGTAAGAAATTCACTCCTTGGAAACAGCAAAGACACAAGCTTTTGTCTATCATAGCCAGATTACACTCATGCATGCCTGCTGCATTGGCACATCCCTGCACAGTTGTTCTGTCCTTGGCATCCGGAATTCCTGTAGAGGCTGTCTCAGCTCTAGTTAGTGTCTTTTGGGGGCAATAACACCAAAACGGTGATGTTTTATCAGCATTGCAAACTTGTTCTGGAGTCAAATTTTCATCAGCAATGACCTTGGCAAACTCATCAATGAATTTCTTTGCTGCTTTGTGATCAGCAGATGCTTTGTCACCACACATCTTTGAAAATTTGATGCTGTCTTTTCTTAAATTTCTGCAACCAGCCTTTTGATTATTTACAGTTTCCTTCCATTTTCAGTTCACTGTGATAGATCTTGCATGTTTATGATCAGTATACCATTAAGTGGCGTGTGTTCACTGTGAGGCTGATGGGTCCACCCTTTCAATACATGATCAAGATCTTCATTTCTAGCTTTATACAGTGCTTTCCTCCCTCCCCCGCCTTCCTTTTTTCTCTCCTTTTCTTTCTCCTTCCTTCCTTCCTTCCTTCCTTCCTTCCTTCCTTCCTTCCTTCCTTCCTTCCTTCCTTCTGATGAGGTCTTGCTCTGTCACCCAGGCTGGAGTGCAGTGGCACAATCATAGCTCATAGCAGCCTCAAACTCCTGGGCTCAAGTGATACTCCCACCTCATCCTCCTGAGTAGCTAGGACTACAGGCACACACCACCACACCTGGCTTTTGTTTTTCGTAGTGCTATAGTCTCACTATGTTGCTAGTATTGAACTCCTGGGCTCAAGTGATCCTCCCACCTTGGCCTCCCAACATGCTGAGATTACGGGTGTGAGCCACCATGCATGTAGTATTTACTATTTTTTAACTTAACTTCTGTTCATCATTTTCAGCATGGAACGTCAACAATTTATCTTTTTGTTTCTTCAGGTCATATATAAGGTGGTCATTCCAACACCATATTTTTCTGTCTGGTTTCTGCAATAGCTTGATTTTCTTTGCTACAGATAAACATAAATGCTTCCCCTTTTTCTTGTCACTGTTACTCACAGAAGTATCTGCAGGCCTTTTTGAAATTTTCAAAAATGTTCAGAGCAGAGTATAAGCAAAGAGTCATAGTGATTAATACATGAAGTTCTTGGTGCTATGTGGGGCATGGTGGAGAATCTGCTATTGGTGCATCGAGCCTGCTGCACACATGCCATTTTATTACCTTTTGTGTGTGTGTGTGTGTGCTTGAGAAGGGGAATCTGGGTATGTGCAGAAAAGATATATTGCAGCTGAAGGGGGATGGGAGGGTCTTTTTTGCCTTGGGGACGCTGAGTAAACTGTGTGTTATGTGCTTGTGTTTTGACTGCGACTTGTCACAGGAGGTCAAGTGTGGAATAGTCCCCTTGTGGCCAATGCTCAAAAAGTTTTAGATTTTGAAGCATTTCAGATTTCAGATTTTCAGATTAGGAATGCTCAATCTGTATTATTATTATTATATTTTACAAAGAGCATGGGTTGCTTTCATAATCAGAAAGAGATATTTTACAATAAAATAGTTGGAAGAAAGGTATTTAAAACCTCAAATAATTGAGTAATGCACAGGTATTAATGTTCACTTATGATCATAGATGAGACAGAAAATAAACTGTTAGTAGTGTAATTAACAAATGGCATCATTTATACAAATAGTTACTGAATCTCCATTAGTTACTTGAGGGAATTTAAATCACATGAATACATGACCATAGGTAACATATACAGAGTGTTCACTCTTTGCCAGGTGCTAGTCTAAGAGCTTTACATGGCTTACCTCATTTAATCCCCTCTACTATCCTATGAGGTAATTATTTATACATGGAGAAGACCAGGTATAGAGAAGATGGCCTACAACAATACAGAACATAGCAGAGGCTTGAAAACCACTCTTCGATTAAGAATTGCACTCATCTGTTCAGAATTGCCCTAACTGCTGGGAACCCTGAAACCAGTGAGGAAACCCAGGCAAGACCCAGTAGTGGGAGAGTTGAGATCTGGATATGTCTCCACATAATTCCCCAGGCTTGAACACTTAACCCCTCTCCTATACGTCCCTGAGTAGATGTGGGGTTCTAAACTGAACCTACAGCTCTGAAAAGAAGTGTCCTGATTGCCATTAACATTTTGAAGGGAGTTAGTAAAGCCATAATAAACTTCTGAAATTCCTTAGAAACCTAGTTCACATTCCACTAATTTTTGCTCTTTTTAGCATGGCAGCAGGAAACTTCTCTGGTCCCGTCTTTGATGATGAAGGAAACTTTGGGATGTGGCAGTGGAGTTGTGTTGTTTGGGAAGTTGTACTGTGCCTACATACTGTTTATTTTGGTGAGCTGAATGATAGACTTGTGATACACTTCGAACTATCCACTTCCATTTAAAAACTGGCTCTTCAAGTTCTCAAAACCTCTTAACAGACTGAAACTCAGCCAAGATTAAAACTGCCAAGTATCTCTGTACTTTCCTGACCCCGCTGCTCAAGGACTCCTATTTAGCACACTGTATTATCGAACAGCTTCTGCAGAGTCTTTCTGTGGAAGCTGTGTGTGTGTGTGTGAGATAATCTTTTTTTAGCATCTTTTTTTTCTCCTCACCATAAGTATGACTACAGTCTTCAAAAAACAAACAAAAAAGCGCTGTCTTCAGACATGTTAAGAAACATGTGCTTTTAAAAAATCTGTATGCTTTATATTAACTTTTGCATACAATATGAGTAGAATATCACAAAGATCTACTGAATTAAAATCAAGATATTAATATATACCTTAAGTCACAATTATTGGATAGGTGACATACTTCATAAGGACAACTATTTGGTTTATGTTGCTTATGTTTGTGTTTTAAAATCATAGCAATAAACTTTTGTTTTAAATGCATGAGAATTTACTTTCCAGAAATTATAATTTATCCGTGATTCACAACAGCCTCCAAGTCTTCTTTAAAGAAGAATACACCGTAAGGAGCATAGAGAAACCCAAGGAGAGGTGTATCAGGTAGCTTTGTCAGTATAACAAGCCACCCCCAAATAACAATTTTCTATTTCTCATGGGTGCAAGGATTTAATGAGATAATCCGTGTAAACCTTCCACAGCAGTCTCTGGCAGACAGTAAGCACTCGTGGTTCTTCTATGGATCTCACCTGGACTCAGCCACGCAGCTGTAGAGGCGGGTCAGCTGGGGGCTGGCCTAGCTCTCTGTGCGGTCTTCATCCTCCAGGAGGCTAGCCTGAGCTTTCTCACATAATGGTTTCGGTGTTCCCAGAGCGGATAAGCCCCGAGGTGCTAGTGCTGTTGAAGCCTCTGCTTGCTCCATGTTTCCTCCTATCCTCTTGGTCAAAGCAAGTCTCATGGCCAAGAGTAGAGAAACTGATTCAAAGGGTAGAGAGACCGACACCACTTCTTGATGGGAGGTGCTAAGAATTTGTTGCCATTTGTTGTAATCAAGTATAGTCTGTCTCTGACAAAAATTATTCACATTTCTCTTGCAAGAAAAATATGCTCCCTCCCATCCCAGGATTCCCTGAAGTCTCATCAGATTATAGTATTATAGCCTTGAAGTCTAGAGACTTAATGCCTGATCTGCATGAGATCTAGATACAGTTCAAACTCCTCAGAGATAGCTCTTCTTATGCTGATCCTCTTGATCCCAAGACAATGAACAGACTGTCTTTCCCATACACATCCAACATATAATGATGAGATAGGAAAAGGATAACAAAAGTAGACACCTCATTAAAAAAAAAAAAAAAAGAGCCATTAACAGGATACATATGACAATCACTCGTCCATAGCAGTTCTGTCCAAGCACATGTTACCAGGTGCCCCTGATCCTGGGCTAGGCCATGTTCCTTGATTAGGACCCAGCTCTGCTTTTCAGAAGTGGTTTCCTGGTTTATAGTCCTCCACTGCTCTTGGCTGTACCCTCTGAAACTCTTCCTTTTCCCACAGCAAATGGCTTATTTTTGCTCCTAAATAGCTTCATTGGCCTAGATCCTGATCATAAAACGTTGGGGACCCAGAGGCCTCCTTTTCTTTGAAAAGTCTTTGTATTTTTAGGCCAAGGTTGTGTGTGTGCTTTCTAGTAAAATTCTCTTAAAAACTTTGTGGATTTCCAAATACTCTAATTAGGCTCCATCCCCTAAAACCTATGTTCTTAATTGTTTTCATGTTAGACCTCTGTCTACTTCTGGCTGAGGATCAGGTTGTTTGAGACAACACACTTAGAGTCTTAGAGCTCGCTTTGTCTAGCTGAGAAGGTCTACGAGGCACCTTATTCAATTTTACCAAGGTCTTTAAGGCCATCTAAGGCCATTTCTTACTTAGAATTGTTTCTTCCAGTTGAAGAGACTGGAGAGATAAAAAGTTTTTATTTTCCTATCTTGTGAGTTCTGGTTTCTCTCTATTTTCTCTAAATAATGCTCGCAAACTAGATGATTCAATTTTTAGTTTGTCTCTATCTTGCAGAACTTCTATGTAGTTATAGACACACTCAAACACTTTCAACATTGTCTGGAGATCTTTGCAGCGAGATGCAAAATTCATACTAACATTTTCAGCCTTTGGAGCTGCCATAGGCAACAGTGTTGCCAAGTGTTTGGTTGCTTATGATATGGGCTGCGTTTTCCCCTGACTGCTCTCGCAGTTTCCTCACCACTTCCACCCTCCTCTGACAGTCTGCATGCCATCTTTCCAGTTTTACTTAGCAGTTACATCACTGCTTTTCACCTGCTATCTCGTGCCAAAGCCAAGGTGGAATGTTTTAGGTTTCTGTTCTGGCAGCATGCCACTTCTAGGTACCAATTTTTCTGTCATTTAGCTTATGCTGCATAAGAAGCTGCTACCCATTTTGGTGGTTTCAAACACAACGATTTATTATTTCTCACTATCCTGTTGATTGGCTGAGCAGTCTTCTACTGGGCTCTCCTCGGCTCCTTCATTTTCAGTCTTTTGGTGGGTTAGCTGGTGGTTGTGCTCAGCCTCAAGTACTGCTCAGCTGGGCATCATCTTCCTGCAGGCTAGCCCAGGCTTCGTCATATAGAGGAATTAAGCTACCCAATAGCAAGCCCTTTAGCACAAATGCTTTCCAGACCTTTGCTTGCATCATATTTGCTAATGTCTCAATGGTCAAAGCAAATCTCACTCTCATAGCCACCCTCAAACTCAAGGAGTTGAGAAATAGTCTGTACCTCTTGATCAGAGAAGCTGCAAAGAATGTGTAGTAAGAACATTTTTATTTTTATTTTATTTTTATTTTGAGACAGGGTCACGCTGTCATCCAGGCTGGAGTGCAGTGGTGTGATCTCAGCTTACTGCAACCTTTGTGTCCCAGGTTCAAGTGATCTTCCAGCCTTAGCTTCTCGAGTAGCTGGGACTGCAGGTGTGCGCCACCACACCTGGCTAATTTTTGTGTTTTTGTAGAGCTGGATTTTGCCCTGTTACCCAGGCTAGTCTTGAACTCCTGAGCGCAAGCAATCCACCCGCCTTAGCCTCTCAAGCCAGGATTACAGGTGTGAGGCCCTGCGCCTGGCCAGAAAAAATTTTTTTGCACCCTTTCACAAAGAGTATGTACAAATTCAAGGTGAAAGAATGGGGCCACCTAGGAGGGCAGATCAAGAATGTGGGATGAGAACAGATGCTCACCACGCCATGGAAATAATCGAATTGGTTGATGCTTTCATGGTTCTAATACTATCTGGTACTACAAAACTAACCTTAGGCCAGGCACAGTGGCACACATCTGTAATTACAGCACTTTGGGAGGTTGAGGTGGAGGGGATCACTTGCGCTCAGGAGTTCGAGACCAGCCTAGGCAACAGGCAAAACCCCATCTCTACAAAAAATATAAAAATTAGCCCATAGTCCCAGCTACTCAGAAGGCTGAGGCGGATGGATCACTTGAGGCCAAGAGTTCGAGACCAACCTGGCCAGTGTAATGAAACCCTGTCTCTACTAACAATGCCAACCATTAGCTGAGCATGGTGACACACGCCTGTAGTTTCAGCTACTCAGGAGGCTTAGGCATTGCTAAACATAGGAGGCAGAGGCTGCAGTGAGCCGTGATTGTGCCACTGTACTCCAGCCGGGGCAACAGAGGGGGACCCTGTGTCAAACAATAATAATAATGATAATATAGTAAAATTAGTAGTTATCGCTTGTTGAAGTCTCAATATATGCTACTCTCATGAAAATGCTTTATACATGTTAGAATTTTATTGCTATAAATGGAAATGGCAATTACACAAGAGTTTTTTCCACTTTGCTAGTAACATTTTTTTTCTTCTGCCTCATCCTCCCGAGTAGCTGGGACTACAGGCATACACCACCACGCCCAGCTAATTTTTGTATTTTTAGTAGAGGTGGGGGTTTCACCATGTTGGCCAGGCTGATCTTGAACTCCTGAACTTAGGTGATCCACTCACCTCGGCCTCCCAAAGTGCTGGGATTACAGGCATTAGCCACCGCACCCGGCCTTAATAACACTCTTTTAATCATTATTTATATGTTAATACAATGAGCCTCTCTTTCCTCATCTTTACAGTGAAGGCATTGTGCAAGCTAATCATTACAGTCTGTTTCTGCTCTCACCTCCTTTGATTTTACTTAACATGGTGATTAAGGAAGGAACACAGTAAGTAGCTGGTCCTTACCTGCCTGACTTTCACACCCATGGAGCAATAAGAAAGGAAAAGCAGTCAGAGGCCAAAGGGTCTCGTTAGTGACTGATAAAGACAAGGTTGGAAGATGTGGCTTACATCTGTGGGACTGTGCATTCTGATTTTGAAGCCAGCATTAGCTGGATTTACCCTCCCTGGCCAGAGCTGATTTCACCCACCCCACCCAGGGATAGTGCGGAGACAACACAGGTTCTCTGGTAAACCCACTTTTAGAAAAAAGAAAGAAGTGGCTGGGCTACTGCAGACAGGTTCTTCTTTTAGTTTCACTAATTAGATAAGCAACCCCATGCCCCTTTGCAGGAGGAGGTGGAGAGAGATGCCAGAGAAGGGAAGAAACAGAGCAGAGAATATTGCTCCTTAACAACACTCGCGCCTCCCGACCTAGCACCTCCCCACACTAGTGCCTCCCACCCTAACTCCCCCAACAGCTTCAGTGCAGGATTAAGTGGAAAGGGCATGAACTCAGGACCTGGACAGATGTGAGTTTAAATCCCAGACTTCTCTCTTACTCACCGGGCGAACTTAACTTCTCCGAGACCCAGTTATTAGTAAATTGAAAATGATGCTACCCTCCTCCCAAGGTTATTGTGAGGATTGTGGTGGATTTTATATCAGTTCTTCAGCACAATGACTGGTTTGGGGTGCACACAGTCTGTCACTGAGATTCGTTTTTCCTTCCTTGCTTTACGGAGTGGGCTTGATTCTAGAGGGCTGCAGACACACGCAGAAAGTTACTATTATTGAATGTTTGCTTCTCGAATGTCTTTGCTTGCCACAATCTGTAAAGGGAGTGAGAAGACTGTCAGTGGTGAGTGGAGATAACTGAGAAAGAGTTTGCTATTTTAACTCCCAGGAAAGAGAAACATTTTAAATCAAATAAAACTGTATCACCGCATGGTTCAAAGATGTTAATAATGGCCATTTGAGTCATCAATAAATTGTGTCTAATGCCCTCTTTTTTAAAAACCAAGGAAGTGTGTCCATGCATTTTAGAAGAGGATTTCCAACAAAGATAAGTAGATGCCTTTGACATTTGAAGGGAGAAACTTCAGTTACTGTAAAGGTTACTTACATGGAAAACCCTCATGCATTGATGATGTTGGATAACTCAGATATTTCTGTACCTTGTGTAAAAGATATCAGCCATATATAAGAATATTTTTTCTGGGAGAATTTAACAGGAGTAACCAGGCAATGAGACTAGAATAAGTGGCTCAAAGGACACTGTTTACAAGAAAGGGGAACAGATAAAGGAATGTAAACATTCTGTGAGCTTTTCCTTAACTGGTGTTATGAGTTGGAAAAGAAAAGGTCATTGATGATTCTGGAAACTCGATAGATTTCTCCCTTTAAAAGATACTTCATGGAATAGTTACAAAATATAAAGGAATTACTTAAAGGCGTATGTGTTTTCCAACTGGACTCAAAATCTATTCCCCATCATTTTTTAAACATAGATCTTCACTGCATTTTCCAGGCAAAGTTTTGCTTCACATTCTAGGGCCAAAGAGAAATCAGATGTAAGATTTACAACAACTGTTTTAGTTTGTAAATACTAATAGAGATACAAGTGGAAAAATTTGCACAGATGCCTTGAGCCTTGACGCTTGAGTGCTCCTGTCTTTACTTTCTCCCTTAGAAAGCTCATCTATTGGCCGGGCGCGGTGGCTCACGCCTGTAATCCCAGCACTTTGGGAGGCTGAGGCAGGCAGATCACAAGGTCAGGAGTTTGAGACCAACCTGGCCAATATAGTGAAACCCCATCTCTACTAAAAACACACAAAAAATTAGCCGGGTGTGGTGGTGCGCACCTGTAATCCTAGCTACTCAGGAGGCTGAGGCAGGAGAATTGCTTGAACCCAGGAGGCGAAGGTTGTGGTGAGCCAAGATTGCACCACTGCACTCCAGCCTGGGCGACAGAGGGAGACTCCGTCTCAAAAAAAAGAAGAAAGCAAGCTCATCTACTGTCCTTTCCTGTTGTGGCTTCTATGCACCTGACTGTAAAATTTACGTCTCCAAGTATCTGTGTTCTGTTATTTCAGAGAGTTAATAATTTTATGGATTTTTTGAAAGTTGTGGTGACTTACTCCCTGTTTTTAGGGCTGTAACAACTGAAGTGTTGCAATGTTGGGGAAACTGATATGAAGAAATTTGTGTGGGAAAGAAAGTAGTGATTCTAATGGTGACAGTATTTCCATGTGTTAATCCAGATCTAAGAATTAGATGCTAATAATTGTTCCTAATAGAAAAGCTCAATTAGGGAATACGTTTCCTATTAGACTAACGATTTCCTACACTTCTCGTGGGGAGTGTAGGAAAAAGAAGCTAGTGTAGCTTTGTGGATTACAGATGGACTCTCAAGTAGTCACACTTTTGGGATTTATATCTCAACTCCTTAACTGTGTGACTTTAGGCAAACTGCTTAAACTCATTAGGCCTCAAACCTGTAGACTGGGGATGATGATAATACCTCATAAGGGATAAATGGGTTAATACCTGCCCATTGCTGAGTACCACATTTGGCATTTTACAAATGCTTAATAAATGTTCACTGTAGAGCAGAGTGTATGAAACCTACACAGGAGTAGCTGCTTTGATTTCCTGTGCATTTCTACAGAAAGCATCCGAAAGCATATTGCTAAAAGTGAAATCCCAACTACCCACTGGCTGTTTATCAACTGTGCATATCAAACTGCCTTTTTCTCTTCACACACTGGCAGAAAATTCTGATTGAGGAAACTGAAAAGTGAATTATGTCAGAGGGCATCAAATGAGTAAAGTGATTGAAAAGTAGAGACTGTCTCCTCCAGCAATGCTTTGAATAACTCCTACCTGCTTTCTGCTTTAGAGCAAAGAGAAAACAAGAGACATTTTAAAATTATTTCTTCTAGCCTCAGACTTTTATCGTTATAAACTATTTCAATTAATACTCTTCAACCTTTCAAATTTTGCTTTGAATGAGCCCTAAGACAATATTAAATGCGTTCTTGCCCAATGCACTTTAAGATCCGATACAAGCTTTTTTTTTTTTTTTTACATTAACTTTGGAGCAGCAAGAAAATTAGAACTATTCATTAGGAACTTTTTACTTTTAACCTGTAATGTTTAGATGTTCAAAGAATAGTGTTTCCCTCTGTAGTAGTCTGTTTTCATGCTGCTGATAGACATACCCGAGACTGGGCAATTTACAAAAGAAAGAGGTTTAATGGACTCACAGTTCCACGTGGCTGGGGAGACCTCACAATCATGGTGAGGCAATGGTGAGGCGTGGTGAATGCAAGGAGGGGCAAGTCACATCTTATGTGGATGGTGGCAGACAAAGAGAGAATGAAGAGGATGCAAAAGCAGAAACCTCTAATAAAATCATCAGATCTCATGACACTTATTCACTACCACCAGAACAGTATGGGGGAAACTGCCCCCATGATTCAATTATCTCCCACCGGATCCCTCGCACAACACGTGGGAATTATGGGAGTACCATTCAAGATGAGATTTGGGTGGGGACATAGAGCCAAACCATATCACCCTCTTAGATGTGTCACTTTAAAAATCAAGAAACAGAGCACCGGTTTTACTCAGTTGACTGAAATTATTGTTTATGAACCTGTTGGGGAAAGTCCATTTGTTGTTCTTTAAGGGCTGTGTTACTATGGGGTATGTTAGAAAGGAACTGCTAAATTACAATGACACTCTACCTGTGGAATTTCTAGGTGCCTCTGGTGGCGGAGATGTGTGGGCAGGAGGGACTGGATGAGGTGGTTGAGAAAGGTATACACAGGGTGACCCCATGGGGCTGTGCAAGTTGTGATCTCACCACAGATGGGAAAGACTGGCAATCCAACCATGCTCAGCTCACCAGGCTGTGTGTCCTTGGGCAGGGCTGTATCCATCCAGAGAAAGGGCCCTTTCCTAGCTTTCACAAAGATACTATATAAGCCCAACACAAAGCCTCATTAAGGCACCCTATAGACCAACAGTGGACATTCTGATTTGTAATAATCAGTTTAATCATACGTTTACAATTGGTATAAAATTAGGACATAGGAGGTATGTCATAGAATCTGAAAATCAGAACTTGAGTACTGTGCGTAAGTCCTGTATGGAGTGTATATCTTGGGGACAGGGTCTGTTTTGCTTCTGAAATAGCTGAATTCCATTTGCAAATACTCTCTCTTTCTTTCTCTTTCTCTCTGTGTGTGTGTGTGTATCTACAAGCTGATCTCCATAATAAGCTTCACAAGGTTTGCTGTGTGCCTTGAGCTGCTCTATATTGCATATTCCCATGTCTGAAAATTTCTCACTACCTGTAAAAATACTTTAACATCTTGCTGCGAAACAGGAAAAGGTTTTGTTTCCTGGTTTTGGAAAAATTTGCTTAATGCATATATTAGTCTTTTGGGGCTGCCTAATAAAGCTTCTCCTTTATGATCAGAGAGATACTATATATGTCATTTATAAATGATTCCCTTAGAGGCATGTTGGGAACAATGACTTTCACAATTGTTCTTCGTAGCATCCAGTGTCTTGGTTATTTATGTGTGATATGGTTTGGCTGTGTCCCCACCAAATCTCAACTTGAATTGTATCTCCCAGAATTCCCATGTGTTGTGGGAGGGACCCAGGGGAAGGTAATTGAATCCTGGGGGTTGGTCTTCTCTGTGCTGTTCTCATGATAGTGAATAAGTCTCATGAAATCTGATGGGTTTATCAGGGGTTTCTGCTTTTGCTCCTTCCTCATTTTCTCTTGCCACCACAGTGTAAGAAGTGCCTTTCACCTCCCACCATGACTCTGGGGCCTCCCCAGCCATGTGGAACTATAGGTCCGATTAAACCTCTTTTCTTCCCAGTCTTGGGTATGTCTTTATCAGCAGTGTGAAAATGGACTAATACAATGTGGTTGTCACCTCCACTCTTTGGTCTTTTGAGGTAGGTGGAAACCAGCTTTCTGAATTGTTCCTTCCTGATATGACAGAAAATTTTAAAATTCTGTGTGCCAAATATAGTAGGCTCTTCAAAGCAAGATCTAGGTCTCAATGGCTAGAATATTTAACTAATAGAATATCACCATCCTTCCTTGTTCCCTGTGAATGCTATCAGAGTATTTATTCATGTACCTGAGGGTACCTCATCATAGTAAGCTTAGTCTTCAATTTTATTCATACTCCCATGCCTGCAACAATTATAATTTTCCATCATAAAATGAATGGATCAGAATAAACTATTTCAAACATTCTTGATTCCTTTTCCTTTTGACCTTCAGAGATTGTTTTTATGAAAGTGAGTTTTCAGCTGACTTTCTTATTTAGCCTCCATACCAGGGAGCCAGAAGGCAGTGCTTATGAAATCCACCATCTTTCCAGTGGGGGAGAGAGGCCAGTAGCTACCCCTTTTCCTTCCCTATCAGTTTTTTGCTCATCGAGACTGCCCCCAAGCTAGGAATTATTATAAGTTCTCCAGAATTGCATGATAATTATGAATAAAAAGCTGACATGGGCCAGGTGCAGTGGCTCATGCCTGTAATCCCAGAACTTTGGGAGGCCAAGGCAGGTGGATCATCTGAGATCAAGAGTTTGAGACCAGCTTGGCCAACATGGTGAAACCCCGTCTCTACTAAAAACACAAAACTTAGCTGGGCGTGGTGGTGCATGCCTGTAATTCAAGCTACACGGGAGGCTGAGGCAGCAGAATCACTTGAACCCGGGAGGCGGAGGTTGCAGTGAGCCAAGGTAGTACCACTGCACTCCAGCCTGGGCAACAGGGCAAGACCACCTCAAAAAAAAAAAAAAAAAAGCTGACACGATAGGTATCTATGGAATGGGTCACAAATTTGAGTTCGCATTATAATCACCTGGAGGTCATCCTAGGCTACCGAGTCAGAAACTCGAGGTGCCCAGGCATCTGTAATCTTTGAAGCTCTCCAGATGATTCTGTCACCTCCTGCAGACTGAGGACCGCTGAGCTACCATCATTTCTTTGTTCCTTTGTTTTCTCTTACACAAAACTTTATTGCCCAGTGAAAAAAGGCTTAAGCAATTCCCCTTCCTTCCTTACTGGATCTAGTTTTCAGTACAGATTATATGCATGCCTGAAAAGAAAATTAGAAAGCAGAAGCAGATTTTTGGTAGTTGGTTGTCAATTTTCTTTTGAATTCTTCACCGCCATGCAAATTGAAGCAGGACTTATTTTTAGCAACTTGATGAATGCAATTTACCAAAGTTTATTACATTATCTTTTATTGTAATAAGACAGCAAGGTCAGTGGAATTGTCTGATGTTTCTTTCTCATTTGCCATAGTTCTCTTTCTGGGAACTCATAGTACAGAATCAAGCTATGGGATATATAGGTTATTTTGATGCTCTATTTGTGCCCACTTCTATATTTTTGTATAACCTCAGCAGTGTATACACTTTTCACCTTTTTGGAGACATTATTAGGAATAGCAGTCTCCTCGTTGACTTTCTGTTGTAGTTTTCCTAATGTTTGCTCCCTGGTGACCAGGAGACCTTCTATGTCAGTGGAGACAACTCATCTGAGGCTGGCTGAGCCAAGAAAGGTGGGCAGGAAGGCAAGGTGAAGGTCCCTTTCCCTCCTTCTTTACCACACCTCAATAGAGAATCTTTATGTCTCCTGTACCCTTTCTTTTTCTCTTATTAGCACATTATGGACTTGCACCTTCACATGAGCTTGGGCCTTTGCCTGATTTATAATTTGTTATCTATGACTTTATGGTTGTTCAATCTTGAGAAGGAATGACTGTCCCTGGACATCTCCCAAAACCATTTTCTATATGGTTGAATTGTACTTGACTCTTCATATTGTGATGAGATGATTTCCCCCAATAGCTTTTTAATGGCTCTAGGAGAGCAATACAGAGCACAGGACCTGTCTAGAATGAGCAGGATACATACAAATGATCCCTAGTGTCCCAGGGCATGGCACAGTCCCTTAACTACCCATTTCCTTCCATTGAAGTGCCTTGTAAGGCTTGGCCAACATGTAAGGAAGGCAGGCATCTCTCACCTATTCTTGCCTTGTTCATCAAAATGCATCCATTCCATCTCATCCACTTGTTGCATGGTAGACTATATTGGGTACTAACTTAAGCAGACGGGTACAGCTCAACTCTATGCAAACTAGCTAATGTGCTTTCCCCAGGTAGCATAAAATGTTAACTTGATTGCAATGCATAGACTTTTAAAAGTTGCTAAGGAGTTAGTCCTTTAAACAAATAGTATTTATTGTTTTGTGGGGGTTTTTAAATTATGAAATGTGTGTGGACATTGTAAAAATTTTGGAAAATACAGAAAAGCGAAAGGAAGCAATTTAAACCATGTATAATTCCACAATTCAAAGAAAACTATAATTAACATTTTGATGTGTATTATTCAAGTTTCTGTTTCAGAATGCTGCACATTCTCTTTCTCCATAACTACTTTTTATGCCTAATAGAGTATATATGCTTTTCATGCCATTAGATAGCTTTCTAAACTCTGTGACTTATGTAGAAGCCAGGACCTCATTATTGTGCATTTAACTTATTTCTGAATTTCTGTAAAAACAAGGTGGTGATGAAAATACTTAGAGCGATGAGTTTCATACACTTTTGCATTATATCTTTAGAATAAATGCACATATGTCAAAACAAATGCACACTTGAAAAGCTTTTGATACATATTACTAAACTGTCTTCCAAAAGATTCTATCAATTACCAATTTTTTAAAATAATGAATAGATTTTATTTGCAAAATCATTAAGTTGCAAAAACAAAGACACCACAGGAGTTTTAAATTAGACTATTTTTTTAATCTAGAAAAAAAATTTAATGTAATTGCTTAGTTCAGCAGAAGCTGAGAGAGGTCTCAGGACCCTGAACAATAATATTGATTTTATTATTTTATTTTATGTTTTTGAGTTCTGGGGTACACGTGCGAGATGTGCAGGTTTGTTACATAGGTAAACATGTGCCATGGTGGTTTGCTGCACAGATCATCCCATCACCTAGGTATTAAGCTCAGCATGCATCAGCTCTTTTCCCTGATGCTCTCCCCTCCCCTGCCCTTCCCCCACAGGCCCTACTGTGCGTTATTCCCCTCCCTGTGTCCAGGTGTTCTCATTGTTCAGCTCCCACTTATAAGTGAGAACATGCAGTGTTTGGTTTTCTGTTCCTGCATTAGTTTGCTGAGGATAATGGCTTCCAGCTTCATCCATGTCCCTGCAAAGAACATGATCTCATTCCTCTTTATGGCTGTATAGTACAGTGTAACATTGATGGGCATTTGGGTTGGTTCCGTGTCTTTGCTATTGTGAATAGGGCTGCAGTGAACATTCACATGCATGTGTCTTTATCATAGAATGATTTATATTCCTTTGGGTATATACCCAGTAATGGGATTTCTGGCTCAAATGGTATTTCCAGTTCTAAATCTTTGAGGAATTGCCACACTGTCTTCCACAATGGTTGAACTAATTTACGTTCCCACCAACAGTGTAAAAGCATTCCTATTTCTCCACAACTTCCACCAGCATCTGTTGTTTCTTGACATTTTAATAGTCACCATTCTGACTGGCATGAGATGGAATTACCAGTATGTTTTGAGAGTTCCCAGAATCCTTACCCATTTGAAAACTTATTGTTTTTAAAAAATTCCTGCTAACTTTATGGGCAAGAAAATTCTCAGCAGTTTAATTTGCATTTCCTTGTTTAACACAGAAGTCTTTTGTGACTATATTTTTATACTTTTGCTAAAGATTATTTAGTGCAGTGGTTAAGTGGTGCTATTCTGACACCTGAGTGTTCACTTACTGGTGACCCTGAGTAAATTTCTTGATCTCCCTATGCCCACACAACTCTGATAATAGCAGTACCTACTCACAGAATCTGTATGAAGACTAAAGAGGGTATCACATGAAAGATGCCTAGAAAATATCAGGCATATATAACATACGTTTATGTTCTCTGTCATTTACATCTTCTCTGAATTGCCTGTTCACTGTCTTTGGGTAAGTAGATTTTTTGGTAGCTTAGAAATATATATATTAAGTATCTTAACCTCTTGTCTGTCACATATTATAATTTCTCCCCAGTTGGTGGTTTGTGTTTCAATTTTGTTCAAAGTGAGGAAACCGTTGAATATCAAGAAATTCAGACCAGGTGAAGGCATAGTTTTGGTCCAGGGTGGATCTTTTTTCTGCCTGTCAACCATACTGCTAGGAGATTCACCTTCCCCATCATTGAGAAGGTCTGGTATTGATTATAGCCACCAGATATCAGAAATGGCACTTTAAGCAGCTTACATTGTTATATTAAAAATCACCATCATAGAATAAAACTTCTGCATAATTTATGTAAATAATGATCACGGTAGATGAAAGGACATGGTTAATATTTCACCATTTTCCATTTACCACCAAATCCAACTTTTCAGAATTCCATTAGTGGTGATATAAAATTAATTACTTCAACTTGAAAGAAGCTTTTAATCTGAGACCAAGAACCCTGATAGATTGTGTAACCATTAAGTGTTAATACTTTTCCCCTCTTTGCTGCAAATTGTGTAGTAGAAAAAGAATCTTTCTCATCATGAAGTCTCGTGTATAAACGCAAGATGTTCCCTATATTAGCATATATACATGCTACTAAAAATGAAAGTTTATCACTTTACTGAAAAGCAATATGGACATAGAGACTATTACTTTGCCTTACTAAACAGAGGAATTATCAGAACCATCCTTGTGAAATCATGAACATTCTGCTTGAGCTGCCAACTTGTTTCAAAAAGCTGTTACAAGTGGGCAAACATTGCTGCTACATGATGAATGAATGGGAGTGTGTTATTGCTACTAGGCCACGTATGATTGGAATTTTCCATATAAAAGCATTTCTAAAAGCAGTGTTATTTACGATGCTTATCATTAGGGAATGATATTGAGGAGTAAGGAAGCCTCAACTTCTAAATTTTACACTTAGATTTCTGTATTTTGTTGTCATTTTACTTCAAGCATGTTTTACTTTTACAACATCTTCAAGAGAAAAAAACTTAAATCATGATTTGCATGGTAACTATTTTAAGAGTTGTTAGTGTGTACAGGAGCGGATACTTCCCAGTGCTGAAATAGACACAAAATAGGCAACATTTAGATGTTGGCCCAAAGCCTTGTAGATTGTCCTCAATTAAAAATACTTAAGTTTGCAAGTCTTTCTTCTTCTTTTTTCTTTTTTTTTTTTATGTGTCTGTTTTAATTTGCGATGATTGGAAAACATAAAGCAATAAAAAGAGATGGTTTCCCAATGCAATCTAAAAATTTCACACACCAGAGCCTGTTGTGGGGTGGGGGGAGGGGGGAGGGAGGAGGGGGAGGGATAGCATTAGGAGATATACCTAATGTAAATGACAAGTTAATGGGTGCAGCACACCAACATGGCACGTGTATACATATGTAACAAACCTGCACGTTGTGCACATGTACCCTAGAATTTAAAGTATAATAAAAAATATATATATATAAAATAAAAAAATAAAATTTTAAATTGCTGATTGAGTTCTGGACAGCTATGATATTGAACTGCAGGTGCCTATAGGCCTTAAAATACAACTGTTTCATGTTGTTCAGTCATCTTATTTCTTTCCTTATAAGCAAAATGTCAGAACACTTAGCTCCTTTAATGCACTTATTGCCCACACCGAGGAATACAAAATTGGGACTGCTGAGTAAAATGTTTAAGTTTCAATCCCTTGAAGGTAAATATTTGACTCTCAATAGAGAAATTTAACTTCATTATCCTTACTTGCAGGCAAAATGAAAGACCGGCTAGCAGAACTTCTGGACTTGTCCAAGCAATATGAGCAGCAGTTCCCAGACGGGGACGATGAGTTTGACTCGCTCCACGAGGACATCGTGTTCGAGACCGACCACATCCTGGAGTCTCTGTACCGAGACATCCAGGACATTCAGGATGAAAACCAGCTGCTGGTGGCCGACGTGAAGCGGCTGGGAAAGCAGAACGCCCGCTTCCTCACGTCCATGCGGCGCCTCAGCAGCATCAAGCGCGACACCAACTCCATCGCCAAGGCCATCAAGGCCCGGGGCGAGGTCATCCACTGCAAGCTGCGCGCCATGAAGGAGCTGAGCGAGGCGGCCGAGGCCCAGCACGGCCCGCACTCGGCGGTGGCTCGCATCTCGCGGGCGCAGTACAACGCGCTCACCCTCACCTTCCAGCACGCCATGCACGACTACAACCAGGCCGAGATGAAGCAGCGCGACAACTGCAAGATCCGCATCCAGCGCCAGCTGGAGATCATGGGCAAGGAAGTCTCGGGCGACCAGATCGAGGACATGTTCGAGCAGGGTAAGTGGGACGTGTTCTCCGAGAACTTGCTGGCCGACGTGAAGGGCGCGCGGGCCGCCCTCAACGAGATCGAGAGCCGCCACCGCGAGCTGCTGCGCCTGGAGAGCCGCATCCGCGACGTGCACGAGCTCTTCTTGCAGATGGCGGTGCTGGTGGAGAAGCAGGCCGACACCCTGAACGTCATCGAGCTCAACGTACAAAAGACAGTCGACTACACCGGCCAGGCCAAGGCGCACGTGCGGAAGGCCGTGCAGTACGAGAAGAAGAACCCCTGCCGGACCCTCTGCTGCTTCTGCTGTCCCTGCCTCAAGTAGCAGGCCGGCCCAGGCCGCCACCGCCCGTCCCAGACCTTGGAGCGCGCTGGGAAGGACGCACCAAAGCCGGGAGCTCTGCCCTGCAGGGAGTTGCCCCAACTCTTTCCGGAACTGAGTCTTTAGAGAAGAAACGCCAGGTTCAAGAATTGCAAACCAGCCCGTGCTTGGAAAGATGGTTAGTTGATACCATCCGATGATTGTTCAGTAAAGATAGATTCCTACAAAGTTGTGCAATGTCATTATATGACATCTTGCACTCTTACCCTCTTGACAGAAGCCAAGTAAGGAACTGACGTATCTGACTGTAGGGTGAATGTCTGAGGCCTGCCTCCTAACAAAGACTCAAGAAGGAAGTCAATTGAGCATCTGCTAATAGAATGAACTCATGATGGAAACTTCAGTTCATTTACTTTGTCCTGAAAATTCCCTGGTTCTGTTCCATTTTGAGCGAAATTGGCCTTGGGAAAAACCACGTTTTTCCTTTCCGATTCTTCATCCGGTCTACGCTATGCAATTCCTCCCTAAATATGGATCTTATTTCTGCTCATTTCCCCTACTTATTAAAATCACACCAAACACTTACTATTTTATTATCTCTTTCACTTTTTAAATACCTTTCTCCAGGTTATATTTTGGGATTATTTTTCCAAATATTTTTAAGCACTGAATATCGAACAAGCACTCAAATTGAAGTATCAGTCATGTTTTATGTATTTTTCACTGATAAAAATTATTTAACATTTATCTTTTTACTTGATTACATATGCACATATATATGTAAATGTAAAATACTAATATTCACTAATGTATGTACATAATGATCAATTGGTTTAACTTCTTTTATGTAAGTATGGTATATAAATTTCAAGAAGAACACTTTTCTGGCTCTTGGTGTTGGTTTGCTTGTTTTGAGTTCGTTTCACTCCAGTTTGCCCCTTCCTAGTCCAGTTTGGGTCAAACTTCATGTTAAACAACTCTGCATTGTTTATGGCGGTAGACATATGGCGGTAGAAAATGTATACAGAGCTAGAGACAACTAACATTCTTGGAAATATTGTTTTTGTTTTACTGTGGACCATTTTTTTCCATGCATTGAAATGGAGAAATTCAAAGTAAAAGAATTCTGTTTTTCAAGCAAGGTTAATAAACATTACATTATACACATATTTTTATACACTTCTGTCTTGACCATTTAGTTTACTTTCTCAATTGTTAAAATTTTTTTTTCCTTTTTTTTTTTTTTTCGAGATAGAGTCTCACTCTGTTGCCCAGGCTGGAGTGCAGTGGCGGGATCTTGGCTCATTGCAACCTCTGTCTCCCAGGTTCAAGTGATTCTCCTGACTCAGCCTCCTGAGTAGTTGGGACTATGGGCACATGTCACCATGCCCGGCTAATTTTTTGTGTTTTTAGTAGAGACAGTGTTTCACCGTGTTAGCCAGGATGGTCTTGATCTCCTGACCTCATGATCCACCTGCCTCAGCCTCCCAAATGCTGGGATTACAGGCGTGAGCCACCATGCCTGGCCTTGTTGTTATTTCCCTTTTGAGACAGGGTCTCCCTTTGTCACCCGGGCTGAAGTGCAATGGCATAATCATGGCTTACTGCAGCCTTCAACTCCCAGGCTCAAGTGATCCTGCCACCTCAGCCTACAAATAGCTGAGACTACAGATATGTGCCACCATGTCCAGCTAATTTTTGTATTTTCTGTAGAGACAGGGTTTGCCATGTGGCCCAGGCTGGTCTCAAACCTGTGAGCTTGAGCAATCCGCCCACCTTGGCCTCCCAAATTGCTGAGATTACAGGCCTGAGCCACTGCCCCTGGCCAAAATTTTTTTCTACTAGCTACTGAGCTGCCACATCTGGATGGAACTGAGTGGAGGGGGAAAAGAATGAAAAACTCAAAAGAATTCCCATGCGGGTGTCTTGCTTTCTCTCCTGAGTTACAATATTTAGCAAAATCATCAGGCTTTAGAGATATGGTGTAGTCTGCAAACTTTTTAATGCCCTTACCCACATTTAACGTGTTTCCCGGCCTTCCTCTGTGTCAACTCTTAGCTCTTCCTAATCATTATTTAATACATGAGTGAGTATAGTAGTGATCATATTTCTCAGGTCCTTTAGAAGGTGGAATTTTAAAAGAATTAGAAGGAGGAGTATATGAATTCTTTGGAGCTCACTGCCTGACTTGCTTATGGCCAGGAAAATCTATCTCCTGTATCTAATTTTAATTTCATGGTTAAATTTGAGAATTGTGGAAACCAAGTTCCACAAGGCTATTCTCAGATTTCTCCCAATTTCTTTTTCAGCTAACTCCAGGGATATGTATCACCTTTGACTTAATTCCCTTTCTCTAAGGAAAAGGGGAAAAAATGTTCACATAGCTCCATTGCAATGTTTTTTATAATAGAGGAGAGATATTGTAAATAGAGACTGCCAGCCAGTTTCCACAAAAAAAACGAAGAGTTCATAAATTTGACATGTTGGAACCCATAAAGCATTTTCTTTGCTTAGAACCATTATAAAAGTAAGTGAGTTTTAAGGCTCTGTATACATTTTAATTCCCCACGTTTTATATTGGAGAGTTCGGTGCAGACTGTCCATCACTGCACCAAAAGAATGAGTGAATTGTTGCCTATGGAGAAAGAACACTTCTTCCTGCTGTTTGGGAACCATCTCAGTGTGGCATAATGGTTAGGAGTACAGATTCCAGACCCCGTTTCTTAGATTTAAATCTTGACTCTGCCACATACTAGCTGTCTGACTGAACCTTAGTTTCTCTGCGCTTCAGTGTCCTCATCTGTAAAATGGAGATAATAGTACTTAACTCGTAGAGCTATTGTGAAAAGTAATGGCTGAATATGTAAAAGCACCTAGAACAGTGCCTGGCACATGCTAAGTGCTTTGTTCATTATTTTTGTTATTATGTAATTTTCTCTTAGACTGAGAGCACTGTTAGTGACCCAAGTAAATTTATAGTTTTTAAGTTCAGAGGAAAAATAAAGCCTATTTTTTGTTAACAGTCTTAATAAATAATAAAGTGGAATAAAGAAACCAAGACCCCATCTTCTGTGAATATTAGGGCTTTTTTTTTTTGACAGTGATAAAGATGTTTTCACTATGGCATTTCTATCCGTGTGTATATCCAAACATGACCTGAAGAAGAAATGAGATATTCCACCAAAAACACATAAGCAGGAAGTAGCTGTTCTGCTCAGCTTGGCAGGTGTTCTTTCCTAATTCTTCCCAAGCTGTGAGTCAGAAAGTCCTGGAAGGAGTTGTAGGAAGTTGTAGAGGCTGGGTCACAGACCTAAGGGAAGGGATCATTTGGCCCACCGCATGTCCCGGCCTATTCACCAAAGCCCTTCCTGGCTCTGACTGCCACGCCAGGTAGTGGGTGAAATGCTGGCTTTTTCCTTAAGAAAGTGTGTTCTAGTGCCACCAAGAGATGCTGTAGAGCTGCCTTTACCAATCTCATGATGCTTGCTTGGCAACTCTGAAAGGTGGCTTTGGCCAAGAAGACCTTGTGGCAATTCTGCAAGTTTCATACACTAACATCTTTTAGGGTAGAAAATGAAAGAACAAATCACAAAGAACAATAGATCCTTCAGGGGCTGAAGATAAGAATCTTTTATCGCTATTTTGACATATACAGTGACTACTTTCTACTAGCCAAATACCAAATTTTACAACTACAACCAAGCCATAGATTATAGGTGGTGACAACTCCAGAAATGTTGTAACTAGGAAAGGTGCTCTTCTAGGATGCATTGGTATCCAGGATAATATGCGTTAGAATTTTTAAAATGGCATTCAAAAATATTTGAACTGTGACATCACAGAAGTAATTTTATGGCCTTTTAAGGTAACAACTTAGAAAGATAACAGCGCTCTTTTTATATCAATGCCTTTACATTTATTTAAAAACAGTCCTAATGCTTTATAGTTAAATGTCATATGCAAATATGTTCAGGTTCTGACATATAAAGTTCCTAACTTGACAGGAAACTACTGAAGATTGTGTACAGCTTAAAAATAATAAAATAGGGTAACTATAGTCTTGATTTGTATGTATAAATTCTGTCATTCTATATTTTACCATTAGACATATTTCTACTCCTTTCTTTGAAATATGCAAAGTATCTCCAACTGCAGCATGCAACTCATTTATTTGTAATCAAGAGGATAGTTTGAAACATCCAATTGTAAGCAGAGCAACAGCTGACTTACTTTTGATAGCAGAGTTGAAAATCATTGCAATTAATAAAATGGGGCTATTAGAAATGGAAAATGAATAGGATCTAGAATGTAACTTCATCATATAAATGATGAGTGTCTTTATTATCAATACATGTTATTAAGAATGGGCAAGATGTCTTTATATACTAGAAGCTCTTGTAAAGTCATGTATCTATTGATAATAAAGATTTTCTGAACTGATGTTCTGAGCGAGACTACAAAGGATGCTTTAAAACCAGTGATACCTGGCTGGACAGGGTGGCTCCCACCTATACTCCCAGCACTTTGGGAGGCCAAGGTGGGCAGATCACTTGAGGCCAAGAGTTCAAGACCAGCCTGGCCAACATGGTGAAACCCCTTCTCTACTAAATATACAAAAATTAGCTGGGCATGGCGGTGCATGCCTGTAATCCCAGCTACCCTGGAGGCTGAGGAACGAGGATCACTTGAACCAAGGAGGCAGAGGTTGCAGTGAGCTGAGATCGCACCACTGCACTCTAGCCTGGGCAACAGAGTGAGACCCTGTCTCAAAAAACAAGCAAACAACAACAAAACCAGTGATGTCCTGCAAAATGAGGATTGAGAGACAAGTCCCCAACACTATGTTTTTTTATTCCTGATGTTTCTTTTTAAGTTATACGTTATATTCTATTTGAAGCATCCATAGATACTTCTTGGACCTCTTCTATTTTTCTTAATGTATATTTCTACATTTTCATGGTCCTATAGCCAACTCTTTAGACGTATCCACCCTTCTGTATCTCAGCATCCTATAATGTTTGAAAGAGGGTAAAAATAACAGAGTATATACATATACACATATATATACATGTATACATATATACACATATATATACATATATACATATATACACATATATACATATATACACATAGATACATATATACACATAGATACATATATACACATAGATACATATGTGTATATATGCATCTATGTGTATATATGTATACATGTATGTATATGTGTATATATGTATACATGTATATATATGTGTATATGTATACACTCTGTTATTTTTACCCTCTTTCAAACATATGTTTATATATAATATATACAATTTATATGTATATATATACACACACACATATATATATGTATATATATACACACACAGAATCTACCATCATCCCCATCCTCTGCTCCTTCTGTCTATCTTAATTTGCAAATGGCAGGATCAATCAACTGCCACCTGCCCAGGTCAGACAATTATCCTCTCTTGCTTCCATTACTTCAGCAGCTTTTAATTGGCCTCTGGCCTCTAGTCTTATCCTCTCCAGTCTAATCTCTGTACAATGCTATAGTACAGTCACAGTGCCTTTTTGTTGTTGTTGTCATTATGTTATTGTTTTTAATTGCAGTATTATATACATGACTTAAACTTACCATCCTAACCATTCTTAAGTATACAGTTCCTGTATTGGTTGGTTCTCATATTGCTATAAAAAACTATCTGAGACAGGGTAGTTTATAAAGAGAAAAGGTTTAATTGACTCACAGTTCCACAGGCTGTACAGAAGTCATGGCCAGGGAGGCCTCAAGAAACTTACAATCATGGCAGAAGGTGAAGTGGAAGCAAGCACATCTTCACATGGTGACAGGAAAGAGAGAGAGAGAGACAGAGCAAAGGGAGAAGTGCCACACACTTTTAAACCATCAGATCTCATGAGAACTCACTCACTGTCACAAGAACAGCAAGGGGGAAATCTGCCCCCATGATCCAATCATCTCCCAGCAGCTCCCTTCCCCAACATTGGGAATTATAATTCAACATGAGATTTGGGTGGGGACACAGAGCCAAACTATATCAGTTCCCCTACTGCTAAGTACACTCATATTGTTGTGCAACCAGTCTCCAGGATTCTTTTCATCTTTCAAAACTGAACTCTATACCCAATAAACAAAAACTGCTCATCCCTCCAGCCCCTGGCAACCACCATTCTGCTTTCTATCTCTATGAGCTTGACTACTCTAGATACCGCATAGAAGTGGAATAATACAGTATTTGTCCTGTCGTGTCTGGCTTATTTCACTGAGCATTTTGTCCTCAAGCTTCATCCATGTTGTAGCACGTGTCAGATTTTAAAGCTCAATAATATGCCATTGTATTTATAGACCACATTTTGTTTAGTCATTCACCTGTCAATGGACACAGGTTGCTCCCACTTTTTGGCTGCTGTGAATAGTGCCGTTCATCTGCTTAAAACTCTATAATGGCTGCTGATTGCTGTTGGGACAAAATCTCATCTCCTTAGTGAGGTTCTTCACGGCCCTGAAGGAGCCAGGCCCCACTTACTTTCAGCTTCATCCCCGACACCTTTCATTGCTTGCTTTCCTTCCTTCTTGATTTCCTTCCTTCTTGCTTTCCCTTCTTTCTTTCTTTCTCTTTCTTTCTTTCTCTTTCTTTCTTTCTTCTTTCTTTCCTCTTTCTTTCTTTTCTTTCTCTTTCTTTATTTCTTTTTCTTTCTTTCTTCTTTCTCTTTCTTTCTTTTCTCTTCTCCCTCTCTCTCTTTTAGAGAGAGAGTCTTGCCTAGGCTGGAGTGCAGCGGCACAATTATAGCTCACTGCAGCCTCAAATTCCCAGGTTCAAGCGATCCTCTCACCTCAGCTTCCTGAGTCGCTGGGACCACAGACACGGGATACTACCCTGCCTATTTCAGAGCACTGCACCCACCCGCTCAGTTACATTGTTGTGTAGGAGTTCGGTGAAGTGCATATTTAAGGACTGCATCGCCCCCATCTTCATGGTGTTATGTGTGCTTCTGCTACTAAACTGCTTTTCTATGTTTAAGGACAACCAATAGCATCTTACTTGTTTTGGGATCTTAGCACTTTGCATAGTATCTTTTATAGGCATTTGGGTATTTGTGTTCTACGTGCAGAAATAGAGATATTCAGAATTTGTTTTCTGCTATGAGTGACTTTTTGTATACCTTTTTGAAGATGCATATTTTACAGCATAAAGCACAGTATCTAGTTTCTCCTCCCAGAGGATCTGTGTCGGGGTGCTGAGGCCAGGATGGGGTTTGGGGCACAGTGTCCTGAGAACAGGGGTGGGACTTGTTGAGGGGAGGGGACATGGGACTGGAGAAAGACTGCTTGGGAAGAAGCAGCTCATGCAGGAGAACAGTCAGTCTGAAAAGTTGAGTGGAGAAAGAATGAAGTTTTGAGTCACGGGCACCGAAGCCAGTAGAACTGGGAGCAAACAGAGGCTGGGATTGGGTGCTGTGTGGCAGAGCCTGGAAGAAATAGTTTAGTCAAGGTACAGACTCAAGTTGGATGCAAAGAAAGTTGCAAAACTACATTTTATCTAAAGTGATTTTCTTTTTATTCTTGCAAGCATGTAAAACAAAGTGTTTTTTTTTTTTTTTAATTTTGGACAAAATGTGTTGGCTTGAGTTTCAGCTGGACATATTTCCATCTAACATGGCATCCAGTAGGGTAATTTGTGCAAAGTACTTAGCTCCCTGCTCCTAGTCATACAGGGCTGTGTGGCAGCTTTGGACTTCGGTCCTAAAACGCCCTCAGCCACTCAAGTCGCCATGGTATGATAATGGTCTGAGAAGCCTCAGTCCGTGCCTCTGAGTATGTCAGGGAACCCCCCACCGACCCCACACACATCCAGAGTGCTTATGAGTCCATAATACTTACTCAGTACAAAAATGTCTAACAGCCTGTGGACTGTGCAGAATAGTAACAGCAAGAGTCTTCTTTTCCTACAAGCGTTGAAGACCAAGGAGAGAATGGAGGACCCTAAACTGCCCTTGCTTAGAGCTGCAAGTTCTCTCCCTGCTGAAGCTGACTCTGCAGGTCGACTGCTGCTTGGGCCTGAAGTGCCTTGCAGCCACCAGCAGCTGGTGCCCCAACTCTTTGAAAACATGGATTTGGGCCAGGTGTGGTGGCTCACGCCTGTAATCCCAGCACTTTGGGAGGCCAAGGCAGGAGGATCACCTGAGGGCAGGTGTTTGAGACCAGCCTGGCCAACATGGTGAAACCCCATCTCTACTAAAAATACAAAAATTAGCTGGGTGTGGTGGCGCATGCCTGTAATCCCAGCTACTTGAGAGGCTGAGGCAGGAGAATCCCTTGAACCTGGGAGGCGGAGGTTGTTACAGTGAGCCGAGATCGTTCCACTGCCCTCTAGCCTGGCCTGGGCAACAGAGTGAGACTCTGTCTCAAAAAAAAAAAGAAAAAAAAATAACCTACAAAAAACAAAACAAACAAAAAAACACATGATTGTGAACCAAATCAAGCAAAGAATCTCCAGGGGGGTAGTGCCTATAAAAGGAATGTTACCCCCAGATAAAAACAAACTATTTAGACTCTACATGACAGAGGAATTTCTCTTGTGGGTAGGAATGTTTAACTAACTCATTCCTTGGCTCTACAATGTGGTTTACCCTGGTCTCATGCACCCTTAGAAGGGCATAGATGAGGTAACATGGTTTCTTTTCATAATCTTCATCCACCCCTTGTCATCTGGTTTACGGAAGAAACCTGTCAAACAAGAAATGTTACCTAGTGGCAAGACGTTAGGACATGCAGTTACTAGGAGAAAGTAAATGGCCTGGAAGATGAAAGACGTGGTCATATTTTTAAGGCTGCAACTCCACAGGAAGGGTAGCTTCTCCTGTTTTGGCAATGCTCCCTGCATTGGCCATTATCAATATTTGAAGTGACTTTGCAAGAAGTTCTCATTTCCAAAAGGAAACCACAGCTTTATTAGAAAAACTTGCATCTCTCTTCTCTGATAAGAGTGTCAGTGCCACATTAAAAATGGCCTGGCAGAATGCACTATGGGTATGGGAGTGGTAAGGAGAGGTCCTTTCCTTCTTGCTAAGAGATGAAAAGGCTTAAAATAAATATTTTTGGAAGAAATAATACAGTGATGTGAATGAGTTTGAGTTATAAAATGAAAAAGAAGAAAGGAAGAAAGAAGGATGACCTGTTCCTAGACAGAAAGTAAGTTAGGGCTGGGCGTGGTGGCTCACGCCTGTAATCCCAACACTTTGAGAGGCCAAGGTGGGTAGATCATTTGAGGTCTGGAGCTTGAGGCTAGCCTGGCCAACATGGTGAAACCCCATCTCTATTAAAAATACAAAAAAATTAGCTGGGGGTGGTGGCATATGCCTGTAATCCCAGCTACTCTGGAGGCTGAGGCAGGAGAATTGCTTGAACCCAGGAGGTGGAGGTTGCAGTGAGCCGAGATCATGCCACTGCACTCCAGCCTAGGCAACAAGAGGGAAACTCCATCTCAAAAAAATAAAAAATAATTTAAAAAAAATTAAGTCAGAAAGCAAGAAAAACTTGTGCACTCAGAAGGGCAGACCAAGAAGAGAGGGCGTGGCTGAGTGGAACAAAACTTAGAAAGTGGAAGCTGAAAATACAAAACACAGAATCTCCTGTGAACTAGTTCAGTTTCTTTTCATCTGTGTACCAACAAAGAGAAAGAGTAAGTAAACAACTCTCTTGGCTGATCTTGTCAAAAGGGACAACAGTTACAACTAGAAGTCAGTAAGTTGTTTTCATTTTCCTCTGTGCATGCCCTGTGAGTATAATTTGGTAAAATTATATATTATGATAGTCTATGGCATAATATTGTTTGGGCTTAAATTCAATATAAGTGAGATGAAAATTTTGGAAATTTCTCCTAACAACTAAAGGTATTTACAGATTCCTAACTCAAAGCCTTTGCATTAATCTGTGTATTATTTTATTTTTCCTTTACTTCTTTTTTTTTTTTTTGGAGACGGAGTCTTGCTCTGTCGCTCAGGCTGGAGTGCAATGGCACGACCTTGGCTCACTGCAACCTCCACCTCCTGGGTTCAAGTGATTCTCCTGCCTCAGCCTCCTGAGTAGCTGAGATTACAGGTGCATGCCACCATGCCCAGCTAATTTTTCTATTTTTAGTAGAGACGGGGTTTCATCATGTTGGTCAGGCTGGTCTCGAACTCCTGACCTCATGATCTGCCTGCCTCGATTTCCCAAAGTGCTGTGATTGCAGTTGTGAGCCACCATGCTTGGCCTCTTTTACTTCTTTTGTAAAAAAAAAAAATTTAAGGCCTACCCATTGTCAGTCTGATAAAATACAAATGCCATTCTTTATCTTCTTATTGTATTACTCTTTAATAGGTAAAACTGGGAAAGAACAATGCTGTTAATTCTATTAGGTTTATTGTTATTGTTTATTTGCTTATTCTGCTTTTTTATTCAGAAGAAATATTTAAGAACATATATTTTTTTCCATTTTCAAAATTGTCACAAAGTCTTAAAAACAAAGTAGATACTGTGTTTTATACCCCAAACGAAAATTCAGAGAAATAGAAACACGTCATGTAGCAAGTAAGCAACTGAATTCCTTCTTAAACTTTATTGTAAAAAACAAGCAAAAGGAAACATCCATGCATTCAAATATATATTAGCAACTCCTCTGATCTATTTCTCCTCTATCTACAGGAGAAAGAGGCTGGGATTTGCCAACAGCCCACACACTCTGTGTGGACTTGGTTGACAGTGCTTTCCCCCTCCTTAGCTGTACCCACACACTACACAGCAATAAATCATCACATGTGCTTAAGGAGAGCAGGAAAATTTACTGCTACCCAGTGCTTGGTAGCATAAAAACACAGTTACCACATCCATTATTCATGGTATTGTGTCAAATGTGTGAGCCCACATACCGCGGTGTGAAATGGCAAGGGATTCTACCCTTAATTCTTTCCTACCTTTCTAAGTGATCTCATCTACCCTGTGGCTTTGCTACCTTATCCTGATAATTGCCAAACTTTTGTGGGGAGATGGTTGACTACTGATGACCCTGGCAGCTCTCTTTAGTCTGACTGATAAGGAGCTGACACAGAGTGTCAACATCACCCAAGATTCCCACGTACTGTCAGCATGAGTAGGCAACGTCCCTGGGTGGATGGCATCCAAGCTAGACTCATTTTCCTTTGAGTGCATGACTGGTCTCATTCTCACCATTGGTAAAAGATTGTTTTTGAGTAGTAGGGGTCAGCTCATAATGGCTCCAGTTGGGTCCTACCCAAGCATAGTGTATTAGTCTGTTCTCACACTGCTATAAAGACCTGCCCCTGGTCTAGGTAATTTATAAAGGAAAGAGATTTAATTGACTCACAGTTCCATGTGGCTGGGGAGGCCTCAGGAAACTTACAGTCATGGCAGAAGGGGAAGCAAACATGTCCTTCTTCACATGGTGGCAGGAGAGAGAAGCGCCAGCAAGGAAAAGCCAGACACTTATAAAAACATCAGATCTCTTGAGAACTCACTCACTATCACGACGACAGCATGGGAGAAACTGCCCCCATGATTCAATTACTTCCCACCAGGTTCCTCCCATGACACCTGAGGATAATGGGGACTACAATTCAAGATGAGATTTAGGTCGGGACACAGCTGAACCATATCACATAGCATGGGATAATCAGAGACTACATAAGCATCATCCATATCCTACTGTCTACCTGACCTCTCTTCTTGAAGGTCCCACAGGTTCCTCAAACTCAGTATTCTGTTTTGCCTCCTATAGGCCTTCTTCATTCTGCCTGTTATCTAGAGGCAAAAACATCAGAATCACTTTCATTTCCATCATCTCTGTTCATAGCCAAGTGCAATTAAAGAATTATTGCTAGTACTAAAAAAAATTAATATCTGTGGCCTACTATACGGCTGATGTCATCTAAAATGCACACCAGATACATGAGATGTAAAGACAACTATAATTTCCTGTCTGGATTTTTCTAATTGGCCCAAAAAGGAAGTGGTTTATACATCAGAGAATTGTGTTTTGATTCACACTTAAATTTACATAGTCCTTAATGTTAATGGTTGCTCCTTTAGTAAATGTCTGTTGGACAAAACTGATATTAATTAATTTTGGTCCTACTTTGCATATGTATTTCTTACACATTTGTAAAGTACCTGGGACCAGCTTCTTGTAGACCTGTTGTCCTGGAATGATTTTTAATAGCTACCTATTTCACCTTCAGGAGTGTTTGTGTTTAGGTGATAAAGATTATATTGTCAACCAACATATATATGATATGTAATCTGGATGTACCATTGTTTGACATTTTCTAAGTCCACTCTGCCCTTGGATCTCTAACCACTTTAGTCTGAGACCCCATCCTGAGTAATTGCAGAAAGACCCTGCCTTTAGTTAGATTGTTGCACTCTTTGCTATAAAGCAGGTGGGGACAGAGGATGTGGGCTTTCTTCACTGCCAGGTCCCAAGCCCATATTTCTTGCTAGCAAAAAACACAAGGTAAAATAAATATTCTTCATGAAGAAAGAAAAATTTACCAGGTGCAGTGACTCACTCCTGTAATCCCAGCACTTTGGGAAGCCAAGGCAGGTGGATCACTTGAGGTCAGCAGTTTGAGATCAGCTTGGCCAACATGGTGAAACCCTGTCTCTACTAAAAATACAAAAATTAGCCAGGTGTGGTGGCAAGAGCCTGTAATCCCAGCTACTTAAGAGGCTGAGGCAGGAGAATTGCTTGAACCCAGGAGGTGGAGGTTACAGTGAGCTGAGATCACACCACTGCACTTCAGCTTGGGTGACAGCAAGATTCGGTCTCAAAAAAAAAAAAAAAAAAAAGAAGAAAGAAAGAAAAGAAAAGAAAAATTTAAAGTAAAATTATATGAGAGAAAATTTTAAAAAAGCAAATATTAACATTAAACTACAAGATTAAATATGAATGTAACGATTACAAGATAAAATAATTAGACCAATGATCAAGGAAATAAAAAGGTATAAAATAGAATAAAAATATAAATTGGATTCATTAGTTTTCTTTTTAGTTTAAATGCATTTTATTTTTCGACAACCTACATAACATGTTTTTCTTAAAAACAATGGCTCCACTCCAAATAAGTCACAGTCAAAATAAATGAAGAGCTCAAGATGACATCAGTCCCATTTGCTTAAGTCCTGGTGTTGTGTGGATGACAAGCAGAAGCCAGTTACGATGACAGGTGATAGATCCAAAGTAATTGCCAAATTTGTTAACATTTTTCCATTTCTAAACCATCCTTAAAGAAAATCATATATGGGGTCACACCTTCTTCACAGTAGTCCAATAGAGTAACCATGCCATCTGGATTCATGTTTTCACTATTAAAGAACTGGTAGTTTTTCAAATTAGCAAGGATGTCCTTGATTTGTTTTGCAGCCCCGTCATAGAAGATTTTACTGTTTCTGGTCTCTGTTCTTCAAGTTGGGCTTTGATTGATTTCACGTAATCTTTGATGTACTTCTTGTAGGCTTCTTTTGTGAAACTTGTTTCCTGCAGGTGATGGTTCCTGATAATATCAACACCAGTGATTACTGTGCTTTCTGTACCTTCGCCCTAGAGGCATTCAGCGGCGGCATTTCCACCAATGAGTGAGTCATCAACGTTACCTTCTATCCTACTGACCATCTTCCCCTCCACCTCCAGGTACAGCCCATCCAAGATCTCCCAGATCTTGTAGATGTCGGAGAACATCTCATCGTGGCTGATGAGGTCCTGGTAGATAATCATGGTGGCGGCTGAAGGGAGACGACGCGGCGCTAGCTTAGCAGGAGCCTGAAGCTCGCAGCAAGCATGGTGCAGCCTGAGCGGTGCTAAGGTGGAGAGGGGAGTGGGCGGGGAAAAAAAAAGAAAACTGGATTTATTAGTCTTTTATGAAAAATATAAATATGGATTAAAAACAAAAATTCTAAGCTGAACTAGCAATAAATATAATTTCAAAAGGATGTGAAAGTACTATTTTTAATGGAAATATAAATAAAGACAAAGTAGGAAAAACAAAATAGAGACAGAATACTTAAAGAATAAACAAGTAAAATTGAAATGGGGGAAACTAGATAAAATAAATGAAATAAGATAATATATGTAAAGAGCTTCTCACAGTAAAGTGATGTTGAGACGTTGCTCCATAAAACAACATTTATCTTTTATAAAATTCAAAAATAAAAGATGAGGGGATAATGGGGGGAGGAAGGAGAAGAGTCCTAGTGAAAGCAAGTGAGGAGTCTTTGGCAAAATTCTCATTTAGCTTTGTCTAGAGTTGGGTCCTGGATAGCTGGGAGATAGGAAGCACAGAGGAATACAAGGTCTCTATCCCCTCTGCCCTCATCCCATGTCCCCAGCAACCTTGCATCTCTTTATGGTATCCATCAGAGGGGACCCAGAGCTATCTGAAAGAGCCTCACCACAAACTGGATTTGTTGACTTCACACCTGCTCAGCCACCAACTCTTTTCTTTGGAATCCATAAGAATACCACACGCAGGGATCCAAAAGTGGATTGAAAGTATTTGGTAGTCCTCGGTGTAAGCACAGATGGCTTCCCATTCTCACCCTTAGATGCAAAAATGTGTCCTAGTAGTAATGGTAGTTAGTGATAATATTCTGAAGATCTATGAGATGGCCATATTTCTTCATAATCCGTTTAAATAATGGATTTAAAAGTCACCTGGAAGTGGAAGTATTTAACTAATGTTTAAATAAAATTGTATTAGAATGATGCTAGGAAGTGAGAGATTTCTGGTAAAGTGAAAGTGAAGGTTCTATCAAGGACAAGAACACAATTTAGGAAAAGGAAGCATTAAGGTTCACACAACAATTTATGTATATACATATATATATATATAATTTGGACACACAAAATCTATATATGTATAAATATATTTCATATATAACCCCCCAACACTAAACAGCAAGTCACCCTCTGGAGATAGCCTTACTTATAAAATAAAGATAAATATTAAGAAATAAAGCCAATATCAGGCACTCAGTCAAGGAAGCAACTTCTAGGGAATACTTTAGATTTCTTCACTGGTCTGCACATATTTGTATGAAGATTCAGCTAGGAATGCCTTTGACAGAAACCGTACTGTGATCACAGTGACCCTAAAACTTGAGCATGCTTCAGTATCACTGGACTCTGAGATTGGGGTGGGGCCAGAGAAAGTGCATTTCCAACAAGTTCCCAGATAATCTTTATGCTGTTGGTCAGAGGACCACACTTTGAAAGCCACAGGCTTATATTTAAAAGCATGTTAATTTTCTTGTACAACAAGACTGGAAGTAGGTGGTTTCTGGTTGGCTGTAGCTCCATAAGGTCTTTAAAGGCAAAATCCCTTTCTAATTTACTGTTTTGACATCTTTGGGTATTAGCACATTATCCATAGAAATGCGACCTCCCTGTCCCCAATCCTGGCCCTGTGGTCACAGCATAGCCAACACAGTTCCAAGGCTTCTATCTTCACATTGTCATATCCAAGAGAAGTTCCTCTTCAAAAGTTAAGTTTGTTTAGTTTCCTTAGTCTCTACTTTCAAGGTCCAACTTCCTTATCCTTTTTGCCTCCCTGCTCCTGGTTCCAGTAAACAACTCTCCCACCAGTCCTTATCTGCAGAGCCCACATCGGCCATTCACTCTGTAATTTACCACTCCCACTGTAACAGCTCTTCCCACCAAAGCTGTCTTTCAAGTTAGCCAATTGGGTTCAGTTTAGATTGTGTGGTCCAACTCCAGCCAACAGGGACAGAACACAGTAGTAGGGACAAGTTGCGTTAGGAATAAAAACCCTTTCCCTCCTTTGTTCAGTGTGCTCTTGTGGCAACTGCGAGAAGCACCCTTCTGCAGAAGTAAATTTGCCTGGCTGAGAAATCTTTTGTTTGAGTGCTCATTTTCTTTGCGACTCTGAGCTTTGTTTCCAACAACATGATCCCATTCAAGGCAGGAAGAAAAAGGGAAGGAATAGCAAGCACACGGCTTTTACTTCCCAAGACTCTGTTTTTTAAATCCAAAATGAAAATCCTCTCCAGAACTTCCAACCAGCTTTTTCTTATCTCTCATTGGCCAGAACTGGAACACACACCACTCTGCCACTGTCTCCCAACCAATTACTGTATTGACCAAACGGATGAGATGACAATTACTGGTTTACACTAATAATGATTCATTCCCTGGGGCTGGAGAATAAGTCTACCTTCCCTGAAATTAAGGTGTCTCTGCCCACTGCCTCAATAAAATAAGATTTCTTTTATCAGGGAGAAAGGTGAGGAATGGCTGTTGGATAAACAAAAAACAATGGCTACCAAAAGAGCCCACCTCATGCTGTAGCAGTGAAACAGCAAAAGAGCTAACATAACGAACTCCATTTTTGTTTAAGAGGGCTTTGCCCATTCTTACACATAGGCTAGGATAATTTCAGAGCACTGAGACAATATGCAAAAACAACTAGTAAAGTCTGGGGTTAAAGGGGAAGTAACTATGGTTTGTTTAATATTTATTATTATTTTTTAACTTTTAAGTTCAGGGTTATATGTAGAGGTTTGTTATATAGGTAAACCCATGTTATGGGGGTTTGTTGTACAGATTATTTTGTCACCCAGGTATTAAACCTAATACCCATTAGTTGTTTTTTCCTTATCCTTTCCCTCCTCCCTTCTCCCTCAAGTAGAACCCAGCACCTATTGTTGCCTTCTTTGTGTTCATGATTCCTCATAATTTAGCTCCCACTTATGAATGAGAACATGCAGTATTTGGTTTTCTGTTCCTGCTTTAGTTTACTAAGGATAATGGCCTCTAGCTCCAGCCACATTCCCGCAAAACACATAATCTCATTATTTTTTATGACTGCTTAGTATTCCATGGTGTGTATGTACCACATTTTCTTTATGCAGTCTACCACTGATGAGTGTTTAGGTTAATTCCATGTCTTTGCTATAGTGAATAATGATGCAGTGAACGTTCGCATGCATATGTCTTTATGGTAGAATTATTTATAATCCTCTGGGTATATATGCCCAGTAATGGAATTGCTGGATTGAATAGTAGTTTTGCTTTTAGCTCTTTGAGGGACCAGCATATGGCTTTCCACAATGGTTGAACTAATTTACATTCTCACCAACAGTGTATAAGCATTCCTTTTTCTCTGCAACCTCACCAACATCTGTTATTTTTTGACTTTTTACCAGTAGCCATTCTGACTGGTGTGAGATGGTATCTCACTGCAGTTTTGATTTGCATTTCTCTAATGATCAGTGATGTTGAGCTTCTTGTCATATGTTTGTAGTCACAGGTATGTCTTATTTTGAAAAGTATCTGTTCATGCTCTTTTGCCCACTTTTTAATGGGGTTGTTTTTTCTTGTAAATTTGTTTAAATTTCTTATAGATGCTGGATATTAGACCTTTGTCAGATGCCTAGTTTGCAAAATTTTTCTCCCATTCTGTAGATTATCTATTTACTCAGTTGATGGTTTCTTTTGCTGCGCAGAAGCTCTTTAATTAGATCCCATTTGTCAATTTTTGCTTTTGTTGCAATTGCTTTTGGCATCTCCATCATGAAATCTTTGCCTGTTCCTATGTGCAGAATGGTATTGCTTAGGTTATCTTCCAGAGTTTTTATAGATTTGGGTTTTACCTTTAAGTCTTTAATCCATCTTGAGTTGATTTTTGTATGTGGTGTAAGGGAGGGGTCCAGTTTCAGTCTTCTATATATGGCTAGCCAGTTATCCCAGCACCATTTATTGAATACAGAATCCTTTCCCCATTGCTTGTTTTTGTCAGCTTTGTCAAAGATCAGGTAGTTGCAGGTGTGCAGCCTTATTTCTGGGCTCTGTATTCTGTTCCATTGGTCTATGTTTGTTTTTGTACAAGTATCACACTATTTTGGTTACTATAGCCCTATAGATAGTTTGAAGTTGGGTAGTGTGACACCTTCAGCTTTGTTCTTTCTGCTTAGAGTTGCCTTGGCTATTCAGGCTCTTTTTTGGTTCCATATGAATTTTAAAATAGTTTTTTTCTTGTTCTATGGAAAATATCATTGGTAATTTGATAGGAATAGTATTGAACCTGTAAATTGCTTTGGGCTGTATGGCCATTTTAATGATATTGATTCTTCCTATCCATGAGCATGGAGTATTTTTCCATTTGTTTGTGTCATCCCTGATTTCTTTGAGCAGTGTTCCATAGTTCTCATTGTAGAGATCTTTCAGCTCCTGGTTAGCTATATTCCTAGGCATTTTATTCTTCTTATGGCAATTGTGAATAGGACTGCATTCCTGATTTGGCTCTCAGCTTGATTGTTCGTGTATAGGAATGCTAGTGATTTTTGTACTTTTATTTTGTATTCTGAGACTTCATTAAAGTTGATAACCAGTTTAAAGAGCTTTTGGCCTGAAACTGGGGTTTTCTAGATATAGAATCATGTTATTTGCAAACAGGCATAGTTTGACTTCCTCCCTTCTTATTTGGATGTCCTCTATTTCTTTCTCTTTCCTGATTGCTCTGGCCATAACCTCCAATACTATGTTTAATAGCAGTGGTGAGAGAAGAGGACATCCTTGTCTTGTGCTAGTTTTCAAGGAGAATGCTTCCAGCTTTTGCCCATTCAGTATGATGTTGGCTGTGGGTTTGTCACAGGTGGCTCTTGATATTTTGTGGTATGTTCTTTCAATACCTAGTTTGTTGAGAGTTTTTAACATAAAGGGGTGTTGAATTTTATTGAAAGCCTTTTCTGCAAATATGGTATAATTATGTGGTTTTGTCTTTAGTTTTATTTATGCAATGAATCACATTTATTGTTCGTGTATGTTGAATCAGTTTTGCATCCCAGGGATAAAGCCTACTTGTTGGTAGTGGAGAAGCTTTTTGATGTGCTGCTGGATTTGAGTTGCCAGTATTTTGTTGAGGATTTTTACATAGATGGTAATCAAGGATATTGGCTTGAAGTTTTCTTTTTCTGTTGTGTCTCTACCAGCTTTTGGTATTAGGATGGTGCTGGCCTCATAGAATGAGTTAGGGAGGAGTCCTTCCTCCTCACTTTTTTGGAATTGTTTGCATAGGAATGGTACCAGCTCTTCTTGGTATATCTGGTAGAATTTGGCTATGAATCTGTCTGGTCCTTGGTTTTTTTGGATTGGTAGGCTATTTATTACTGATTCAATTTCAGAGCTCATTTTTGATCTGTTGAGGGATTCAATTTCTTCCTGGTTCAGTCTTGGGAGGGTGTGTATGTCCAGGAGTTTATCCATTTCTTCTAGATTTTCCAGTTTGAGTCCAGAGAGGTGTTCATAATATTCTGTGATGGTTATATGTATTTCTGTGGGGTCGATGGTAATCTCCCCTTTGTCACTTCTACTTGTGTTTATTTGGATCATCTCTCTTTTCTTCTTTATTATTCTACCTAGCAGGCTAACCATTTTATTTTTTATTTAAAAAAAAAAACAAAACTCCTGGATTCGTTGATCCTTTTAATGGTTTTTTTGTGTGAATCCTTCAGTTCTTTCTGATTTTAGTTATCTCTTGTCTTCTGCAAGTTTTGGGATTGGTTTGCTCTTGGTTCTCTAGTTCTTTTCGTTGTAATGTTAGGTTGTTAAATTGAGATCTTTCTGATGTGAGTGTTTGGTGCTGCAAATTTCCCTCTTAACACTGAATTAGCTGTGTTCCTGAGATTCTGGTGTGTTGTGTCTGTGTTCTTATGAGTTTCAAAAAGCTTCTTGATTTCTGCCTTAATTTCATTATTTACCAAGAAGTCATTCAGGAGCGAGTTATTTGATTTCCATATAAATGTATGGTTTTAAGCATGCTTTTTAGTCTTGAATTCCATTTTTATAGTGCTGTGGTGCTGTGGTTGTTATGATTTCAGTTCTTCTGCATTTGCTGAGGAGTGTTTTATGTTCAATCATGTGGTTGATTTTAAAGTACTGCCATGTGGCAATGAGAAGAATGTATATTCTGTTGTTTTGGGGTGGAAAGTTCTGTAGATGTCTGTCAGGTCCATTTGATCCAGTGGTGAGTTTAGGTCCTGAATATCTTTGTTAATTTTCTGTCTCAAAGATCTGTCTAATATTGTCAGTGGGGTGTTAAAGTCTCCCACTAGTATTGTGTGGGAGCCCAAGTCTCTTCAAAGGCCTCTAAGAACTTGCTTTATGAATCTGGGTGCTCCTGTGTTGGGTGCATATTTAGGATAGTTAGGTCTTTTTGTTAAATTAAACCCTTTACCATTATGTAATGTCCTTCTTTTTTCTTTTTTTTTTGGTTGGTTTAAAGTCTATGTTGTCTGAAATAAGGATTGCAATGTCTACTTCTCTCTGTTTTCCATTTTCTCCGTAGATTTTTCTCCATCCCTTTATTTTGAGCCTATGTATGTCATTGCGTGTGAGATGAGTCTCTTGAAGACAGCATACCGTTGGGTCTTACTTCGTTATCCAGCTTGCCACTCTGTGCAATCAGCATTTAGCCCATTTACATTCAAGTTTAGTGTTGAAATGTGTGGATTTGATTCTGTCATCATTATGGTAGCTGGTTATTATGCAGACTTGTGTGGTTGCTTTATAGTGTCACTGGTCTGTGTACCTCAGTGTGTTTTTGAAGTGGCTGGTAATGGTCTTTCCTTTCCATGTTTAGTGCTTCCTTCAGGAGCCCTTGTAAGGCAGGTCTAGTGGTAACGAATTCTTTGGCACTTGCTTATTTGAAAAGGATCTTATGTCTCCTTTTCTTATGAAGCTTAGTTTGTCCACATCGGAAATTATTGGTTGGAATTTCTTTAAGAATCTTGAATATTGTCCCCCAACCTCTTCTGGCTTATAGGGTTTCTGCTAAGAAGTTCACTGTTAGTCTGATGGGCTTCCCTTGGTAGGTGTCTTGACCTCTCTCTCTAGCTGCCTTTAACATTTTTTCTTTCATTTCATCCTTAGAGAATCTGAGGATTATGTGTCTTGAAGGTGATCTTCTTGTGAAGTATCTTACTGGGGTTCTCTTCATTTCCTGAATTTGAATATTGACCTCTCTATCTAAGTTGGGGAATTTCTCATGAATGACATTCTGAAATATGTTTTCCAGCTTGCTTCCATTCTCCTCGTCTCTTTCCGGGACACCAATAAGTCATAGATTTGATCTCTTTACATAATCTCATATTTCTCAGAGGTTTTGTTCATTCATTTTCGTTCTTTTTTATCTTTTCTTGTCTGACTGTCTTATTTCAGAAAGCTATTCATTGAGCTCTGAAATTCTTTCCATAGCTTGGTCTATTCTGCTTTTAATACTTGTGATTGCATTATGAAATTATTGTAGTGTGTTTTTTAGCTCTATCAGGTTGGCTACATTGTTTTCTATACTGGCTATTTTGTCTGTCAGTTCCTGCATTGTTTTATCATGATTCTTAGTATCCTTGGATTGGTTTCCAATGTACTTCTTCATCTCAATGGTCTTCATTCCTATCTGTATTCTGAAATCAATTTCTGTCATTTCAGCCATCTCAGCATGGTTCAGAGCCCTTCCTGGCGATGTAGGGAGGTTGTTTAGAGGAATGAAAGCAGTCTGGCTTTTTGAGTTGTCACTGGTTCTTTCTCATTTTGCTGGGCTAATGTTCCTTCAATTTTTGAAGCTGCTGTTCTTTGGATGGGCTTTTTCCCTTTTATCCTATCTGATGCTCTTAATGATTTTATTGTGGAGGAAGGTGGGTTCAGCCAACTGGCTTCATTTCTGGAAGATTTTAGGGGGCCAAAGCTTAGCTTCCAACTCCTGGACTGTATGCTGTAACTCTAGGGGACTTGTATCAGCCTCAACTTTGTTCTCTGTCTCCTCGAGATTAGGAATCCACTGTGCTGGGGGGCTGATATGCTCCCAGGTGGCTGGTCACTACACTCCAATTGGTGGTGTCACCCAAAGTGTTTTCAGTGTGGTGACAGCAGGATTGTCCTCGTTCTCACATGCAGCAGCAGTGGCAGCATGGTGAGGTGCAGGCTTCTTGGCTGCAGCAGGGTGCTAGTGGATGCCAGGGTGCCTGCCTGCCTGTGGGCATTCACAGCTGCAGTGGAGGCAGCACGCCTTGAGAAGGAGAAGGGCCCCACTGGCAACTGTACATGCAGTTGTGCTGGTGGTGGTGCTAGCATGGGGTTGGGGTGCTGATCAGTGCAGGTCTGAGTGTGCCATCTGTGCACATTCATGCAAGTGGGGATAGCTGGGGAGGATATGCTGTTCTCTGTGCCTACTTTCACTCTAGTGGCAGTGTTGATGCAGGGGCAGGGCATTGGCGGGGACAGGGCTAGTGGGCTCTATGCCCACCAAGGCTCTGACTGCAATGGCAGTATGGCGGGGGAGGGAGGCTGGTAGAGTCAAATGCACTCCTGCCAGCAGCAGTGGTGAAGCAGGGTGCATGTGTACACACATAGTGGTGGGGCAAGGAAAGCAAAATCTGCTCGTGCACATACATGCTGACAAAGCAATGTGGGGGGTGGCCATGGGCCCGGGGGCAGCTACAGTGCAGGGAAGGAGTGGGTAGACTGATGTGTGGCCATGGAGACCACGCCACTGCAGCTCTCCACTAGTCAGGCATGGTCCACCAGTGCAAAAGCTATAGTGTGGGCCCCCAGGGCACCTGAGGCTGCCCTGCAAGCAGACATTGCCAGGTTGGGGTTCCAGAAGGGACCAGAAGAGCAAGGATTACTCAGGTCAGACCAGTCCAGTCTAATGGGCAAGACCACCCTGCAGAGTTCAGGTCTGACAGTTCCCCTAGGACTAAAGTCCCCTGTGAGGGCTGGTAGAGCCTAGACAGATGGCTATCCCTGGCTGTACTCCACTACAGATGCTCCCTCACCAAACACTCTGGGCTCCGCATCAGCTGGATGCCCCTACCACTTCTCTAAGCAGCTCTCCTTGCCAACTCAGGTGTCCGTGGTGGTTGAGGGGACTCTACCTGCTGGGATTTCAGAGGTTGTGACAAAAGCAGGTTGCTCCTTACCAGTTCAGCTCACCCATTACCCCAGAGTTGCTGGGGGCCAGAAACGAGCCCTGATACTTGGTAGCCTCATGCAGGGTTCCCAGCTTCCTCCCCCTTCAGCCCAGCTTCTATGTCTTCCCTGCATCCACTCTTGGTGCCTTCCCTCTGAAGGTCTATTAGGAGTGTGCCAGTTATCCTGGTTCCTCCATTCCTCGGTGGCAGCTGTTCCACCTGGTTGTGTCTAGTTGGTCCTTGTTAAAGATTTGTAGAAGAATTATGACCAAGGACAAACAATTTCCTAACCTCCTCAGACCCTCGCTGCCACCTAGATGTCTTCAGTCATTGGTTAACTCTTGATCTCAACTCTCTCCTCCTCCCTTTGCCCTTAACAAAAAAAAAGCCTGAAATTTGTAATGACTTAAGATGGTATTTTACAACGCCAGTTCACCATCTTCTTGGTTTTGCTGGCTTTCTGAATAAACCTGCTTTTCTTCCCATCAACCCTCATTTCTTGTGTCTGGCTTAAGTGGCAAACCTGGGTTCTGTTTCAATGCCAGACAACCAGCGGAGATATTTTACATGCATATTTCACTTAATTCTCACAACACTTCTCTCAGGTAGGAATTATTATTCCCACTTTACAGATGAGACTTGAGGAAATTAATAAGTTGTCTATGCAGCTAGGAAAGAATTATGGTTTGAACTAACTCTACTGACTTGAGAGTTTAAACAATACATTTACATTACTATGCACTGCTGCCTTTTATCTACAGTTCAGAAAAATTATTGTTATCATAATGAAAACTCTCTATTATGGACAAAAAGGCAAATTTATATCCTGCCTACTGTGTAGGATATGTGTATACTCTATTTCATAAAAGTTTGGGACGAAAATTTAAACTCTACAAGTAAATAAAGAGAAAATTCTGTCGCCAAAAAGAATATATTTCTAATGATGACACAAACTGTAATTTCTATTACAGTAGAGCCCCCTTATTCTTGAGGATACATTCCAAGACCCCCAGCAAATGCCTAAAACTGCAGATAGTACTGAATTTGATATACACTATGATACTTTGATCTGACCACCAGGAGGGTTACTAAGTGACTGACAGGCAAGAAGTATAGACAGAGTGGACATACTGGAAAAGAGATGATTCATGTTCCATGCGTGAGATTTCATCACGCTACTCAGAACGATACTCAATGGAAAGCTTATGAATTGTTTGCTTTTCGAATTTTCCATTTAATGGAAAATTGCAGTTGACGGTGGGTAACTGAAACTGAGGAAAGTAAAACTGCAGCTAATGGGGGGCTGCTGTATAATGAGTAAGGCCAGGCAGAGTGAGAAGGACATTTCTGGAGTGTAATTTGGAGCTTCCCGAGTTTTGTAAACTCACACTTGTCAGTGCAGTTTATTCTTACTCCTTTGACTTTACAACTGTGTGTGTGGTGGGAAGATAGGATTTATGAGGGGCTTGGAAGAGAGTTAGGCAGGGAAGAGCAGGCATGGGAAAAAGCAGAAGAGAGACAGAAAACGGGTTCGCATCTTCAAAAGACAAGGGACCCCAATTTAGTATGACTTGGATTATACGGGTTGTGAATGAGAGGTTTCACATTCTACTTTATTTCTACATTGTTTGGATGTCATACAACGTTTACAACTTGAATCTGTTTCTGTAAAGATGTTTTCATTCTGAAAAGATTAAGAGAAAGATAAGCGTAGAAGCTACATTTCAGAGGATTCTGGAAAAAAACAGAAAGCAAATGAGTAGGCTTGGAAAGTACGGGCAATCTATTTAAGAATTTGAAAACAAATGCAAGAAGGAAAGTTGGATGTTAGCAAGGAGGTTAGCAGTATTACTCTTTCTTTTAAAATAGATGTGTAGAAACCCACGGATGCAAAGATGGGAACAATAAACACTGGAGTATTACAATGGGGTGTGAGAGAGTGGGGAAAAGGGTTGAAAAACTATTAGGTACGAAGTTCCCTACTTGAGCAACAGGTTTATTAGAGGCCCTAACCAAAGTATCATGTAATATATCCATATAACAAACCTACATATGTACCCTCTGAATCTAAAATTTTTTTTTAAAAGAAAAATTTAAAATATATATAAACAGGCCATACATGGTGGCTCATGCCTGTAATCCCAGCACTTTGGGAGGCCGAGGCAGTTGGATCATTTGAGGTCAGCCCGGCCAACATGGTGAAACTCAGTCTCCACTAAAAATACAAAAATTAGCTGGGCATGGTGGTGCATGCCTGTAGTCTCAGCTACTCGGGAGGTTGAGGCAGGAGAATCGCTTGAACCTCAGAGGCAGAGGTTGCGGTGAGCCGAGATCATGCCACTGCAGTCCAGCCTGGGCCACAGAGAGACACTCTGTCTCTAAATAAATAAATAAAATATATATAAACAACTGTGAAAATAATAAAATAAAATAAAATAGATGTAAAGAAACAAAATATATGCCTGTGAGTGCATCATCAGTGCTAGAGAAACTAACTTTGCCTAGTATTAGTGCTATAGTATTAGTATTAGAATTAGTGTATTATAGTATTAGTAGAATATTAATATTAATGTATTAGTGCTCATAGCTGTGTAAAAAATAGCACAACATTTAGCAGCCTAAAGCAACAAATATTCATTATCTCACTTGGCTTCTGAGGGTCATGAAATCAGGGCTTAGCTGGGTGGTTCTGGCTCAGGGTCTCTCCTGAGGTTGCAGTCAAGTTGCTGCCTCTTGTTATGGTCACCAGAAGGCTTGACTGAGGTGGAAGATTCATTTCCAGGCTCACTCATATGAGACCTCAGGTCCTCATGGTGGTTACTAGAGGCTTCCGTTCAGAGCCTCCATGTGGGACATCACAGCTGGCATCCTCCAGAGTGAACGATCCAAGGCAGGACAACCACAGTGGTAGCAGCAGTGCCTTTTGATGATTTCATCTCCAAGGTTGCAGACCATCACTTTCATTTTATTCTATCCATTAGAAATGAGTCACTAGATTCAGCCCGCACTCAAGGGGAGGAAAGGTAGTCTTCCCCTGTTGAAGACAGAAGTATGAAAGTATTTATGGACATATTTTTAAAACCATCGCAGAATGTATGAAGAATATCATGGCTTAAATAAGCACACATACACACTGAAAACTAGTTTAAATAGCATGGAACATTTCTCTGTAAGAAGTATGTTAAATGCAGTTTCTTGAACGTGAAGCCATTTCGATGTTACAAAATCTGTCCTAATATTGACATTTACTCTCTAATATTGTCAGTTATAAGAAATGCCATGGCACAGTGCTTTTCAGATTTTGTTCCAACACTCAAGTGGGTATTTGTCATGCCTTGTAGTTGCCAGCAAGTTTGGCAACTTTTCCCATGTTTGGGGAATTTCTTCCATTTTCAAGACTGCTTCCTGAGGCAGAAGCCAGAACTTTCTTTCCTATTCACCCTTGAAGCAAGCATCCAGGGATGGAACTTCTGTTCTTCCACACAGACACTTCCATGTACGATGTGGATTTGGAAGATGGCAGCATGGCCCTGAATTCAGTTTCTAGGAAGGATGGAGTAAACGACTCCAGTGATGGAATCAGACCTTGGACTCTCTCCATCTCGGGGTTCTGCTTCCCCCGTGCTGGCTTTATTCTCAGATCGCCTGTCTCTACCAGTGCTCCTAGTGCCTCATCACCGCACTCCCAGTTTATCATTCTCAGAATTTTCATTATCAGTTGCTTCACTTAAACAAACAAACGAACAAACAGTAGTGCAAATAATACCTATTTTATTCTTTCCACAGATTTTGTGAACCAGGAATTGGAAAAGGATACTATGGAGACAACTTGTCTACGCTGCATACATAATAATATGGGGTAATTAACTGGAAGGAATCAGTGGCTGTGGGGTAGGAGTCACTTGATGGCTAGGGGCTGGAATCAGCTGAAGGCTCACGCAGTCATATTTATAGCAGTTAATACTGCCTGTTGTTTGAGGGCAGTCACCTGAAACAACTACATGTGGCTACTTGGGCTTCCTCACAGCATGGTGGCTCAGTTCCAAGACCAAGTATCTCAAAAAAACAAAGTGAAGTACAGGTACAGCAACTTTTATGACCTAGCCTCAGAAGTCACATAGTATCACTCCTCCATAGACACAAGCCCCTTTCCAGATTCAACGAATGAGAACACAAACCTCCCCCATCCCCCCACATTCCATCTATTAATGGGAGGAGTGTCAAAATCACATTGGAAGAAAAGTGTTAGTAATGGGAGATAGTGTTATAGTTCTGCTGTGTGGCAGGTTGTATTTTTCCAAAGATGACCAAAGATAAACTAACTTGTACCAGGCCCATCCTTAAACAGCAGCCAGAAAATTTTAATACAATTTTGAGGGTTCAGAAGGCGCATTTCTAAGGGATACCCTACGATGCGGCTACTCCAAACTGTCTTATACTAAGGGCTTGTTGGAAGCTGAGTCTGGGGTTAACAAAAATATCATTCAAATAGTACTGTGGTTTGAATGTGTCCCTCACACACCTACTTTACAAGGTTGTTAAGAAATTTTTATTCATTTATTTTAGAGATGGAATCTCACTATGTTGCCCAGGCTGGAGTGCAGTGGTGGCTATTCACAGGCACAATTATGACACACACAGCCTTGAACTCCGAAGCTCAAGCAATCCCCTGGCCTCAGCCTCCCGAGTAGCTGGGACTACACGAACGCAACACCACACCCAGCTGAAAATTAAATGAGATGATATATGTAAAGCGCTTAGAACAATGCTTGTCACATAGTGACATGTTCTCAATCCATATTATTATCATCTCAGTGCCTTGAAGGCCGTTTTTATCAAGTCTGCGGCCTCTGACGATTTGGCGCCATACCATGGAGATGGCGAGTGGCAGGTGGCACTCTGGTGACTCCATGTCATCACCACGTGGCTGCCTCTTTACCCCGACAGAGTCTAAGTTCCCTTTCTTCTCTCAGCACCGCAGGGCAAGGCCTGAGGAACTGCTCTTGCCTGAGCTCTTGTCGTGTACTTTCGAGGGCCAGGCCTGGCGCTTAGAAGGAGGGGTGCTATTGAGCTCAGGACATGGGCGCAGGCCTCTGACAGCTTACAATGCTGTGTGGCAAAGTGTGAAGGGGGTGATTCTCCCGGTTACTATCCTGAGGCCCTCTCGCAGGGGCTGTTCTCTAGGAGTTGGCGGAAACTCTGAGAACCAGGGCAGCAGGCTCGTGACAGCCCGTGTTCCCAGGGATCACAGGAGTTCCAGGAAGAGGCAAGACAATTCTTACAATGTGACCCAGTAGGAGAGCCATGAGTGAGGTCTTGCACAGTGAGGTTAGTGTGTGCACTCTCCAGGCTGATAGAAGTTCTTGATGAAGAAGTCGCTGCCTGCACCGTGTGAACAAGGGCGTGGCCGGACAGTCGTGTGGCTGCCAGATCCCAGCCCAGCCACCAGGCCCTACTACTCCACAACACAGAGCCTGGGTTCTGGGTTCTGTGGTCGATATGAGGTCCTGGGTAGTGGGGAATGGAGTGGACGCCCTGGGAAAAGGAATAACAGGACAAACTGAATCTCATGTGCACAGAAAGGAAGGAGAGCACTGCAAAACAAGAAAGGGGAACAGAAATATCTCATTGCATTGTAAGGTTGCGGGGGCAAAGAGGAGGCCACCGCACTGCATCCAAGGCAGTGCAGTGGCGATGGTGCCTTCAGCCACCAGGAAGGGCGACTGTGCCACGCTCCCCGGCATGTGGCGTGGCACAGGCGACACGCAAATTTCTACAAAGCCTCCCTCCCGTGTGACTTGTGGCATGCGCGAAGAAGAAAAGCGGCCCCTAGGGGCAGGGGTCCAGGAACTCTGTTGCTGCCCGTGCACCTCATTCCTTGAAACCTACTCTGCTTAGAATAACACAAACTAAACGCCGCCCTGTGGGACGCGTCCCTGCACCACCAGCCAGGCGCCTCCAGAACGCGCTTCCAGGAACCCAGAAGTTTGCTGGTGTGTGTTTGCGGCGCCCGCGCACTTCGAAACTGAAAGCGCAACTGGAGGGCCCGGAGTCTCGCCCCAGCCAAAGGCCGGCGAGCGCCGCCGCCGCCGCAGCCACCGCCCCAGCAGAGAGCGCGACGCTCCGCTGCAGTTGTCTTCACTGCCGCAGCGGGCCGGGGGCAACAGTGAGCCGCGGCGGCGAGAAACCGAGGTACCGGCGTGGCGGTCGCCCCAGCCCGGGCTGGGAGAGCGGAGACAGTGGCGGCGAAAACTCTCGGCGTTCTGGAGGGAGGGAGCGGGCAGGAAGAGATAGTGGACGCCTTGTAGGTAGAGCGAAAGGCACATTCAGCGTCTGCACCAGGATGGCCGAGTGGTTAAGGCGTTGGACTTAAGATCCAATGGACATATGTCCGCGTGGGTTCGAACCCCACTCCTGGTAGCTTTAGGTTTTTCTCTTAAATTATTTTATTTTTTAAAAATACGAATCTCACTGAACACACCATGCCTTGGGCATTAGAATTCCGACTTCTGGCTGGGAGAAGCGCAACGCTCACACGCAAAGACCTGCTTCCCACCAAGAGACCGCGCAGGCGGCGGCCCGCAGAGCTCCGCTCACCTCCCCAGCTGCAGGGCGGGAGGCGGCCGGGAGGGGGAGGGCTGTGACCTGGAGGGTATTTTTAAAACTGCCTCTGCAAAAAAGTAAAAAATGCATCTCTCTTTTTTTCCTCTCTCTCCCTTTTTTCTCCCCCGCCACTGTTAATTTTGTGCACACAACTCTCCTATTAACTCCTAGAAGGCGGAGACTGTATCATCCTAGATGTAAAATGCACTCCAACTTGGGGTCGGCTTAGAGTTTTTAAATACAGCGTGGTCAAGTTTTTTTTCTTCTTCTTCCTTTAAAATTGTTTGTTTAATGAGAGCCATCTAAGAATTTGTAAAAGTTGCAAGTACAATGCAAATAACTTTTTTTCCTCTCTTGAATCATTTAAAAGTAAAATACTGAGTGGATGCCCAAGTACTACTATTAAAATCAGGAAATTAACATTGATGATTTAATACCATCTAATCCTCGTTTCCCATTCGGTCACCAGTTGTCGCAAGAATGTTCTTTATAGCAAAAGGCTCCTCTTCAGAATGTTGCGTTGCATTTACTTGTCCTGTCTCCTTCGTCTTCTTCCTTGTGGATCAGCTCCTCAGCCTCTGCTGACTTTCATGATCTTGACACTTCTGCTGACAAGCTAGCCGGTTTGTAGAATGTCCCTATGTCAGTCTAGGTTTTCTGGTGTTTCCTCCTGATGAGATCTAGGCTCTGTTTATTTAGCAGGACTTCCACAGAAGCCATGCAGTGTTCTCATGGCAGCCTCTCAGGCGGCATGATTTCCGTGTGGCCTGCTTCTCTGCCAGGCTTCTCCTCTACAAAGTTACTGTTTTCCCTTTGTGATTAGTACATGTTTTAGAGGGAAGTGCTTTGAAGCTGTGTAATATCCCGTGCCTTATCAAATTTTCATTTTATTCAATTATTTATGGAATTATAAGTTATGTACGTATGTACCCATGGTGCCCTATTTTAATGAATGGTTACAATCCATTCATTCATTTTGATGCTCAGAGTGTCTCAGATTGGGCCAGTGACAGCCCATTCAAGCTGACTTTTGACCTGTCTGCATTATTCTTTAGCACTTCCTTACTTCCTACTCCAAGATAGTCCAGATTTACCTTGTACTTTCCTGACCCAGTACTAGAATCAGCCGTTTTCCAAAGATCCTTGGTTCCTTTTAGTGGAGAATGGTATCTAGAAACCAAGGTCTCAATGCTAGGTGTGCTCATTGCTCTTGAGGTGTTGCTACTCCCAGGCCCTCTGGGTAGACAGAATTAAGGAGTTTGTGCGTGTGTGTGTGTGTGTGTGTGTGTGTGTGTGTGTGTGTGTGTGCGTGCGCATATTTATCTATTTGTATATTTATCTATATAAATATATATCTATGTTTATTCATATATCTTTATGTATATCAAGGAGTTTATATGTACCTCCAATTCTGATCCAACACTATAGACTTTGTTCTATTTTTTCTCCCCGTCCATGTTTGTAACTCCCTGAATTCCTGCCTCCCCAGTGCAGATCTATACATTGCTTAAGCTCATCTAATGGCTTTAGAATTGAATTGCTCAAAAAGGAAAGAGAAAAGGAGTGTCTACATATTTTGGAAATAAACATCCTGCCAGCAACTGAGAACAGGCTCTAGCCACTCACTATTAGATACTTGAGATATGCAGATAAATAACCCGGCCTCTGTCTCAGTGAGTTCAGATAGCAAGAGACAGAGATTTTAATAAGCCATATTTGTAATGAAAAAATATGAATTATGCCCAAGGTGCTAAAGGAGTGGTTTGGGAAGGCCCGACTCTTCCTCAGAGAGCCAGCTTTAGTTGAGAAGTGAAAGAAGAGAAGCAGGGATGAGGGAGGAGCAAGGGGGAGAGGGAGACAGATACAGGTGGGGTAAGCCACCTGGGAGCCGTCTGGGGGCCCTGTGAAGTATGATGCCCAGGATGCCCTGAAGGATTTGAAACAGAAGGAACCTGACAAACGTTACATTTGGAAGTATCTGTGTTTACTGAAGTAGAGAATCTTTGTCTGTCTTTATAGGCTTGGGATTGGGGGGCATGTTGAATCGGTAGAAAATATTTTGGGGGAAAATTTGTTTAATTCAGTTAACAGCCAGTTAGACTGAGCTCAGTCTTTCTCTTCCTCGTTAAAAGCCCAGGATTTTTTCCTTGAAAAGCAGATCTGTTGTATTAGACTCTTTATGTATTTTCAAAAGTTCTTAAAACATAGCGAATATATTGAAGTTAAATTTGAATCGTTAACTTAGTTTGAATTAAATTTAAATTAGTTTAAATTAAATTTGAATCATTAAATTTGTATACTGCCACTAAGCTTATAATGATTTTCTAATAATTATTTTAACAGAAAGAACTTAAGTCAGTCCTTTGAATTATAAATTAACAGTGTGGGTTTATAAACAGTCTCTGTGGGTTTGAACTAGCTGTAAGTTATTCAAAATTGTTTGATTATTTTCTACTGGGCTCTTAGATGGATCTCTGCAGGAAAAGCTGCTACCAGTGTATTTACGCAGTGACACCTACTGGTTAATTTGAGGCAAATTTTTTGTTAAATTCTGTCTGCCTTATTCTGACTATAGAATTCTGATAATTTGCTCCACAGTTACTGTGTTTGGAAGCAGATTCAGGCTATATCTATGTCAGCCAGTAAATTGACTTTCTTTTTTCTCTTTTAATGATTAATGATAAACCTGCCATTGAAAATAATCCTGAATCACTGATACAACTTGCACGAGACATTATTTTCATTGTATCAATAGAAGCTTTATCGCACTGCATCTTCTTTGCTTGTTTCAGTTTATTTTCCAACTCCAAATCTGGCTATGAAGTTGAAGGATAATAGATATCTGGATTAGCCATCAGCTTTAAAACACAGAAGTCATGTCCAATTTGAGAGATCCTGAACAAGTAGCATTCTTGGTCCTCAGTAGGAAGTTGGAATTTGGAAGCCTTAATTATTTTGCTTGTTTTTCATTTTACTTTCAAATACAATTGCAGCTAGCTAAAGAACAAATTCAATATATGCTATGAACCTCACCCATATGTTAATTGTTCAAGTGGGATAAATGGTAATGCTCCATGTTTTAATAAGTCTGTTTAGTTCAAAGATACTGTGTAAGAGGCAGAGAACATAATCCCAGGTGCCTTGCATCTCCTCATTACTCTGCTACCGGATCAAGGGTGATTGCGAACCAACCCGGCCTGTGTTTCATTTTCATCAAACTAGATTTTGATGCCTCTGAACCCTTTATCAGACTGCCTGGCAAAGAAGAATGATTCTTTTGTTGTTATTATATCATTTTAGAAGAAAATAACATTGAGGCAGAATCCCAGGTTGTAGATCAGTATTTGGCAAAGGCTAAACTCAGTATTAAGAGCTCTGAAGCAAAAAGTGGATGTCCCAGTGTGAACAGGCTGCACTGGGCAGTGACAGCCTGTGACTGTGGAATGTAAGCCAGCCAGGGCCAGAACTGTCTCATTAGCTACACCAGTCAAGGGTCAGCAGTGGGTCCTTACAGAACTGAAATGAAAACTTCGTCCAGCAGAGTATCTCCAGTACGTTACATGCACTCAACAAATACCTGCTGAATAAGTGAACTACCCCGAAATCCATTGAGTATTCATAATTCATTTTGTGTGTTGTACACATATTAATCCTTATTCAGGGTATGTGTTTTAGAATGTACTGTGGATGTATTTTAATCAGGAACAATAGGACACGACACAAAAATGACTGTCATGAAGGAAGCAATTTTTATGTTGCAGATCCCTAGACACAGGAGTCGCACCACACCATGCAGGGCCACATGGGGAAGGAGTGGAGTCAATCAGTAGCAGAAAGATTGAAGGGAAAGCATAAGTGACAGTCTTTATTATGGGTACCAAAAAAAAAAAAATAGAATGAATAAGACATACTATTTGGTCACACCACAGAGTGACTATTTTCAATAATAACTTCATTAAACATTTTAAAATAAACAGTGTGGCTGGGTGCAGCTGGTCATGCCTGTAATTCCAGCACTTTGGGAGGCCGAAGTAGTTGGATCACTTGAGCCCAGGGATTCGAGACCAGCCTGGGCAACATGGCAAAATCTATCTCTACAAAAAATACAAAAATTAGCCAGGTGCGGTGGTGTGCGCCTGTAGTCCCAGCTACTTGGGAGGCTGAGGTGGGAGGATAACTTGCGTCCAGGAGGCCGAGGCTGCAGTAAGCCGTGATCACACCACTGCATTACAGCCTGGGTGACAGAGCAACACCCTTTCTCAAAAATAAAGTAAAATAAAAAATAATCAAACAACTAAGAGTATAACTGGATTGTTTGTAACACAAAGGACAAATGCTTGAGGGCATGGATACCCGCTTCTCCATGATGTTATTATTTCACATTGCATGCCTGTATCGAAACATCTCATGTACCCACAGACATATACAGCTTCTATGCACCCATAAAATTTCTTAAAAATAAGAATGAAAAAACAGTAAGATTTTTTAAAACAGCCTTTATTGTGGTTATTGCAGGAAAAAAGGGGGTAACAAAGGGTAAACATGCTTAAGATTGGCTGCTTTGAGTAATTTCAGCAGGCTCTGAGGTGTAAGGGCTATTCTGAGTTGTCTCCTGTCTCTAGGAATTAGCTGACCTTGGGAGGGACAATCTCTGCTCAATCAGTAAGACCCCAGAGGCCAGAGCATTAAAAATACAGAAAAATTTAAAATATAGTTAATACAGTGTGGGTTCAGGCGTTCTCATACTTCTACTTCTTTTCCCTCTCCTCTTCTTTCTTCCACTAGGGTGGACCTTACCAATCAGGATTCAGAAGTCGGCCGGGAGCAGTGGCTCACACCTGCCATGCTAGCACTTTGGGAGGCCGAGATGGGCAGATAGCTTGCACCCAGGAGTTGAGACCAGCCTGGGCAATATGGCAAAACCCCATCCCTACAAAAAATACAAAAATTAGCCAGGTGTGGTGGCGCATGCCCGTAGTCCTAGCTACTCAGGAGGCTGCGTGAGAGGATTGCAGCGAGAGGATTGCCTGAGCCCAGGAGGTCGAGGCTCACAGTGAGGCGAGATTGCGCCACTGCACTCCAGCCTGAGTGAGGCCCTGTTTCAAAAAAAAAAAAAAAAAAAAAAAGCATTCAGAAGCCCAAAGAGGCAACACTTAAGTAGTTTTTGAGTCATTGAGTCATTTCTATCTGGGTAGGCTAGACAATACACTTGTGCAATTCAAGTTCTAAGTTTATCTTTGAGTTTAGGTTGTATTTTCAGCCATTTTATTCACTGCCATAGCATGGTAAGTTTGGCAGTTACTGAATAAAATAATAACTTTTTTAAGTTGCATGGATAAGATGGATTATTTAAAAGAGTGTTGAACATTTGCCTCAATTCCACAATTTAATTTATATATAAACACAGAATTGTGTGTGTTTGTGAAATACACAGCATAGGTCCTATGAGGCAACACAAGAACTGTGATTAGGAGTCTGCCAGTTCAATTTTTAATCCTAGCTACAACCCTTGGTAGCTGTGTGACTTTAGACTGGCCATTCAGTTTCTCCAAGTCCCTGTTTTCTCGCCTATGAGATGGGGTTGACAATAATAGTACCCATCAAGCAATTCATTGTAAGAGATAAATGTAATGTTGAAAAAGTGCTTAGAAAGTGCCTGGCATATAAAATGATCAATAGATGAAGCTATTGTTATACTTTAGTGATTCTTATGAAGTGTATATATGGATTGACTGTGAGATCAGTTTTGCTATAAAGGCAAAAGTTGCTCATTGAATTGATTTCGTTGGATGTACATTGTGAGTGTAAACTAAAAATAAAATTCTAAGTCCCCACTGACTAAACAGACCTCCTCTTAACCAAGGGGACCCCAGAGTAACCTTGAAAACTGAGTTGTCACTCATGGTGAGGTGAGAGGTCAGACATGCCTCCTTATATCCTCTCCCTCACTAACCAGGATAAGGCTTTCTTCCCTAAGGCCTAAACAGAAACCGGCTCGTTCAAAAGACTCCACCACTGACATCAACCAACTGCCTGACACTGCCCCTCCTTTTTTGCCTAATAAGAGACTACCAAGCATGGAGTGGTTCCTGTCAGTCTGTGGAGGAGGTACAGTAAAGGTTTTTGTGTCCTCTGCTTCACCTTTTTTTTCCCTCTGAGACAAAGAGTCTCACTCTGCTGCCCAGGCTAGGGTGCAGTGGCATGATCATAGCTCATTGCAGCCTCAAACTCCTGGGCTCAAGCAATCCTCTCACCTCAGTCTCCAGAGTAGCTGGGATGACAGACTCAAGCCACCATGCCCAACTAACTTTTTCTTATTTTTCATAGAGACAGAGTCTCACTATGTTGCCCAGGCTGGTATCAAAATCTTGGCTCAAGTGATCCTCCTGCTTTGGCTTCCCAATGTGCTGGAATTACAGGCATGAGCCACCCCATCTGGCCTCTGCTTCATCTTTTGACATCAGAGGGCTGAAAACTGCATTCTGGGATCATGCTAACACCGCCAATTTTTGTACCTAGGACCCATGAAGGGCATGAAGCTCAAATGCTCACGCACATGTTTCTCCTTTCATAAGTATGCATGAGTCCTCCTCTGGCTCATTAAATATGTATTATATATTTGCCATCCTGCCCAGCATAAATTCCTATTCCCTTTGCCCCTTCCTCAAAGTGTCTGTTTCTGGCTTCTGGCCGGAGGCTATATTTCCCTGCCTGTCATAATGGCCATCCTGCAGGCTGGAACTCTTTATGAGAAATAAAGCTCTCCTTTCCAAATTTAAGAACCTCATCATTCTTCAGCTGACGATTGTATTTGCCACAGCAATTGCAGGAGAGTAGAATGAGATCATCAGCAACAGATATAATTTTTAAAAGAGAGAAAATTGGGAGAGGGACATAGATTGCGTTCTTCTGATTTATTAAACTTTTTTTTCATTTAAAAGTTTTGAAATGTCTAATTTTTCATCATCAACAAGCTCTTCTTAAAGAAAAGTCTGGGTAATTCCCTGAATAATTTCTGAAATAGCAGAGTTCTAAACTCTAACTTTTCAAATGCACAATAAGAGAACTTATTGTTTCTCCCTGTGTATCACACCCACTGAGTTAGTCACAAATAGCTCTATTAAGGATGTTTTTCACATTTTTTAAACACTAGCAATTTGGACCCACCCAGTTCAGCTTTTTAAATGCAACCTGACTTAAAAAAAATTGTTTTTAATCCCACATAAGAAAAATAAGAAACTCGTAACACTTGGAAAATGTGCAAAATAATATATGATATCCTGCTTTTAAGAGCAGCAAAGTGCACCAGAGAGTATAAAGTGGAATTGAAGTCTATTATTATAGAGCTCTTTTACTGTGATTCAGTGTAATGCCTAATTCCATTAGTGCTCTACAAAGAACAACATGCACAAATCTACTCTTTCAGCTGCAGATAACAAATGAAGTTTTAAAGTGGCCTAATGAGTTAAAGTGACCTCAATATTATACTAATTGGGTCAATTAGTCAATTTCTTTTTTGTTTGTTTGTTTGTTTGTTTGACATGGAGTCTCGCTCTGTCACCCAGCCTGGAGTGCAATGGCGCTATCTCGGCTCACTGCAAGCTCCGCCTCCCGGGTTCTCGCCATTCTCCTGCCTCAGCCTCCCTAGTAGCTGGGACTACAGGTGCCTGCCACCACGCCCGGCTAATTTTTTGTATTTTTTTTAGTAGAGACGGGGTTTCACCGTATTAGCCAGGATGGTCTCGATATCCTGACCTCGTGATCCGCCCACCTCGGCCTCCCAAAGTGCTGGGATTACAGGCGTGAGCCACTGCACCCGGCCCAGTTAGTCGATTTCTTTAGTCTCCTGCGAGTGGCCCTCAGACGAAAGTAAAATGAGGATGAACTTGGGTAAGTCTGGGTGGAGAAGCCGGCTTGGGTGGATTTGGGGTAAAAAGTGTTTTCCTCACTGAATTTCTCTGTTCTGCTTCTATATCTCAGCACTGTGAGCCAGCCCAAAGGCTCCTTCCAGAACACACAGCTTACTGCTGCCATTTACCCATTTTTTTCAAAATGTCTAGGAAAATCTTGTAGAGAGATACAAGCACTGAAAGCTGGCAACCTCTAGTTCCAACTAGGCAATTCATTAACTCAATAAGTATTTTGAAAGTGGCCAGAATGGGCACACCCACCTATGCTGGGAGCTGGGATATAGCAATGAATAAGAAAGACAAGGTTCTGCCTTCATGGTGTTAAACAACTAAAATCATACAATTGATTATTTCATAGTTATTTCATGGATCTCCCCTTGAACTGTGGGGTACAGTTCAGAGCAGTAGAGAAGAAGCAGAGGCTGTTCACAGAAGTGATAGAATGTGAATGAGGGACAACCAGTAGTATTTGCCTATCACTGGGAGAGAGAGTGCAATCAGCCAAGGGAGAGGGAGAAGGAGGAGGAGGCAGAGAGAAGGAAGAGAGAGAGGGAGAGGGGGAGAAGTGAGAGAGAAAGAGGAAAAGAAAGAAAGAATAAAAAAAGAGCCGGGTGCAATGGCTCACACCTATAATCCCAACACTTTGCGAGGCTGAGGCAGGCTGATCACGAGGTCAAGAGATTGAGACCATCCTGGCCAACATGGTGATATCCTGTCTCTACTAAAAATACAAAAATCAACCGGGCATGGTGGCGTGCACCTGTAGTCCTAGCTACTTGGGAGGCTAAGGCAGGAGAATCGCTTGAATCGGGGAGGCGGAGGTTGCAGAGAGCCGAGATCACGCCATTGCACTGCAGCCTGGTGACAGAATGAGACTCCGTCTCAAAAAAAAAAAAGAAGGAAGGAAGGGAGAGAGAAAGGGAAAAGGAAAGAGAAGAAAAAAGGAAGAAGGTAGGAGGAAGAGGAAGGAAGGAAGGAAGTGGGGAGGGCCCCTCCCAAACCTCACTTGAATTTCTGGATCACGTTGTAGAATCAACACCATCCTTGCATTTCCAATTTAAGACAGTAAGTTCCTCTCGTGTGTAGATAGATAGTAGTTTGTATTGGTTTCTGTTATTTGCAGCTAAAAGAGTCCTGGCTAACTAATACAGCTTTTAAAGTATTGATATATATTTGAGTATCTTCATCAAAGGAGTAAAAAAATTGCAGTGTTTCAGAAGGGAAACAGGTAATGGCTACATGAGATTTAATCATGGGCTTGTTGAATGTAAGAGTTGGAAGGGATTTACTTGAACAAATCTTCCAATAAAGTAGCAATAACCCACTGATCACTTCCGACAGTGGCAAAGTAGTCTCTGAATCAGTGGTTCTTAATAGTGGTGGCACTGGCCCTGGGAGACATTTGGGGAAGTATGGGAGCACTTTTGACTTCTCTTGGCTTGTGGGGGCTTCTGCCATGAGGGACAGCCAGGGCTGCTAGGCATGCTGCAATATCTGGGAGTCCCACACAATAACTAATCGTCCTTCATCCTGCCAGACTTTGGAATGTTCAACAGGATGTTCCTGTGCGTTAAAAGGCTGTTTATCTGGACCCACAGACTAACTCTGCGTTTCATATTAAGCACAAAATATTCTTGCAAGCTTTCATTATACAGTTAGTTTTGCAAGTACTACAGCTACCATGTAAATTAAGGGAAAATTGTACTTTGTCTTACTCAGAATTTCATCAAGAGTTAGTTCCTGGCCGAGCACAGTGGCTCATGTCTGTAATCCCAGCACTTTGGGAGGCCCAGGTGGGCAGATCACATGAGGTTGGGAGTTCAAGACCAGCCTGGCCAACATGGTGAAAGTTGGTCTCTACTAAAACAGAAGTTAGCCTAGTGTGGTGGTGCACACCTGTAGTCCCAGCTGTGCAGGAGGCTGAGGCAGGAGAATCACTTGAACAGGGGAGGCAGAGGTTGTAGTGAGCCGAGATCATGCCACTACACTGCAGCCTGGGAGACAAAGTGAGACTGTCTCAAAAAAAAAAAAGTTTCCACACTGGAAAGTCACATCACTCACAGCAACAGCAGCTGTGGTATTTGAGTCCCTGGTTCAATACATTCATATCAGTGTGCATTTGCAGCTGCTGTATTCCTGTGACTTGATGGGCTCTGTCTTTTATAATCATGCTCTAGCATTTACATACTGACTTTCATGACCTTTACCCTTTGGAAGGTGCACATCAGTTCTTTTGGTTGAATGTTCTTCAATTTATGTTTGTCTCACACATTGTCATAACTAGATCCAGCAATACCACAAACGTGCTGTCATGTTCTTCTTAGTATATCATATCAGGTGGCACATGATGTCAATTTGTCCCATTTCTGGTGATGTTGATTTTTACAACTTAGATAAGATGATACTGGACAGGTTTGTCCACTGTAAAGTTATTTACCACGTTTTTTGTACTTCCTCCCATTAATGTGAGCATCCATTCATGATTTTTGTCTGAAACAATTATTCTTACCTACCTTACAATTATTGTTAAACTGTGATTCTTACCAAATGATGATTTCTATGTCCATTATTCCTTCTACATTTACTAGTTGACATTACTTGTTTATATCAATATTGGCTCATGGATTCCTATTGTATTCAGTTAGTTTTAATCCATTTTAATCATTAACTAAAATTTAGCTGTTCAAATTTCCAGATTTGGCCAATAGGAGCTCCTTCAGGCTGGTTCTTGTATTTATTCAATAGTTTTCATTGAACACTTCTTACTTTCTGATACAAGTGTTCTAGGCTCATCTAGAATATTTCCTTCCAGTGGCCTTGAATCATTCTGATTTCCAAGGAGATGATTCCTTTAGAGGAAAATGGTATTTAGAAACCGAAATCTGGTTACCAAATATGTTCATTGCTACTGGGATATCATTGCTTCTAGTCCCTTTCAGCAGATAGAGCTTTGAAATATATGTATGCATACATACACACATGCATACACATGTGTGTATGTATGTATGTATGTCTACATACACCTCCAATTCCAGTACAACTGCACAGGGTTAATTCTAACTTTCTCCACTTCAATATTTGTACCTACTTTCTCCAACAGTGAGAAATTTGCCTTCCATTATCCCCACCATATTCACATAATCTCCCAATATGTAACCAATGTCCAGTCACATGGATCATCTCTTCTTCCTGGCTCACTCCACACCTGCTGGTCAAGTAGGTCCAGTTGGCTTGCTCTGGTCATACTGAACCAACACCATCCTTAACCCTGGGCCATGCCCAGATCCCAAGTAGTTATGAATCTAAATGCTGAACTTGATAGATCTCTTTTAATAGTCTTTATTTTAGCTATTTTAAGTAATTATTTTGAATTTTGATTATGTTATCCACTGCATTCACTGCCCCTCCTAGTTTGGGGCTATCAAAAACATTTAATAAATTTGTATTCAAGTTGTTGATCAAATCTTGAACACAACTGGAATTCCTGAGGGAATTAATACATTAATATACACTTTTTGTATGTCATTGTTCAACTGGCTCCAAACTTATATTTAATGATTAACTGATCTGGCATTTATTCATTGTGACCATAAGAATATCTGGAGATGTGCTTTCTAATACTGTGCCAAAATTAAATTACATTCTGTCTATGCATAGTAACCTTACAAAAAATATTATGTCGGTTTGACCTAAGATGTTATTAATGAATCTATGCTGGATTCTACTACTCATTGCTTTCTTATGAGAGGGGTTAAGTAACTTGCTCACAGTGTAGTTAGTAAGTGAAGGTCTGAAATTTGAACCCAGGCTGATATATCACTAAAACCTTGCCCTTTCCACAATGCCTTCATCTGTTTTCACTGGGTTGGGAAAAGGTCCTCCTTTTTCTGTTTTTATTTCATGGCAATTTAATGAGATATTGTCAGAGTGCAGGTCTTGGCCTGTAGGCATGCTCAAGGGCACTGCTTCAGTTCCCTGGGGGTATACAGTCAGCCATTCTTTTTCTTTTCTTTCTTTTTCTATTTTTTTTTTTTAATTTAATGAGACAGTGTCTTGCTTTGTCGCCCAGGCTGGAGTGCAATAGTGCGATCATGGCTCATTGTAACCTAGAACTCCTAGGCTCAAATGACCGTCCCCAAGCAACCATTCTTAACAGCTTCTTGAACCCTGTACCAAGATGTCCTGGTGAATTGCTCATTTGATGTACAGATTGAAACCTAAACTAGAAAGGCAGCTGTGAGTCTCTTTACGAGCAAAGCATTTCTAAAAGACGATTATGACAGTAAATTATTTGTCCATGTGAAATATTTACTTAACATTCTTTTACCTCTCAGAATATCAATATTTCAAATGTTAAGGAGTTCAGCACAATTTTTTAGTTCGAAGGAGAGTTCAAAATTTGTCTTGGTTTTCTCCTTTTTAAACACCTTTAATCTAAGGCACATTAAAGCTTAGAAATGCCACAAAAGTCACTTAAGACATACCCATGTACTTGATAAAAGTGTCTATGCTAGATTTAAACAAGAGAAGAGAAAAGCAAAAATCTCCTTAAGTAGAAGAGTTGTCCACTGAGGCTGTTTTGCTGGATTTCATAGAACGTTGTAAGTGCAAACATCACATTCTTGAGGTTGTGGTCGTGTTGAAGGGGTAAGTCCAGAGGAAGAGGAAAGATTCTGAACAAAGGAAGACTGAAGCTGACAAGCAGGGAGAAAAACCCCCACAGAGGAGTCTGTACATTCAAGAGAAGTGGTGGGTGTCCTCACTGGAATACTTAGAGATGCACTGCACAAAATAACAGAGGCGCTTCTGTGGGGACCATCACAAACTGGCAGCCACTCAGAAAAGTTCGCCCACCAGACTCAGCTGCTTAGGGCTATCTGGCTGTCTGAGCTCCTGCGGTCAGGGCTGGCTGGCTGCTGTCTGTCAGGAAAATGGCCCGTGGGTCCCTAAGTCCTCATGGTGCACAGGATGCTACCGATGTGATGCGTCTGAGGCTGAGCACGCATGAGAGCCCTTGAAAAGAAGCCTGCCAGGCCATTCATTTCACTTCATCCATATAAATATATTGTTTCTCCACTAAATCTTCATGCGGAAACTAACAGTCCCATCCTGGTGTCATCCAATCAATCTAGATATTTTCTACTGGTTTTATTTAGTGTTCAGAAAACAGTGTTGCCAAGATTGCTGGTTGCTCCTCCCCCGATCTATTCTCCATTCCTTCTGTAGAAATTGCAGCACGATGCTGAACTGGACACAAAGCTGCCGGGAATAAAGCTGCATTGTCCAGCTTTGCTCTCCGCTGCGAACAGCAATGGCAATAAGTTCTGGCCAGTGACTTACAAGTAGATGTGTTATTGGACAGCTTCCAGTAAAACATCCTCAAGACACCACGTGTGTGCCCATTGCCTGTTCCTGGGAACATGGATATGATGGCTGATGCTTCAACCATCACGTTGCACCCTGAGGATGGAGGCCACAGCCTGGGGTTGGAAGACAAAAGAGCTAGAAAAAGCTTCTTCCTGAGGCCTTGTTAAAGCAAAACAACCATCCCAACCCTGGATTACCAACCTTCAGACGTCCATGAAGGCAGAAATAAACTATTAGTGGTGAAGGCTTCTTTCACCTGCAGCCAATGTTAATCCAACCTGATATTAATACAAATCAATATAAATATTAGTATTAGTATTAAAAATGTAAGAAAGGAGTCACTAGCCATCCTCTGCATACCATTGCTTTAGCGTTTTCTTCTTATTACACATCCTCTCAATTCTGCTCTGAAATGCTGGCCTACAGTTTAAGGAAATTGTCAGATTCCCAACTTGTCTATCTGAATATCAATTATTAGTCTGTTCTTGCACTGCTATGAAGAACTACCCGAGACTGGGTAATTTATAAATAGAAGAGGTTTCATTGGCTTATGGTTCCACAGGCTGTATAGGAAGCATGGCAGGGGAGGCCTCGGGAAACTTTCAATCACAGTGGAAGGCCAAGGGAAGCAGGCACATCTGACATGGCTGGAGCAGGAGAGAAGAGAGAGTGGGGAGGTGCTACACACTTTTAAACAACCAGATCATGTGACAACACACTTATTATCATAAGAACAGCACCAAAACGGACACCTGCCCCCATGATCCAATCACCTCCCACCAGGCCCAACCTCCAACATTGGGGATTACAACTAGACATGAGATTTGGGTGGGGACACAGACCCAAACCATATCAATCGACTTAGAAGAAAATGTATCTAATTGAAAATACAGCCAATAATATGAACATTGTGGTGCAAAGCAGAGCAGACAACAGCTTGTATGTATATTTATTTTTAAGTTTCTTTAGAACATTGAAGGAGCAAAAGAGTTTCTAAAACTGAAGGCTCTGGATCCCTCATTCTCTGCTTCTCCAAAGATCCTCAAATGTATGAGATTAAAACTCGAGAGAGTAATAAGATGGGAGTCATCAATGTATAGGTGGCAAAGGAAGCAAAGCCCTGAATACAATTATGCAAGAAGAGGGGATGGTGAGAAGAGGGTCTCTGAGAGTACTACAGAAAGTGAGTTTTTTTTTTTTGAGATGGAGTCTCACTCTGTTGCTCAGGCTGGAGTGCAGTGGCGTGATCTCAGCTCACTGCAACCTCCACCTCCCAGGTTCAAGCAATTCTCGTGCCTCAGCCTCCCAAGTAGTTGGTATTACAGGCATGTGCCACCATGCCCGGCTAATTTTTGTATTTTTAGTAGAGACAGGGTTTCACCATGTTGACCAGGCTGATCTTGAACTCGTGATCTCAAGTGATCCGCCCACCTCTGCCTCCCAAAGTGCTGGGATTACAAGCGTAAGCCACCTTGCCAGGCCAAGAAAGTTCCCATTTAAGTGATATTAGATATATCCTTGGATATATCTCTGCACACAAACTAATTTGGCTGGCTTTTGTTTGCATTCCGTGGCAAAGTCAGTTATAAAGTCAGTTGTTTGATTAGACTTTCCAAGTCCTTTGAAGTAAATTAATACTTGTGTGCAAGCCCAATCTATGTTAGAGAAAAGCAAAACTAGGAAAGCAGCATTTTTTGGAAGGGAAAACCTTCTTTATGTCAGGCTCCACAGTCCTGCCAAAGTCCTTCTTTAGGAGCATCTGGGAAAAGGAAGGGAATCACTAACTCCAATCTTAACCCTGGCTTGAATCTTCACATTGGCCTTGACCCGGGAAGGTATTATCATCTAAGCTACTTTTTCATTTTATCTAGAATTGGTCACTTACACATGAAGAGAGGCTGGAAAATGGGAGGGAATAAAGTTCCTGAGAAAGTGACCTGCCGTTTTGGAGCTAGAATCAGAATGGAAATTTGGAACTTGGAAGACTTTCTGTTTTTTTTTCCTCTGTTTGTATTTTCTATAATTATTTCCTTTTTGTGAATACATGGTATTTTGTAAAGTTCTCTATTCGTGTAAAGACAGTTTCTTCTATTTACTTCTGTTTCTCAGTGCCTTGCATTGTTGCTTGCTAAATATATTTCACCATTTACTCCAGGCTGAAGCATTGACACCATTTTGTGGCTTCCCCACATCCAACTCCAAGCTGCACATTTCACAGATAAATCACTGTAATTATTCACGCTCTTGAAAAGGAACAGGAGATGTAAAACCCAAACTAATGTGCACCTTTAGCCCACTCCAATGATGCTTTGGAAACCGACTGCTGGAACCCTTAACTTTGGCTCTGTATTTCCAGATCCTCTAGCAGTATGAGATCATTGAGATTGTGGAATGAGCTGGGAAATTTTATTTTTCAAAAGCAACCAACCATACCTATATATTTGTAAGGATTTTTATTGAGTCCTGCAGTGTCAATCCTTAGGCTTGGCTAGTTCGTCAACAAACTCAGAAACAAACTGAAAACTAGAGGTTTGGAATTCAGACAGAACTTTCAAAGCCAGGGCTAGAGATGTTTGTATTAGGTTGCTTTGGTTTATTTTTAGAAGGCAACTGTTTTCTCATGAGCAATTTTCTTAGGTAGCTTAAAATGCAATCATAACCACAAATTTGAATCCTCTTTCCCTGAAAAAAGGGGGGAAAAAGAAAAGGAAGATTGCTAAAAATTATTTCCTATTCTAGTAAGAGGTAGAAAGAGCTTTCTAATTTTTTTTTTCCTCAGGTAGATGAACAAAAAATGCCCCACATAAGTACCTTGAATTGACTTTGTAAGGATAAAGGCGATCACTGTTTATGCTTAGGAAATGTATCGCATTGGGACCTTAATGTCAAGTACAACCTCTTACCCCACCATAGTTGCCAAGTTTTGCTAAATTTTTTTTTCTGCTGCAAAAGTTTATTGTTTCATTGCCGGGGAGCACCTCCCAGGCCCTTGGGAAAAAGCCTTGGTTCTCACAAGTGGTTCATATTTTAATCCACTTTATTCCTGCCCTTTCTATTTTAAATGTTTTCAAAATGAAATCTCCAAATTGCATTCTATACAAGGAAATCTTGGTGGAAAATACTAGGGTATAACTCATTCTCACATAAGCAATTGTTTTAGATAATTTTAAAAAATCCTTCTTTCTCACAAGAAGAAGCTGAGAAAACAATTTCAAGAATTCTCACTCACTGAAAGCCAGTTTTCTGAAAGATAATTTATAGAATAATCTGACATATCAAATTTACATGAATTTACAAAATTTGCTAATAGTGAATTTAATAAGAATGTTAAATTCACTATGGGCTTTCACAAAATGTTCAACTTTTCAAAATTTCAGCATCTCCTATGGGAATCCTTTAGTCCATATTTTCTTCTTAATATAGAAGATCATTTCAGCTAAATTCTGATTTACTTTTAGATGGTTTTAAACTTAAAATTTAAAGCTGATAGAACTATGAAAATATTCCTGATAGGGCTAATAAATATGTAAGTAAAATTGATAAACCTGATAAGTTGGTCATTTGGCAAATTTGCTTGGTGTAAACTTGATGGGTGGTGACTGAACAAGACTTTGCCCCATTATATGGTGTGGTGTGTACACTGCATAAATCCAGGGGCGCCATTTACACAGAGTATAATATGAATAGAGCCCCCTGGAGTCGTGCAACACAGAGGCCCTAGACTTAACTTGGATCATAAGATGTCTGGCCCCAGCCAAGTGGCATGTTGTGAGCTCTATTAACTAAACTAACAATTCCAATTTAATTTGAAGGAGCACACAGATCCTAGGAGTTCATACTAAGAGGATGAAGGAGAGTCAGCAGCACAGCTTATAGGATATGTGCTACAGACTGAATGTTTGTGTACCCACCCTAATTCATATGTTAAATCCTAATACCCAATGTGATATTTGGAGATGAGGCCTTTGGGAGGTGATTAGGTCATGAGGGTGTAGTCCTCATAAATGGGATTAATACCCTTATAAAAGAGGTCCCAGAGAGCTCCCTTTCCCTTTCTAGCATTTAAGGATCTAGCAAGAAGACAGCTATCTATGAATTAAGAAGTAGGTCCTCACCAGACACAAAATCTGCTGGTGCCTGTATCTTGAGTTTCCCAGCCTCCAGAACTGTGAGAAATAAATTTCTGCTGTTTATAAGCCATGCAATTTACAGTATTTTAAAACAGCAGCCTGAATGGAACAAAGCAGTGTGTTAGAATCATCTGGGGGTTTTAAAGATCTTCATATTCAGGTTGTTCCCCAGACCAATTAAATGAGACTCTTTTGGTGGGGTCCGGGCATGAACATTTTAAAAAACCTTCTTAAGTGACTGCAATATGCAACTGTTCTATAAGAAAGGATTTGCCTGGCATTTGTCTCCGGTTCCTGAGAGGGAGATTTTAAATTCTTAGAATTACTTCCAGTGATAGTAGTGTCTTTGTTATTCATGGCGGCCCCTTGAACCACACCTGAGTTTACACTAAGGCAATGACTCAGAATGGGAACTGGGCATGCTGGGAGGACCAGTCATGTGATTAGAGGGTTGGGTCTTTGAACAACAGTGATATTAGCCCAACCTCCAAGGTGGGGAAGGGGGATGGAGACTCAGTTCAATCATGTGGCCAATGATTCAATCAATCATGTCTATGTAATGAGACCTCAATTAAAACTCTGGGCACTAAGGCTTGGGGGAACTTCCTGTGCAGGGATAGTGACATATCCTGACTCCTTGGGGAGATGGCGTGGAAGTTCTGCATTTGGGACCCTCCTAGATCCCACCCTATGTGTGTTGTCATTTGGCTGGTCCCAATTTGTGTCACTCGCAATAAAACTGCAATCATAAGAATAGTACTTTCTTGAATTCTCTGAGTCATTCTGTCAAATCGTTGAACCTGAAAAGGTAGTAGGAACTCCCAAATTTGTAGCCAGTTGGTCAGAAGTGCAGGTGACCTGTGGACTCCTGAACTTGCAGCTGGCATCTGAAATGAGGGCAGTCTTATTGAGGACTTCCTGTAAACCTATGGATTCTGATGCTAACTGTGGGTGATTAGCATTAGAACTGTATTGCTGCATCACAGCAACCAAGTTTGAGAACCACTATTCTAGGAAAAGGTGGTTCAGAGCATCCAACGAGTGCTGCAATCAAAAGATCCATCCAGGATCAGAGCGGGGATTTCACTGGGGTCCAGCTAGAATGGGGGTTTATGAAAGGAGGTAGAGGGCAGACAGAATGAGGCACAGTGTCTTGGCCTCAAAGTCTCATATGGGAGTAAGAATAGAAATTATGACCAGGACAAAATGTCAGTGCCTATATATTGCAGGACACTATAGCTCAGCACTCAGATATGCTCCATTGTCCCCAGAAGCAGAGGACTTAGGTACAGAGCCAAAGGCTCTTTCTAGCATCTACACCACCAAAAGTCATTAGAAGGAAGCTCTCTGTTTAACAAGGATGGGTCCTATGACTAGAGTGAAATTGAACTAGCTAGTGCTAGAATTTTCATTGATAGAGCTGGATGGTCTGGAGCCAATAAGTACAAGATTTAAAGAATTTAAATTCATCCAATGAGTGGGTTCTTAAATAAAATATGCTGAACATATTATACTTTTAATATGTTTTGGTGTCTTGGATGTCTTTATATGAAGATTGAATGAAATGTTCTTTTCAAACTTGGATTGTCACCAAGAAAGGTGAGCTGACCCTAAGGCCCAGGAGACTCCTCACCCCTTCCATTGCAAGAAGACACAGAGAGAAATTGTCCATGAGCTAGAAAGCAGGTGTGTGGCCTTGATCTTGGACTTCACAGCCTCCAGACCTGTGGGAAATAAATTTCTGTTGTTTATGAGCCACCCAGTTTATGGTATTTTTGTTACAGCAGAAGGAATAGACTAAGACACACACTTAAAATGCCTAATGTTCTAAAGTTCTGTGAGATGTGTGATGTCCATCTCCACCATGGGGTTATACATGCCTGCTCTGTGACCAGCCTTCACCTTGCTGCATGGGATTGGTTAAGCCCTGAAATGCTTGCCTCTGCAACTGTCTGTTTTCTTTGCTTTCTTTATTGATGAACGTTCTCTGCTGATTGATTCTTCTTTCTTTCTCCCTTTCTCTCTCTATCTCTTCCTTCCTTTCTTTCTCTCTCTCTCTCTTTCTTTCTTTTCTCTTTTGAGGCAGGGTCTTACTCTTGTCACTCAGGCTGGAGTGCAGTGGCACAATCACAGCTCACTGCAGCCTCAACTTCCAGGGCTCCGGTGATACTCTCACCTCAGCCTCCTAAGTAGCTGGAACTACAGGCATGTGACATCATGCCAGGCTAATTTTTTGTATTTTTAATAGAGATCTGGTTTCGCCATGTTGCCCAGGCTGGTCTGAAACTCCTGAGTTTAAGTGATTCTTCCACCTTGGCCTCCTTAAGTGCTGGGATTATAGGTGTAAACTATGGCACTCAGCCTGATTCTTCATTCTTTACATGTCATTAACTTTAATCAGGTTACTGCCAAATAAGGCCTGAGAGTAATTCTGTCTCTTTATCAAGGTGACTTTACACAGCTCTCCTCTGGTTTGTTATGTAGTGGGTTTATGTGTGACTCTCAGAGGATAATTTTTAAAATTATCATTATTGTTTCTTCTGGTATGAAAAATATTTTTACTTGTAAAATACAGAAAAACATAAAGTATAAAAACCATTCATAATTCCACCACCTAGTTGGAATTTAATTATATTTTCTTAGGCCAGGTGTGGTAGATCATGCCTGTAATCCCAGCATTTTGGGAAGCCAAGCAGGAGAATCACTTGAGGCCAGGAATTCAAGACCAGCGTGAGAAATATTGCAAGATCCCATCACAAAAAATTTCAAAGTTAGCTGGGTGTAGTGGCTTGCACCTGTAGATCTAGCTACTCAGGAGGCTGAGACAGGAGGATTGCTTGAGCCCAGGAGTTTGAGGCTGCACTGAGCTATGATCATGCCACTGCACTCTAGCCTGGGCAATGGAGAGACCCTGCCTTAAAAAAAAACTATATTTTCTTTACTTATAAAGTTTGTTTCTAGGTGGCTGTAAGTATTCTGCTTTTAAAAACAACTTTAATGAGATATTATTTACATACCATAAAATTTACCTATTTTAAGTCTACAATTCAGGCCAGGAGCAGTGGCTCACGCCTGTAATCCCAGCACTTTGGGGGACCGAGGTGGGCGGGTCACTTGAGGCCAGGAGTTGGAGATCACCCTGGCCAACATGGTGAAACCCCATCTCTACTAAAAATAACAAAAATTAGCTAGGTGTGATGTCCCACGCCTGTAATCCCAGCGATTTGGGAGGTTGAGGCAGGAGAATCGCTTGAATCCAGGAGGCAGAGGTTGCAGTGAGCCGAGATTGTGCCACTGCATTCCAGCCTGGGCAACAGAGCGTGACTCCATTTCAAAGAAACAAACAAAAAAAACAAAAACAAAAAACACTCACTGACATATATATATCTATATATATCTATATCTATATCTATATCCATATTTTTTTTTTTGAGACCGCAGTCACACTCTGTCACCTGCTGGATTGCAGTGGCACGATGTTGGCTCACTGCAACCTCCACCTCCTGAATTGAAGCGATTTTCCTGCCTCAGCCTCCTGAGTAGCTGGGATTACAGGTGTGCACCATCACGCCTGGCTAATTTTTGTATTGTTTTCTTTGAGACAGAGTTTGACTCTTGTTGCCCAGGCTGGAGTGCAATGGCATGATCTTGGCTCACTGCAAACTCTGCCTCCTGGGTTCAAGAGATTCTCCTGCCTCAGCCTCCCAAGTAGCTGGGATTATAGGTGTGTGCCACCACACCCAGTTAATTTTGTATTTTCAGTAGAGACAGGGTTTCTTCATGTTGGTCAGCCTGGTCTAGAACTCCCAACCTCAGGTGATCTGCTTGCCTCAGCCTCCCAAAGTGTTGGGATTACAGGCATGAGCTACCGTGCCCAGCGTTGTTGTTTTGAGACTGAGTCTACCACTAGTCTATTTTCTGTCTTCATAGATTTGACTCTTCTGGATCATTTAAGTGGAATTATACAATATTTGGTCTTTTGTGACTGACTTCTTTCACTTAACGTAATATTTTTGAGGCTCATTCATGTTGTAGCATTACAAGTAATTTTTTCCTTTTCATTGCAGAATAGTCTTTCATTGTATGGATATACCACCACATTTTATTTGTTCACTCACCACTTGAGGGAAGAGTAAATGGTTTCTGCTTCTTCACTATTATAAATAATGTTGCTGTCAACATTTATGTGCAAGTCTTCATGTGGGTATATATCATCAATTCCCTGGGTCAATATCCAGAAGTAGAATTGCTGTATTGTATGGTAAAATTATGTTATTGTTTTTCGAGACAGGGTCTCACTCTGTTGCCCAGGCTGGGGTGCAGTGGCAAGATCATAGCCTACGGTAGTCTTGAACTCCTGGACTCAAGCAATCCTCCCTCCTCATTCTCCCAAAGTGCTGGGATTACAAGCATGAGCTACCATACCAGGCAGTTAATTTATGTTTAATTTTTAAAGAAAACTGCCAGATTCTTTTGAAAAGTGGCCCTATCATTTAAAATTCCCATCAGCAGTGTAGAGAATTCCATTTTCTTCACATTATTGTCCACACTTGGTATTGTCTGACTTTTTGATTACAGTCATTCTAGTGGGTGTGAAGTAGTATCTCATTGTGGTTTTAATTTCCATTTTCCTAATAACTAATGATGTTGACCATCTTTTCATGTGAGTATTAGCTACTTGCATATTTTCTTTGCTGGTATGTCCATCCATTCTTTTGTCTATTTAAAAAATTGAGTTTTTTAAATTGTTGATTTGAAGAAGTTCTTTTTATATTCTAGATACTAGTCATTTGTTAAATATATGGCTTGAAAATATTTTCTCCCATTCTTATCTTTTCATTTTCTTTTTAAAAACATTTTAAAATTTATTTTATTTTTTAGAGGTGAGGTCTCACTCTGTTGCCCAGGCTGGAGTACAGTGGCATCTTTTTAGCTTGCTGTATCCTGAAGTCCTGGGCTAAAGTCATCCTCCTGCCTCAGCTTCCCAAGCAGTTGAGGCACATGCCGCTATGGCTGGTTAATTTTAAACTTTTTGTAGAGACATGTCCTCTCCATGTTGCCTAGGATGATCTTGAACTGCTGGCCTTAAGCATTCTCTCTCCTAGGCCTCCCAAAGTGCTGAGATTACAGGCATGAGCCAAGACATCCTGGCCCTTTTCATTTTCTTAACGGTGTCTTTTGAAGTGCAGAAGGTTTTAACTTTCTTTTTTTATTTGTTTATTTATTTCTGAGACAGAATCTCCCTCTGTTGCCCAGTCTGGAGTGCAGTGGTGCAATCTTGGCTCACCGCAACCTCTGCCTCCTGGGTTCAAGCGATTCTTCTGCTTCAGCCTCCCTAGTAGCTGGGACTACAGGCACACGCCACCACGCCTGGCTAATTTTTGTATTCTTAGTAGAGATGAGGTTTCACCATATTGGCCAGGCTGGTCTCGAACTCCCAAACTCATGATCCACCCGCCTTGGCTTCCCAAAGTGCTGGGATTACAGGCATGAGCCACCGCACCTGGCCAAAATAATTTCTTACTTTTAATTTTTGTGGGTACATAGTAGGTATATATATTTATGGAGTACATGAGGTATTTTAATACAGGCATGTAATGCAGAATAATCACATCAGGGTAAGTGGGGTATCCATCACCTCAAGCATTTATTCTTTGTGTTACAAACCAATTATACACTTTGAGTTATTTTAAAATATACAATAAAGTTATTATTGATTATAATCACCCTGTTGCACTACCAAATACAAGATTTTATTCATTCTTTCTCAGTGTTTTTTGTACCCATTAGCAATCCCCATTTTCCCCCCATCCCTCCACTATCCTTCCCAGCCTCTGGTAACCATCCTTCCACCCTCTATCTCCATGAGTTCAATTCTTTTTATTTTTAGCTCCCACAAATAAGTGAGAACATGCAAAGTTTGTCCTTCTGTGCCTGGCTTATTTTACTTAGTGACTTCCAGTTCCATCCATGTTGCTGCAAATAACAGGATCTGAATCATACTCCATTGTGTATGTGTACCACATTTTCTTTATTCATTCATCTATTAATGAAAACTTGGGTTGCTTCCTGATACAGTTTGGCTCCGTGTCCCCACCCAGGTCTTACCTTGAATTGTAATAATCCCCACGTGTCAAGGGCAGGACCAGGTGGATGTAATTGGATCATGGGGGCAGTTTCCCCCATGCTGTTCTCGTGATAATGAGTGAGTATCATGTGCTCCAATGGTTTTATAAGCATCTGGCATTTCCCCTGGTGGCATTCACTCCATCCTGCCACCCTGTGAAGAAGGTGCCTGCTTCTCCTTTGCCTTGTGCCATGATTGTATGTTTCCTTAGGCCGCCCCAGCCATGAGGAACTGTTAAGTCAATTAAACTTCTTTATAAATTACCCAGTCTCAGGTATTTCTTCATAGCAGTGTGAGGATGGACTAATACACTTCCACCTCTTGGGTACTGTGAATAGTGCTGCAATAAACATGAAAGTGCAGATATATCTTTGATATACTGATTTCCTTTCTTTGGGGTATATGCTTAGCCACAGGATTGCTGGATTGTATGATACCTCTATTTTAAGTTTTTTGAGGAACCTCCAAACTGTTCTCCATAGTGGTTTTACTAATTTACATTCCTACCAACAGTGTACAAGTTTTCCCTTTTCTCCACATCCTCACTAGCATTTGTTATTGCCTGTCTTTTGAATAAAAGCCATTTTAACTGGGGTGAAATAATATTTCATTGTAGTATTGCTTTGCATTTCTCTGATGATCAATGATGTTGAGCACCTTTTCAACAACCTGTTTGCTATTTGTATGTCTTCTTTTGAGTAATATCTATTCAGATCTTTTACTCATTTTTAATTGGATTATTAGATTATTTCCTATAAAGTTGTTTGAGCTTCTAATATATTCTTGTTATTAATTCCTTATCAGATGGATAGTTTGCAAATATTTTCTCTCATTCTGTGGGTTGCCTCTTCACTTTGTTGTTGGTATCTTTTGCTGTGCAGAAGCTCTTAACTTGATGTGATCCCATTTGTCCATTTTTGCTTTGGTTGCCTGTGCTTGTGGGGTATTACTCAAGAAATCTTTGTCCACTCCCCAATGTTTTATTTTAATAGTTTCATCATTTGAGGTCCCAGATTTAAGTCTAGATTTAAGAGTTTTCTCAATGTTTTCTTTTAGTAGTTTCATGGTTTGAGGTCCTAGATTTAGGTCTTTATTCCATCTTGATTTGATTTTTGTATATGGTGAGAGATAGGGGTCTAGTTTCATTCTTCTGCATATGGATATTCAGTTTTCCCAGCACTATTTATTGAAGACTGTCTTTTCACCAATGTTCTTGGCATCTTTGTTGAAAATGAGTTCACCAAAGATGTATGAATTTGTTTCTGGGTTCTCCATCTTGTTCAGTTGGTCTATGCATCTGTTTTCATTCTGGTATTACACTGGTTTGGTTACTATAGCTCTGTGGTATAATCTGAAGTCAGGTAATGTGATTCTTCCAGTTTTCTTCTTTTTGCTCAGGATAGCTTTGGCTAATCTAGGTCTTTTGTGTTCCATGTAAATTTTAGGATTCTTTTTTCTATTTCTGTGAAAAATGTAATTGGTATTTTTATAGGGATTGCATTGAATCAGTAGATTGCTTTGGCTAGTACAGATATTTTAACAATATTGATTCTTCCAGTTCATGAACATGGAATATCTTTCTATTATTTTGTGTCCTCTTCAATTTCTTTCATCAATGTTTCATAGTTTTCATTGAGAGATCTTTCACTTCTTTGGTTAAATTAATTCCTAGGTAACTAATTTTATATGCACCTATTGTAAATGGGATTACTTTCTTGATTTCTTTTTCAGATTGTTCACTGTTGGCAAATAGAAATGCTACTGATTTTTGAATGTTGATTTGGTACTACCTTGTACTGTATTGATTTGGTATCCTGCAACTTTACTGAATTTGTTTGTCAGTTCTAATAATTTTCTGGAGGAGTCCTTAGGCTTTTTCAAATATAATATCATATCATCTGCAAACAAGGATAATTCGATTTCTTCCTTTCCAATTTGGATGCCCTTTATTTCTTATTCTTGTTCAACTGCTGTAGCTAGGACTTCCAGTATTATGTTGAATAACAGTGGTGACAGTGGGCACCCTTGTCATGTTCCAGATATTAGAGGAAAGTTTTTCAGTTTTTCCTCATTCAGTGTGATATTAATTATGGGTCTGTCATATATGTCCTTTACTATGTTGAGGTATGTTCCTTCTATCCCCAGTTTTTTGAGGGTTTTTATCATGAAAGGATGTTGAATTTTATCATATGCTTTTTCAGCATCAATTGAAATGTTCATATGATTTTTGTCCTTTATTCTGTTGATATGATATATCACATTGATTAATTTGTGTATGTTGAACCATCCTTGAATCTCTGGGATAAATCCTATTTGGTCATGATGAATGATCTTTTTAATGCGTTGTTGAATTCGGTTTGCTAGTATTTTGTTGAGGATTTTTGCATCAATATTCTTCAGGGATATTGGCCTATGGTTTTCTTTCTTTCTTTTCTTTTTTTACTTTTTTTTTTTTTTTTTTTTTTTTGAGACAGAGTCTCGCTCTGTCACCCAGGCTGGAGTTCAGTGGCGCAATCTCGGCTCACTGCAAGCTCCGCCTCCCGGGTTCACGCCATTCTCCTGCCTCAGCCTCTCCGAGTAGCTGGGACTACAGGCGCCCGCCACTACGCCTGGCTAATTTTTAATATTTTTTAGTAGAGACGGGGTTTCACCGTGGTCTCGATCTCCTGACCTCGTGATTTGCCCGCCTCGGCCTCCCAAAGTGCTGGGATTACAAGCGTGAGCCACCGCGCGTGACTTTTTTGATGTGTTTTTGTCTGGTTTTGGCATCAGGGTCATACTGGCACCATAGAATGAATTAGAAAGTATTCCCTCCTCTGTTTTTTAGAATAGTTTGAGTAGGACTGGTATTTGTTCCTCTTTAAAGGTTTGGTAGAATTCAGCAGGGAAGTGAAGCCATTGAATCCTAGACTTTTGTTTGCTAACAGACTTTGTATTATGGCTTCAATCTCATTGCTTGTTATTGTTCTATTCAGGTTTTGGATTGAAGAACTTCCTTTAGCATTTCGTGAAGGACAAGTCTGGTGTTGATGAAATCCCTCAGCTTTTGTTTGTTTGGAAAAGTATTTTTTTTTTTTTTTTTTTTTGAGACGGAGTCTTGCTCTGTTGCCCAGGCTGGAGTGCGGTGGCATGATCTTGGCTCACTGCAACCTCCGCCTCCCAGGTTCAAGCGATTCTCCTTTGTCAGCCTCCCAAGTAGCTGGGATTACAGGTGCCCACCACCACGCCCGGCTAATTTTTGTATTTTTAGTAGAGACAGGGTTTCGCCATGTTGGCCAGGCTGGTCTCGAACTCATGACCTCAGATGATCCACCCACCTCAGCCTCCCAAAGTGCTGAGATTACAGGCGTGAGCCATAGCACCCGACTGGAAAAGTCTTTATTTCTCCTTCATGTTTGAAGGATATTTTTTGCCAGATATACTATTCTAGGGTAAAAGTTTTTTTCTCTCAGCCACTCTTTCCTGGCCTGTAAGGTTTCCACTAAGAAGTCTGCTGCCGGATGTATTGGAGCTCCCTTGTATGTTATTTATTTCCTTTATCTTGCTGCTTTTAGGATCCTTTCTTTATCCTTGACCTTTGGGAGTTTGAGTGTTAAATGCCTTCAGATAGTCTTCTTTGGGTTAAATCTGCTTGGTGTTCTATAATCTTCTTGTACTTGAATGTTGATATCTTTCCTTAAGTTTGGGAAGTTCTCTGTTATTATCCCTTTGAATAAACTTTCTACCCTTATCTCCTTATCTCTTCCTCTACTTTCTCTTTAAGACCAATAACTCTTAGGTTTGCCCTTCTGAGGCTATTTTCTAGATCTTGTAGGTGTGCTTCATTCTTTTTCATTCTTTTTTCTTTTGTCTCCTCTGACTGTGTATTTTCAAATAGCCTGTCTTCAAGCTCATCAATTCTTTCTTCTGCTTGATCAAGTTTGCTATTAAGAGACTTAGATGCATTCTTCACTATGTTAATTTCATTTTTTCAACTCTAGGATTTCTGCTTGATTCTTTTAAATTATTTCAATCTGTTTGTTAAATTTATGATAGAATCCTGAATTTCTTCTCTGCGTTATCTTGAATTTCTTTGAGTTTCCTCAAAACAGCTATTTTGAATTCTCTGTCTGAAAGGTCACATACCTGTTTCTCCCGGGTTTGTCTTGGTGCTTGTGGATGTTCATCGGAGTCTGGACATTGAAAAGTTTGGTACTTATTGTAGTCTTTGTAGTCTGGGCTTGTTTGTGTCTGTCTTTCTTGGGAAAACTTCCCAGGTATTTGAAGGGACTTGGTCCCCAAGCCCAATAATCCTGTGGTTCTTGCAGACTCATAGAGGCACTGACTTAGTGGTCTTGGATAAGATCAAGTATTCTCTGGATTACCAGGCAAGAAACTCTTGTTCTTTTCCCTTACTTTCTCTCAAACAGAGTCTCTCCCTCTCTCTTTCTCTTGCTCTCTCTCTCTGTCTCTGCTGAACTGCCTGGGTTGAGGGTGGGGAGACACAAGCACCCCTGTGGCCATCACCACTGGGACTGTGCTTGGTCAGATCTGAAGCCAGCACAGCACTGGGTCTCACCCAAGGCCAGGTTTAACCCCTACCTGGCTACCGCCTATGTCTGTTCAAGGCCCTGGGGCTCTATGATCAGCAGGTGGTGAAACCAGCCAGGCCTGGGTCTGACTCTTCAGGGCGGCAAATTCTGTCAGGTCCCAGGCAGGTCCAGAGATGGCATCCAGCATCCAAGGTCCTTCTCACTATTGCCTCCCCTTTCCACAGGCAGGTGGCACTCTCCCTGTGGCCACCACCACCACAGTCCCATGGGGGTACTGCCAAGTTACCACCAATGTTCACTTAACACCAAAGGCATACAATCAGCTTTTGATGAATGCTGCCAGGTCTAGGACTCACCCTTCAGGGCAGTGGGTCCACCTCTGGTCCAGGGCAGGTCCAGAAATGCTGTCCAAGAGCCAAGGCCTGGAATTGGGGACCCCAAGAGCCCACCTGGTGCTCTAGCCCACTGTAGTTGAGCTGATACCTAAAGCCAGCACATCTTTGAGTCTCACCCAAGGCTCATGGCTTACTACCCAGGTATTGCTGCTGGTTTTTGAGAGCCCAAGGGCTCTTTAGTCAGCAAATGATAAATCCTGCCAGGACTGGGTCCTTCCCTTCAAGGCAGCAGGTTCCCTTCTGTTCTAGGGTGTGTCTAGACACATTGTCTGCGAGCTAGGACCTGGAATGAGGGCCTCATGACTCTGCCTGTTGCCCTATCCTTCAGTGGCTGAGCTAGTATCCAAGATACAAGACAAAGTCCTCTTTTCTCTTTGCTTTCCTCTCCTTAAGCAGAAGAAAGGAGTCACTTTTGTTGCTGCAAGCTGTGCTGTCTGGGGTTGCGGGAGGGGTGGAGCAAGCACTTCCTTAGCTACCCTGACTAGTGTTCCAGGTCCACTGGCTCTATGTCCAGCACAGCACTAGTACTTGCCTAGGAACTGCAGTTCTTGTGGCCTAGACTGCATTTCAAGTTTATTTAGGACCTCAGAGCATTTTAGCCCTTGATGCTTGCCAAAGTCAAGTTCTGACTGCTGGGATGGGTGATTTCCCTCTGGCTAAGGCTGGTCTAGACTCTCCCTTCATGGGCAGGCGTCAACAGAGTTTAAACTGGTTTTGCTTTCCACTGTGACAGGGCAGCACTGAGTTCACAGCAGGGTCCCACAATCGCTGTGCTCTCCCTCCTTCAAGTGCACAGATTCTCTCTCCACGCCATGCAGCCCCGCCAGGGGGATGGGGGAGGGGTGGTGTCAGCAATTCAAGACTGTCCTTCCTACCCTCTTCAGTGCCTCTTTCAGCAATTTAAAGTTAAAACCAGGTTCTCTGGTTGCCACCTGATTTTTGTGTGTAGATATTTGTTAAATTGGTGCTTTTTGTGTGTAGATAGTTGTTAAATTGGTGTTCCTGTAGGGTGGACAAAGGCTTCTATTTGGCCGTGTGGTTCAGCCCTCTTCCTTGATTACTGCAGTTCTATCTGATGTTTTGAAGTCAAAAGTTTTGTTTTTGTTTTATATTTTTGCTTTTTAAATTATAGCCACCACTTGGTATGGCTTTTCTATTTCCTTTCTTGCTGTGAGCTCCCATACCTGGTTGCTATCAGGGTACCCAATTATATAACTCTCTCTTCTTTTTAAAACCAGCTCATCTTAATTATATGCTTTGGTCTGGAAACCAAAAAACAGTGTTTTATGTTGATATAATGTCCCCATCATGCATAGGCTACCAGTACAGAGAAAGGATAGAAATAACAGCCCCTGATAGTTTTCGAATGGGGAATACCTCTATCTCACTTACTCCCATGTTGACCTATAAAGTTCATCATAAAGGAAGTGATTGTCTTGCTGTATTCTCTGGTCATACCTCACTCGGGGTACTGAGTTTTTATCTGGACATCATTATATGAGTTTTTCTAGTAAACACAACTTGCTTTCCCTCTGGGACATGGATTCTATCCCCATGTAAAGCTCTGTGCTGCCGATAAAGTTGTCTTTACTCCTTGCTTCTGACCAATCAGGATATTACACTCCTTTGCTGACAGTGATTGGTCCAGGAGAAAGCATGTGACACATTCGGAGCTACTGAGATGCAGTGAGACTTTTTCTGGCATTTCTGAGATTCCCATTCTTCTGTACTAGACTTGAGGTTTTAAGATGGTAAGGCTGGACCTCTTTAACCATCTTGCTATGCTGAATGAAATGCCTGCCTAGATATAGACCCTTCTTAGGAGAAACCAGAGCTGAGAGAGAAGAGAGACAGGGAATCTTGATTCTGGGGGTCTTCTGTGAGCCCCTGTATCAAATCACACCTTCAATGAATCTTAATCTGGAAATTTAAACTGTGCAAGGTAGCTTAAACTAGGTTTTCTGCCACATGCAACCAAAATAGCTTTAATTGATTCACACGGTTTAAGAGAGACAGTGATAAATTAGAACAAGCCCAGAAAAGAATGGCCAGGGGGTGAGTATGATCAGAATTGTGTCAGAGGGGGGAAATTGAAGGCTGTTTGGCTTGATGAAAGGAGGTCTAGTGTGTATGTGTCTCAAGAGACAAAGAATGTTAATGGTGCGGGGGTGGATACTAAACATAGAGTTATTTTCCAATATGTAAGAGGGTTTCAGTGTAGAAAGTGATTAGATTTGTTCCATTGGGCTCCAGGGAGATAAATTGGAATTAATAATAGGAAGATCCTGAAAACAGATTTCAACAAAAAGTCTTAAAATTTTAACAGTTTAACCTTTCCTAAAATGGAATAAATTGCACTAATAATATGTCTGCTCTGTCTAGAAGGGTTTTAAGTGACTTATCAGAGATATTGCAGAGTGGATTCAAGCAACTCAATGGATGATGCTTTTGGAACTTCAATTATTTGAATATGAGCTTCACAATTTTTGCCACATGGTAAAGACACAAGTTGTACCACTTTTGATTTAATATTTTCTTTGCATCAGCTCCCTTTTATGTCGAAGTAAGTTTAAGATGAAACTTTAAATCACTACTGTAAATGAAAAACAAGTACCAATGACCAAAAATAAAACAATGGGCCAGGCGCGGTGGCTCATGCCTCTAATCCCAGCACTCTGGGAGGCCGAGGCGGGCAGATCACGAGATCAGGAGATCAAGACCATCCTGGCTAACATGGTGAAACCCTGTCTCTACTAAAAATACAAAAATTAGCTGGGCATGGTAGTACGCGCCTATAGCCCAGCTACTCAGGAGGCTGAGGCAGGAGAATCACTTGAACCTGGGAGGCGGAGCTTGCAGTGAGCCGAGATTGTGCCACTACAGATCCAGCCTGGTGACAGAGCCAGACTCTGTCTCAAAAGAAAAAAAAAAAAAAGTGATTCATATCGAAATAGCAAAAATATACCTGTGATCTAGTTTCTCTTTGTTAAATGAGAAATTAATAGTTGAAGTTATGATAACACACTGATCATTTCTCTTTCTCTGTTCCAATGGATTGAAAGACAATTGAATGGGAAATGATCTCACTAAGCAATTCAACATTTGTAATATCATGCCTATGTGCCACCTAAAATCATCAGTCTATTCACACATTCTCAAAGCCCACAGTGTGCGTGTGATTCACACCAGTGCTTCCTAATCTTTTCACAACTTGTCACACAGAACTATATTTGTTGGCACACTGGGGTAAACTAAGGCAGCTGCTCATCATATGAGTTAACTGGCCTAAGGGAGTTAACTCCAGCCCAGGCAGCACCCCCACCCCACCTGTGGCAGAGGAGATGGATATATTGTCACACTGTTAAATGTTCTAATTAATGTTCCATTAAGAGTTCTTTCTATGAGTCTATAGTTCTATACTCTTTTAAGTTTCTGCTTCAAACACTCTCCTTGAAGTAATTTCTTTTTGAATATATGTCTGAGAGCTCACAGGCTGGCTAAAGACTATCTCTGCACCTTCTGGAAAATTCTCTTGTGAGATATTTGGTATCTCCCTTTGCACATACGACAGAGGAGCGGCCCTGAAATCAAGTTGCTATGCTACAACAGGAAAACAAATCCCCCTTGCTCCCACCACCAAATGAAACCAAAGACAGCTTCTTGGATTTATGCTACCCTTTTCTCTAAATGACACACTGGAAAATCTGACTCAGTAAATAAGTGAGTGTGTGTTTAAAGAAGCCTTCCTCACAATCCTTCTAATCTTAATTCACTTTAATTCTGAAAACAACTGGTTCATTCTAAACCAAACAGACAATCAGGTAGAGCAAAATTGTGTTTAAGAGCAGTAGCTGAGGCTACCTTATTTGGAAGAATTTGGAGTGTTGTTTGGGCTGTCTGCAGCGCTTTGACTGGAGAACATCTGATACCAATTTACAGATTCCATGATTCATTAAAGGATTTTGGTTTGTTCCTATTCCTTTAGTCCTCTGTAGTTATCCTAAAGATTTTCCCACAAACAGATTTAAGTATTTTCCTGAATGGAGACGTTATTTCTCTGAGTTTGTGTGTGTATGTGTTCTGTGTAGTCTTTTATTTTTTTTCTAGTTGTGGTGATTTATGTTACTGGTATGAGTCTTTCAAGTTCCTTTCTTGGGTGGGAGATGATTTTTGGCTTCAAACTAGAATGTCCCAGAATAACTGCTGGTTAAAAGACTCTTTTTGTGTTGCAATTTTAAGGAAGTCTCATGGTTGAAGCTGAGATCTATCTATAGACACCAAATAGAGTAGGAATATTTATATCCCTGATTTCTGCTCAAGGATTCCCATTATTTCAAAACACACTTAGCCCAATTCTCCACTCAAGCCTGGAAGAAGCAAAGCGGTGGGTGGCATCTAATGACATTATAGTAAGAGGCAGGATCGTAATTATCTGTACGTTTCAATCTCCTGGGGACCTTGTGTTAAAATGCAGATCCTGATTCAGAAGGTTGAGAATTGGGCCTGAGAAGGTTTTTTTCTAATGGATTCCCAGGTGACACTGGTACTGCTGGTCCATATGGTATTTCCCAAATTTGCCTGAAGCTGACTCACCTGGGGTGGTTGTTATATAGGCAGACTACCAGATCATTCCCTTAGGAATTCTGATTCAGAAGCCTGAGCTGAGATTTTTACTCTTATTTTTATTTTTATTTATTTATTTTTATTTATTTATTTTTTTTTTTTGAGACGGAGTCTCGCTCTTTCACCCAGGCTGGACTGCAGTGGCACTATCTCGGCTCACTGCAAGCTCTGCCTCCCGGGTTCACGCCATTCTCCTGCCTCAGCTCCCGAGTAGCTGGGACTATAGGCGCCCGCCACTGCGCCCAGCTAATTTTTTGTATTTTTAGTAGAGACGAGGTTTCACCGTGTTAGCCAGGATGGTCTCGATCTCCTGACCTCGTGATCCACCCGCCTCGGCCTCCCAAAGTGCTGGGATTACAGGCGTGAGCCACTGCGCCTGGCCCTGAGCTGAGATTTTTAGCGACCCTTCCTTCCAAGAGCTCCTCCATCCTCTGGTTCCAGGCTAGTACTTCAGTGGATTCGATGCTACTCCTCTACTACTCCAGGCAGTTTCCTCCTTTCTTCCCCTACCTCACCCTCCTTTTCTTCCTTCCTTTTTTTCCTTGCTGGATATTTGTTTGGCATCTCCTGTGTTAAATGCTGGGACAGTTCTGAATAAAAGCACTAGTCCCTGCCCTTGTCTAGTAGGGGAAACAGACAATAGTCAAGTAAATAGGCAGATAAACAGGAGAATTACAGTTTGTGACGTTGCTGGTAATTAGCGACTATTTGGGGCTAGGGGCAAGGCAGTAAGAAGAATTTACCAAGACAGTTGTAGGTAAAGAAAAGCAGATTTATTAGAGAAAGCATGAAAATATGTTACAAGGGTGCAATGGGCAGGTCAGCAAAAAGGAACGGACTGCAAAGAGACAAAGGCTTGCTGGGGATTTTATAGAGTGGCGTTTGTGCTGTGTGCTGAAGAGGGCTTTGTGCAGTATTGATAATGCCAAGGTTGCAGTGAGCTAACTTGAGCTAACTTCTATCACCCAAGGGTCACTAGGTGCAAGAAGATTGTGAATTATTTGCACAGGAGAGCTATGTGTCCTGCACCACGAAGAAAGGCAGGCTTATAGCTTATCAGCCTTCTCCTTTTGCTTTCCCTAGGTCCTGCCAGCCCAACTCCCCCTCCCTAATTAGGACTCCACATGTGATACATGTTAAGAAGGAAATAAATACGGCAATGTGCTGGAGAGGGATGGGGAGGAGGTGTGAAACTAAACCAGCGTCATCAAGAGAGCTCTTCGAGGAAGATAGTTAAGCTGAAATTCATATCCAATACTCCAGCCTAAGCCACACTACTTGTTGAATGTGCCCTGTTTGGGAGACCTACGGCCTTCATTTATGCTGTTTCTTTCACCATGAGTGCCTTCTCACTGATTCAATTTGCAATTATTTAAAGACCAACCTAAATGCCATAACTTTCACCTGGGTTCCCAGGCACATGTGAAATCTCTCCCCATTGAGCTCCCAAAGCACCTGCTATACTTCCGTTCCTGTCTAGATCATTCTGCCTTAAACTGCAGTTGCTTTGTGATATGGGTGCATTTTGTGAGCACACACTATTTACCCACATTATCTCAAACTATTCAATAACACTGGTAGGTTATATTATTATCTCCATATCATAGATAAAGAAACTGAAATTTGGGGAAGCTAAGTAACTTGCCTGGAACTACAGAATAAAGTGACGGAGCCTAGATTCAAGCCATGACCTCCGAGTTGATCTGTTTTATCTCCCATAGTAGGCCTTAAGCAACATGGAGGAAGTATTATATCTTTGTATCCTTAAATAAAAAAAAAAAAAAAATGAAGTTGCAGAAGAGCGCTTGCATTTGTGTATCATAATGGAGGAAAGAACAAAAGAAGAAAACAGAATTCCCCTCCCATCTTGCATAAGTTTCCCAGGGCTGCTGTAACAAAGTACTCCCGACTGAGTGGCTTAAACACCAGAAATGTGTTGTCTTGCAGTTCTGGAGGCTTCGAGTGTGAAATCAAGATGTCAGCTGCTCCATGCTCCCTCTGAGGACACCGGAGAGGTATCTGTTCCAGGTATGTCTCCTGGTTTCTTATAGTTCCTTGGTTTGTGGCAGCATAATGCCAGTCTTCACGTGGCAATTATGAATGCGTGAATCTCTGTGTTCATATCTCCCCTTTTTATAAATACATCAGCCATATTGGATTAGAGGCCCACCCTACTGAGTTTATGTTAACTAATCATATATGCAACAACCCCATTTCCAAATAAGGTCACATTCTGAGGAGCTGGGCGTTAGGACTTCAGCATATGGATTTTGAGAAAACACAATTCAGTCTCTAACATTCTACTGTGTAGCTTCTATCACAATGCTGATCCCTAAACCAGGGAACCTGATGTAGTTTTCCTACTTGCCTTTTCCTAAAGGCAACACTGCAGAGGGGTCAAATGATCAATTTAGACAAGTTCAGGAGCTCAGTTCAAAATAATGGCCTCCACAATTTTTGTTTAACAAAAATGAATACACAAATTGTATACATCCGTTCAAGGAAATATTACAAAGTGAGTACACTTTCACATATAATTTATTGAGTTTTTATTATGTACCAAGCATTGTGCCAAATGTTTTAAACATGTAATCACAACAACTCAATGAGGTAGGAATGACTAGCTTTATTATACAGGTGGTGAAGCTGGGTTTTGGAGTTTGGTAACACATACAGGGTTACCAAAATTGAAGCTGGTTTCTGTCTTCAGTACATTCAGTCAATCATGAGAGCAAAAGAGGTCACCTGCACAGCATAAAAAGCTTGGTTTGCTTGAAGCTGTCATAACCTGTAATTCTGTCTGTCCCTCACTAAAGAGTCAGGCCATTACTGTGTATAACATTACAATACCTACATATTAATTTGATAATACTTAAAAGACTTTACAAAAATTATTTCAAAATGGGATAAGCTTGGTAAGTTTCACTAAGTTTTTGCAGTAAAAAAATGAAATATTATTATCAATAAATATTGCTATCAAGAAGGAGGAAGGGCTGATAATTTAAGAAGGCCTAAATGAGAATAGGCCCAGACACAGTATTTCATAATGCAAAGTATGTTAGAATGTTGCAAAGTCAAAAATTTAAATATAAAGTTCAACCAACCACAAGGCACAGGTCACATGAATATTAAGAGTATTGAATTGGCTGAGCATGGCTTTTGCTTAATAGATTGCAAAATTCCTGGGGACAGGGATTCTTCCATCTGAGATTCTCCCATCTGACTCATCTTTGTATCCCTAACAATGTCCAGGACATTGCATATAACAGGTTTTAACACATTAAATTAAATAATTTTTTTAAAAAGTGGCTTATCTTTCTTGACAGAGACAAGCAGCATTTAAAGTTAAATGCAAGAAGTTAAAGAAAGATGGGTAATGTTTTATCATGGGTCAGAAATTGTTTGAAGTTCAATCAGAGAATGAGACAGATTCTATTATCTCCATTTTAGAGAGAACAGAAAGATTAAATAGCTCTCACAACTGGAAAGTGGTGGCAGTAGGAATCCACACCTGGGTTGTTGACATTTACAGTTCACATTCTCAACCATTGCACTATAGTGGCAGATAACATGACCAGCAAACAGCCAGAGCTTTGTTTTCTAAGAAATTCATCAACTGAGGTGTTTACTAGCATCAGCCTATCATCAGGAGTGTATAGGATGTTTACTATCATCGGGAGTGTATAGCTCCTGTTCGAATTCAAGAAATACAGTGTAGGGATTAAACACTCTTATTTTTGCCATTACTCTAGACCTAAGTTTAAACTCTGATTTTGACACAGCTTGGCTGTGTAACCTTGTATGTGTTACTAAACTTCTACAAAACTAAGCCTCACCACCTGTGTAATAAGGCTAGTTATTTCTATCTCACTGAGTTGTTGTGATTACATGTTTAAAGCATTTGGCAGAATGCTTGGTACATAATAAAACTCAATAAATTATATGTAAAAAGTATACTTATTTTGTGAGTAATATTTCATTGTATGGATATACAGAATTTCTTTATTCACTTTTGTTAAACGAAAATTGTGGAGGCCATTAATTTGGACTGAGCTCCTGAACTAGACTCCAACAGACCAGATCAAGCCAAAATGGAGTCACTCATACTAAATGCTACATGATCAAGTTGAAACTTTAAGGAAGCAGGTAGATCCCAAACAAACCAGTTTTCCTGAAAACAGGAGATTCCAGTCTAGCTGAGCCAGCCTAATAAGGAAGTCCCCTCTGCTTTAATCCTTACCAAAAAGACGATGGTTTTTTTTTTTCCTTTCTGTTTTCTTGCTCTCACCTTGCAACCCCCACTGTTGCTCAGTGGAGCGCTCATTCTATTTCGTAGAATGAAGGTTACCCTGATTCATAAGTCATGAATAAAAGCCAATTAGATTTATAACTAAATGTGTTATAATGTTGTCTTTTGACACTGTTGATGTATGTTTGGGTTGTTTCTAGATTTTGACTATTACTCATAAAGCTACTATGAACATCCTTGTTCAAGTTTGTACAGACGTATGCCTTAATTTTTCTTGGATAAATACCTAGTGTGGCATGGGAGATATATGTTTAGTTTTTAAGAAACTGACAAAGTGGTTTCCAAAGTGGATGTACTATTGTACATTCCCACTGGCAGTGTATGAAGTTTCCAGTTCTTCTACATCCATGTCAACACTTGGTGTGGTCAGTTTTATTTATTTAGTTACTCACTTATTTACAGAAATTTTTATTGTGAATTAAAACACTCCTAAAATTTATTATCTTAACCATTTTTAAGAGTACTGTCCAACAGTGTTAAGTATACTCACATTGTTGTGAAACGCATCTCCAGAACTTCCTCATCTTGCAAATCTGAACCTCTCTATGTATTAGATAACAGCTTCCACTTTGTTCCCTCTCCCCAGCCCCTGGCAACTATCATTCTTTCTGTCTGTAAGAATTTGAATACTTTATTTATTTATTTATTTATTTATTTATTTATTTATTTATTTATTTATTTTTGAGAGGGAGTCTCGCTCTGTCACCCAGGCTGGAGTGCAGTGGCGCGATCTCAGCTCACTGCAACCTCCACCTCCCACATTCAAGTGATTCTCCCGCCTCCGCCTCCTGAGTGGCTGGGATTACAGGTGTCCGCCATGATGCTTGACTAATTTTTGTATTTTTAGTAGATAAGGGGTTTTGCCACGTTGGCCAGGCTGGTCTCGACCTCCTGACCTCAGGTGATTCACCTGCCTCAGCCTCCCAAAGTGCTGGGATTACAGGTGTGAGCCACCACACTGGCCTGAATTTGAATATTTCAGATACTTCATGTAAGTGGAATCATGCAGTATTTGTTCTTTTGTGACTGGCTTATTTAACTTAGCATAACATCCTCAAGGTTCATTCATGTTGTAGCATGTGTCAGAATTTCCTTCTTTGTTAAGGTGGCTTCGTATTCCATTGTATGTATATTCCACATTTTGTTTATTCATTCATGTGTCAATGGACATTTGGGTTCTTTCAACCTTTTGGCTTGAAGAACCTGATGTAATGGTCATACTCATTATTGAGTATGATGAATAATGATGCTATGAACCTGGGTGTGTAAATGTCTTTGAGATTCTGCTTTCAGTTCTTTTGGATATATACACAGAAGTGGGTTTGCTGCATCACACAATAGTTCTATTTTTATTTGTTTTAGTAACAACTATACTGTTTTCCAAAGCACCATTTTACAACCATAGTAACAATGCACAAGGGTTTCACCTTCTCCACATCTCTACCAACACCTGTTATTTTCTGTTTTTATTTATTTTTATTTTTTTATAGTAGCCGTCCTAAAGAGTGTGAGATGATAATCACGTTGTGTTTTAATTTGCATTTCTCTGATAATTATTGATATTAACCATCTTTTCATATGCTTATTGGACATTTGTATATGATCTTTGGAGAAATTTTACCTGTTTGTTAATTGGGTAATTTGATTTTTTTGTTGTTGTTAAATTGTAGGTGATCTTTATATATTCTGGATATTAACACCTTATCAGACATACATGCTTTGCAAATATTTTCTCACATTCCATAGGTTGCCTTTTCCTTCTGTTAATTGTGTCTCTTTTTTTTTTTTTTTTTTTTGATGACTCTGTTTCTCAGGCTGGAGTGCAGTGGCACAATCATGGCTCACTGCAGCCTCGAACTTCTGGGCTCATGAGATTCTCTTCCTCAGCATACCAAAATTCTGGGATTACAGGAATGAGCCACTGTGCCCAGCCTTGACTGTGTCTTCTAATGAACAAAAATCTTTTAAGACTGATGTATCCCTATTTGTTTTCCTTTTGTTGCTTGTGCTTTGGGTGTCAAAATGATTTCATATCAAAGAAATCATTACCAACTCCAATGTCATAAAAATTTTCCCTGTGTTTTCTCCTAGGAGCTTTATAGGTTTAGGTATTACATTTAGGGCTTTAATCCATTTTGAGTTAATTTTTGTATATTGTGTAAGATAAAAGTCCAACTTTTTTTTTTTTTTTTTTGAGACAGGGTCTTACTCTGTTGCCCAGGCTGGAGTGTAGTGGTATGATCATTCCTCACTGGGGCCTTGAACTACTAAGCCCAAGGAATCCTCCCATTGCAGCTTCCCAAGTAGCTGGGACTATGGATATGAGCCACCAAGCCCAGCCTCTAATTACTTATTTATTTTATTTCTTTTTCTTGCTTAATCACACTGGCTAAAACTTCCAATGCTATGTTGAATGGAAGCAACAGGAGCAAGCATCCTTGTCTTGTTCCTGATCTTAGAGGAAAAGCTTTTAGTCTTTCACCCTTGAGTAGGATATTGATGATGAAATTTTCATATCTGGCCTTTGTTATATTGAGGTAGTTTCATTTATTCTTATTTCAATGAGTGATTTTATCGTGAAAGTTTGTCGATCTTGCCAAATGGGTTTTTTTCTTTTTTTTGCATCATTTGAGATAATCATGTGTTTTTGTCCTTTATTCCGTTAATGAGTTGTATTACATTTATTGATTATCATATATTGAGCCATAGTGTATTCTAGAAATAAAAACATCCTTTGGTTATGGTACATTATCCTTTTAATATGCTATTGAATTCAGTTTGCTAGTATTTTGTTAAGGATCATTGCATTAATATTCATCAGGGATATTGGTCTTTAGTTTTCTTTTTTTATGGTGTCTTTACCAGTCTTTGGAATCAGGTTAATAATATTGGCCTCATAAAATGAGCTTGGATGTGTTCCTTCTCTTTAAGTTTTTAAAGAAAAGGTTGGAGGAGGATTGTTGTTGATTATTTTTCAAATGTTTGATAGAATTATTCGGTGAAGTCATCTGATCCTGGGCTTTTCCTTATTCAGAGTGTTGTGGGTTTTTTTGTTTTCATTTTTGTTTCTGAGAGAGTCTCACTCTGTCACCCAGGCCGGAGTGCAGTGGCACAATCTCAACTCACTGCAACCTCTGCCTCCTGGGTTCAAGTGATTCTCGTGCCTCAGCCTCCCAAGTAGCTGGGATTAAGGTGCTTACCACCATGCTCAGCTAATTTTTGCATTTTTAGTAGAGATGGGGTTTCACCATGTCAGCCAGGTTGGTCTCAAACTCCTAGACTCAAGTGATCTGCCCACCTTGGCCTCCCAAAGTGCTGGGATTACAGGCATGGGCCACTGCACCCAACCCTGTTTTTGTTTTGTTTTGTTTTGTTTTTTTTAAAAAAAGAATATTTTAAATCTTGTCCTTAGAAACTATAAAGATTGTACATTATTTGGAAGTGAGACTGTACCAAACAATGGCCAAAGAAGAATTATCCACTCTATGCCTTCTCTTTTGTCTGGTCCCTCAGAAATATAATGTTATCAGCTATGATTGTTGCCTCATGTTATTTGTATCCAAGTATTCACCATAGTTTACTTCCCTCCCACATAAATTCTAGACCTCTTTTTCATATACTGATGTGCCACACCTCTCAGGCTGGGTAGGAATACTGATGTTCTGTGCCGTGTTGACTTTTGACTGGCGTATCCATTTCAGCTAGGATTTCAAGACACTATGTCACCTATTATAGAAAAACTCCTTTCCTTTCATGATCATACCCTAATAATCATCTTCCTAATTAGCTCTTTAGTACTGTACATTATTTCTCTAATATTAACAACTACATTAACCCATCTAAGCACCCATTTCGTATACCTCACTTTCCCTTGATTGCCATATCTCATTTGTGGGCAGAAAAAATGTGGTGACTAGATTTTTTTCCCCCAACTATTAAATCACAGGCTCTTGGACCACTTGCCCAAGTAACTGCACATGATTCAGAGATCTTTCAAAAACCAAACTGCTGGATATTTTGGGCTCATGTCTTACAAATTGATGAAGCATCTGCAATACAGGTCTTCAAAACGTGACTTCTGCTTTCTTTTCTTACAATCCAATCTTTTGTCTTTTTCTGATGCTCTAGCCTGGACAGCCTCAAGCCAGAGGATCTGTTGGGAGGTTTTTAATTACTGATTCTACCTCCTCACTAGTTATTGGTCTGTTCAGATTTTTTTTTTCTTCATGATTCAGTCTTGGCAGGTTGTGTGTTTCTAGGAATATTTCCATTTCTTCTAGGTTATCCAATTTATTGGTATACAGTTGTTCATAGTATTCATTTTGTCTTAGTCTGTCTTTCTTGGCTATAATAGAACACCTGAGGCTGGGTCATTTGTAAAGAAAAAAAGTTTCTTTAGCTCATGGCTTTGGAAGCAGGGAAGTCCAAGATGGTGGCCATATCTGGTGAGGGCCTGGAGCTGCTGCATAGCATGTCAGATAAGGGGAAGGAGAAGAAAGCCATGTGAACAGAGACAAGTACAAAGGGCTGGGCTGGCTTTATATCTACTTGCTTTTGAGGTAACTAACCAAGTTCCTAGAGAGCAGCATTAATCCATTCCTGAGGGCTCCACCCCTACGACTCAAACACCTCCTACTAGGCCCCACCTCCCAACACTGTGCATTAAGGAATTAAGGTCCCAACACCTGAACTCTTGGGGGACACAGTCAAACCACAGCACTGTTATAACCCTTTTTATTTCTGTGGCATCAGTTGTAATATCTCTTATTTCACTTCTGACTTTAATTATTTGAATCTTCTCTCTTTTTTTCCTTAGTTAATCTAGGTAAGGGTTTCTCAATTTTATTAATCTTTTCAGCTCTTAGCTTCGTTGATCTTAGCTTCATTGATTTTTTAAAATAATTTTTCTATTTTCAATTTTACTTATCTCTTCTCTAATTTTTATTATTATTTCCCTAAGATGGTAAATTTTATGCTATATTCCTTTTTTTTTTTTTTTTTTTTTTTTCTGTGACAGGATCTTATTCTGTCACCCAGGCTGGAGTGCAGTGGTGTGATCATGGCTCACTGCAGCCTCAACCTCCCTGTCTCAAGTGATCCTCCGGCCTTAGCCTCCCAAGTGGCTGGGACTATAGGTGCGCACCATCATGTCTGGTGAATTTTTAAAAATGTATTGTAGAGACAGGGTTTCTCTGTGTTGCCCAGGCTGGCCTCAAATTTCTAGGCTCAAGTGATCCTCCTGCTGTGACCTCCCAAAGTGCTTGGATTACAGGCTTGAGCGACCATGTCCGGCCCTCAATGATCTTTTAATTCTAAGTGTAGTCATTCAAAATTCTTTAAGAATTCACTGTGGGTATATTTGTCTCCTTTACTTTATATGTTCATAGCTTGCAAATGTTGGTACCGATCTGCTATTGTAATTTTGAGTCAATTATTCTCACTTTTCTGTAGAAGAAGCAGTACTATCAAGGGACTGAAGTTTGACGAAGAGATACGCTCTCAACTATTTTTCAACTTGACTTTTTCATTGTCACATTTTCAGATATTCATCCCACCAAAAAAGGTTGTTGTATGAAATGATACTGTTCTCTTAATTTTTTTAAAAAGATAGCATTTATAATATTATTGTAGATATTCATATGTTTAACTTCAGAGATTTATTTTTCAAGAGCTTTATTTATCAACAATAAAACCAGCAATGATGTTACACTACCTCAGATGGCTTTAGGATGCTAATTGTGTTGTTGAAATTATACAGTCTAAACCACAGATGTGACTAGTTTCACACTTTTACTTAAAAAAAATCTAAAACCCCTCTTTATTAAAACAAACGAAACCTAAAACACTACTATGTACTGTTAATAGATAACAAAAATATTTCAAGACAATTAGACTTAGGTGCAATTTGAAATACGTTTTTCTCTGTGGTTCTTAATGATTACCAGTGTCAGGTTCTTCTCTGTTTTTGCTTTCGAAACCAGAAATTCCCTTTCTTTCATCTAATTATTCCCATTATAAACTGTATCACTTTGAACATATACAGTAACTCCAACTCCACACAGTGGCTTCATCTGCAATTTAAATCTCAGTGTCTCCCATTATTCCTGTTGAAGGCTATTGCTTCAATGTAATTTATTCAACATTTTTATTCAAAAGATATTATTAATTGCACATCAAACTATGGGCCAAGGCTCTATACCAGAGACAGAATAGCGAATGGGAAAAACGTAGTCACTCTCGTGGAATTTATAGTCTAACTGGGAAGATGGATATTGAAGAAGCAATTATAAGGTTGATGAGTATTACGATAAAAGGGATTTAGAATGTTTGTTATGGGAATATTTCTTTTCCCTCTGGGCTTCAGGGGAATAAACCACTGGGTTAAAAAATATGACTATATTTCCTCTCTAATTTCCTACTCCTGGCAACCCAAAAGAAAGATTTCACATAGGGACTATCTGTATTAAGAAATAGAAACAAGTCCCTATGAATAATTTTTTCTTCCTTTTTAAGAAAATAGAAACATCCCTTTTAGCATGAGGCATATTTCTAGCTTACAGCTGCTCACTAGTAAGATTAGGTATTTATAACAATTCTGTTAGTTTTCTCTAGGTGGCTATAGCTGTTCTTCACATTTTATAAACTATTACTGTTTGGGAGATACTTAGAAACAACCTCAAAAAATGATTGCATTATTAGTTTTTAGACAATAGTTAAGGCAGTTGTTAGGTCATATCTGCAAATGGGTTTCATGAGAGACTTGAAGAGAATTTGTTGGTCTTAGATTTCTTGAAATGCCTGGGAGCTCTTAGAGAAAAGACCCTGTTGACTCTAAGGCCATGTTTACAAGTCAACAGTACAAAAGCATTTTTGCTATGGAAGTCATTTGGTGGATCTACAAGCACAGTTCAGCCTGACAGGGAATAAGTAAATGAATGACTTAATATCTTCCAAAGAATCAATGAGCCAACCTCAACCCCAGTGTTAACAGCAGCTCAAAAGGGTAAGCTAGCATTATCTTTTAACCAGGACTAGGCCAAAAAATAAGATAAGTTACAGATTTACATGGAGAATCCTAAAATAGTATTTATGACAGGCCCAGAGACCAGCCCATTTATGTGAGTTCCTTTTTTTCTGTCACCCTTGTTCACAGAAGAGGGGAGGGGGTTTTGGCACTCAAGTCTTCCCCCAAACCCAGCCTCCCAACATCCCTGCTGTAAAGGGAAGACTCTGTGAGACCAAGTTAGCATTTCTATTGAATTCATACATTTTTTGACTGACAAGGAAAAAAGACAATAGACCTGGAATAATCAGGCTGTGCATTTGAGTGAATGTCAACTCCTTATGGTAGAAAGAGCCCCGAACTGGCCAGGCACGGTTAGCTCATGCCTGTAATCCCAGCACTTTGGGAAGCCGAAACTGGCAGATTGCATGAGTCCAGGAATTCCAGACCAGCCTGAGCAACATGGCGAAACTCCTTTTCTACAAAAATATTTAAAAATTAGCCAGGTTTCGTGGCACGTGCCTGTGTGTCAGCTGTTCAGGAGGCTGAGGCAGGAGGATCACCTGAACCTGAGAAGGTAGAGGCTATGAGGCATGATCACACCACTGCACTCCAGCCTAAGTGACAGAGTGAGACCCTGTCTCCAAAAAAAAAAAAAAAAAAAAGCACTGAACCCTGGGAAATGGGAAAATCTCTTAATTTCTCTGTCTCTCTCTTCTTGTTTTTTTTTTTAATGGACTGAATTAGAAGGCATGTTAGCTCATACTTGTAATCTCAGCACTTTGGGAGGCTGAGGCTAGGAGTTTGAGACCAACCTGGGCAACATAGCAAGATCCTGTCTCTACAAAAAATTTAAAAATTAGCCAGGCATTGGCCAACATGGTGAAACCCCATCTCTACTAAAAATACAAAAATTAGCCAGGCATGGTGGCATGCACCTGTAGTCCCAGCTACTTGGGAGGCTGAGGCAGGAGAATTGCTTGAACCTAGGAGGCAGAGGTTTCAGTGAGCTGAGATTGCACCACTGCACTCCAGGCTGGGCAACAGAGCAAGACTGTCTCAAAAAAAAAAAAAAAAAAAATTAGCCAGGCATGGTGACTTGTGCCTGTAGTCCCAGCAACTTGGGAGGCTGAGGGGGGAGGATCAATTGAGACAGAGAGGTTGAAGCTGCAGTGACCCAGGATCGTGCCACTGCACTTTAGCCTGGGCGACAGAGCATGACCCTCTCTCAAAAAAAGAAAAAATAAGGTTTAACATCTGACATCTGAATAATTTGGGATACTTTTTAAATTCAGATTCTGATTAGTGGTCTGGGATGGGAATGGGGTGGAGGTAGGTGGGACTGGGGTTAGGGATAGGAGTGGGTTGAGATGTGTTTTCTAAAAGCTCCACTCGTGATTCTGCTGGGGGACCAGTCACGTTCTGCTCTAAAATGCTCAGGGATGATTTCAGGAAACATAGTTAACAGCCACAAGTAATACACTTGTACTACCTGTACAAGTATTGCACTACATGAAGTTTTACAACCTGTGCTGAAAATATAATATTTGTTGTTCTTTCTTCCTATCTCCCAAAAGCTAATCTGGTTTGACCCCAGGGTTATAAATAGTAATCACAATGATAAAGTTAATAATACTATAATTTACCATATGCCAAACACTGATGTCAAAATTTCATGTCTTCATATAAGACTCTTTACAGTGCTGTGGGATACTGTATGACTATTAGCCCCATTTTACAGGTGAAGAAACCAAGGCAAAGAGAAGCCAAGTAACTTACATATGACAACAGTATCACGCATAGCAAAGTATACCAGGTAGATTCAGGCTGGCTTAGGGAAACTTTCTGTCTGGAGAAACCCAAGCTGCTTCCCTCTAACATTGGGTGGCAGCGTGGTTTTATGCAAAAAGGCTAGGCATTGGCATGAGACACTTATTCAAGGTCTGGCACAACCACTCATTAGCTACGTCAACTCAGGTGACCTTCCTTCACCTTGCTAGGTGTCTTCGTCAGCTCAGGCTGCCATAGCAAAATACCATAGGCTGGATGGCTTAAACATCAGAAATTTATTTCTCACAGATCTGGAGGTTGGGAAGTCCAAGACCAAAGTGCTGGCCAATTTGGTACCTAGTGAAGGGCTTCTTCCTGGTTTGAAGACAGACACGTTCTTGCTATATCCTCACATACTGGGGACAGAAACGGCTCTGGTCTCTGGTCGCTCCCTCTTTTATAAGGGCACTAATTCCATCATGAGGGCCCCACCCATATTGAGGCAAGAAAATAGGGTCTGGAGGCAGGGAACATAAGGCCGATTCACACTTCAGCTATGACAGGATATATCCTCTCCACAGGGCGTTCGCTGAGCAAATGACTTTGTAACTTTATTTCATCCTGTCCATTTACATAACATGTACACCAAGTAACCAATGGAATCCTCTAGAGGGTATTTAAACCCCCACAAATTCTGTAATGGTGCCCTAGAGCCCCTATGCTTGGGTCTGCTCCCACACTGTGGAGTGCACTTTCATTTTCAATAAATTTCTTCATTCTTTCCCTGCTTTGTTGGTGCATTTTGTCCAATTCTTTGTGCAAGGTGCCAAGAACCTGGGCACCCTCCTCCGGTAACATTATGACTTCATTTAAACTTAACACTTTCCAAAGGGTCCCACCTCCAAATACCATCCCATTGGGGATTAGGGCCTCAACATTGAATTTGGAGAGACACAAACATTCAGTCCATTGCACTAAGATTCAGTTTCTTTATCTGCAAAATATGTATCACACCTATTTATAAGGTTTGAGAATGAAATAAGATGTTTATAGGCATTAGCCTAGTCTCATAATCAAACCAAAGGAAAACATGCAAAATAGGCATTGACTATGTATCAGGTACTTTTGAATAAAATGTAAAGAATGAAAATCACTTATTGAACACCATGTCTTCAGAGTTATGCTAAATGGGTTTATGTATTATATTCATTTAATCCTCCATCACCCTTATGAAGTAGGTATCATGAAAACTGAGAGGTTGAATATTTTCCTGACGTCACAACTGGCAAATGGGAGCAGAGCCTGGAGCCAGGGCATGCGCTCTGAGGTCATCTGTTGTCTCTTCTGTTTAGACAGAAATAGGCAAACAATTATTTAAATGTTCACAAAATAAATTTAAATGGATTTTTACTTAAAATAGGAGAAATCCTCCTACTTAGGAGAGATTCCTCTAATAGGAGAGAAATGCTCTAGTTAAAATAGGAGAGAAATCCGTTTTTCACCTTTATGGTCACCTTCTCTGCTGAGTAAAAATTGGGATACATGCTCTTGCAATGGGACAAGGTGGCCAAAAAAGAACCCAGGAGTCGAATTCTCTTTCTTGCCTCCCTCTCCCTTCTTTGATGTCAACCTTCCACTCTCGATGCCTATTCCTCCATGTTTACCCAAGGCCAACTTTGAGGGAAGAAATGTAGCTGCGAAAGCATTGGCCCGAGGGCAGCATTCTTTTCCAGTGCTAGAATTCTTTAGTGTATGAGCTGTCGCCCAGCCCCTGGTTTTCTATCTCTGATTAGTCAAAGGGCTGTAGAAACATTTATATTCTCTCCTCTGGAAGAATTCTTCGGCAAGCTTTCCCACCTACATCCTAGCTTGAACACTGAAGGAACATCATACTTAAACAGAGAAAAGCTTAGTTTTGGGGGAAACTGATAGACAAGCTGGGATTGAGTTTCCTTTTTAGGAACATTTTCTCGATTAAAGAAAATCAGTTCTACTCTTAATATGTTAAAAATGTGTCATGTGTTGGTTATGGAATTTGTGGGAAAAACTTAAGATGGTATTGAAGTGTTCTAAAGAAACTGCAGTGTCATCACAAAACCATATAAGTGATATTAGAAACAAAAGCTCTGACAGAAAAACCTCATTTCAACAGAACCAGAAAAATGAATGCAACCACTGGATCTCTGGCAGGATCCAAACACTTGGCTTCTCAAGGTAACCACTGACAGGCTGGAGGTCAAGTTCAGGAAGGTACCACGTAGAAACCATACTATTCATCCAGCCAACTGGAGACAGTTAATTGATCACAAAGAAAAATGAAAATTGCAACTTCTAGAATTTAAAGGGGTTAGTCCCTGGAATCTTGGCTCTGTTAATGGCATCGACCCCTCAGGTTAATATTAAACAAACCACACTCTGGTATTCATTACCTTATCGTGAGCCAAAGGAAGATAAGGAAAATATGCAGGGCTCTGACACAGCTGGAGTGGGCCACGTAACAGAATAGCTCCGAAGAGCCTTTTACGAGTACCGTCCTGCTGAGAAATAACATTTAGTGATGATTAAATGAGTATTTATTCTCACCAAAGAAATATGCAAAAATTTCCTCATATATTTTCGTGTCTTAATCTCTTTTCTTTCCAATCTATAATTTTTCTTTAGCACAGGTTTTCTCATTCACTTAGTTTCAATGTTATTTAATCTTTATATAAATAGCCTTAAATCCCATAGAGAAATCAGCAGGTCACTAAACACTTAAATACTTATTAAGAAAATGACGGAAGAAATTTTTTCTATCTCCCTCTTTCTCTTCTCTTTTTAAATGAAGTTTGGTTGACAGTCGGGTGATCTCAGGCCTAAAGTATTTGGCTTTCCCCATTGTTCAGGACTCCGGGTAAGCCTTGGTAGGCGAGTGATCTACAATTAAGATGACAATCCCCACCCCCCTCCTTTGCATTTAGAAGTTGGGCCTTTGGGGTTTTACAGTGTGCTAGCACTCTTAAAGACTGTTCATATTACTGCCTTTTGGTTGATAAATTTGTATATCAGGGTAATTATAACTACCCTGAGCTAAACAATGAATTAGAGATTTTTGCGAATATGCAAAAACTGCTCTTACTTTGGAAAAAAGCAAAAAAACAAAAACCAAAAAAACCCCCCAACAATCTCAGCTTTCATAATTAATTTCAAAGGACAACCATCAGAACAGTACTTTTTCCCCAAAGTGGGAAAATTGAAAAATAGATATATTTTAAAAGATTTTGGAACTGCAAAACAGACAAATGTCCCAACTCTTAAAATTTGAAGTTAATAAACGGTTCAAAAATCTTGCTGAGCTAATTAATGAGACCTGTTCCCCAAACACTCCCTGTTGTCTTTAAGTTGAAGGAAGAAAAGGCTCTTTTTCCCACCCCTCCCCCATCCAGCAGGAGGAGCTGGAAATAGAGACTTGGTAAGTAGACCCCGAAAGGGTTATCCCTTTCCAGTAAGCCTGGGTACAGTTAGTGCTACTAGGACAGGATGCTGGCTGAGTACAAGCCCGGCCGGAATTCCCAAAACAGAGGCACAGCTGGGGTGGGGCAGAAGCAGAGTCCTCCAAATTCACAGCTGCTACCAGTTTCAAAACTGTTTTTAGAAGCCACAGGGCTGGGAGTGGAACAGGTTCTGTTCACTTAGTGTGGCTCAGTTTGCAATTCTGGGACAGGAGCCAGGTAGAAGATTTTCTCCCATAATTCTTAAAGATGACGTGTGCTCTCCGGAGAGATGTAACGTTACAGATTATTAGAACTCGGTGGGCCTTGGGAGGTCATCTAGTGGATCCATCCACTCATCTTACAGGCCAGGCAGTGGAGGCTCAAAAAGTTAAGCAACTTGCCTAAGGTCACATAAATGGCCTCTGACAGAGCTAGGACTCTGTTAGCTCAGAAAACCCAGTGTTTTCTTCCAACTCATTTATAGTTGATTATCCAAATCGAAATTACATTAAAATTTTCAGACATAAAACATAAACTTTGGCACATATATTTAAATTTTAGCTGTAGTAAAATACACATGACATAAAATTTATCGTCTTACCCATTTTTAAATGTATGATACAGTGGCATTAAGTAAATTCACATTATTATATATATATTTGATTTGGATTCCATTTCTACCATTTTATTTTATGCATTCTATTGTTCTGCCTTTTCTACATTCTTTTATATTCCTTCTTTTTTTGGATTATATTTCATGTTTTATTTTTTCTTATTCTATTTTATCTTTTACTAGTTTAGAACTTATATCTTTGTTTTTCATATTTTATGGGATGTCCTAGAATTTATAGCATATATATATAAATGTATATACACACACATACATATAGATATAGGTATGTATATATGTGTGTACTTTAATGAAGTGTGTAATTTAATTAAGTCTTAAGGTAATCAATGTTTTACCCTCCTGAACAAAACACATACCTTTGGTTTTTTGTTTTTTATTTCCTTTAAAATTTTTTATTTCCATAGGTTTTTGAGGAACAGGTGGTATTTGGTTACGTGAGTAAGTTCTTTAGTGGTGATTTGTGGTCCTTTGGTGTGCCCATCATCCGAGCAGTATACACTGAATCCAATTTGAGTCTTTTATTGTTCACCCCCCACTCGCATGTACATATATTTAAATGCCGAGTATCTACATGGCAATTAAAAGGGTCAGTCAAAAATGTCTTCCCCTGGGCCTGGCGCAGTGGCTCACGCCTGTAATCCCAGCACTTTGGAAGGCCAAGACAGGCAGATCACGAGGTCAGGAGTTCAAGACCAGCCTGGCCAACATGGTGAAAACCCATTTCTACTAAAAATGCAAAAATTATCTGGGCGTGGTGGCAGGCACCTGTAATCCCAGCTAATCGGGAGGCTGAGGCAGGAGAATCATTTGAACCTGGGAGGCACAGGTTGCAGTGAGCCGAGATCATGCCACTGCACTCCAGCCTGGGAGACATGAGCAAAACTCCGCCTCAAAAAAAAAAAAAAAAAAAAAAAAAGTCTTTCCCCTTATCAGTCAGTTATTTAATGGACACATACCATGTGACCCCACATGGTGGGATCAGACAGCCTCTGGGCCCTCAAGGAGCTTATCATTTGTTCAGGAGACTCAATATATAAACAGAAGACAACTATAAAAGGCAGTATCTGATATGTTTTAAATGATGGTACTCACAGTAAGCGTGAAGAATCCAAAGGACACAATCATTATGAGATGAGTACTCAGGAAAAGCTTCAATGAGAAGGTAGACTTGAGCTACATTAATATGAGCAGGCACTCCAGATGAAAGAACAGAGTGACCATGGGGGTGAGTTGTAAAAGATGTTCAACAAAAAGTGACTAGAAAAGTCTCAGAGTATCCAGCATGGGTTGGTATTAGAATATAGATAAATGGCCATTACACACTGATGTTACTAGATATTAGATAAATGGCCAGTTTTATCTTGTAAGCAATTGGGAGCCATTGAAGACTTTCGGGTAACATGATTACCATGTTAACAAGTTGATTTGATGGCAAAGTGTAGGATGGATTGAAGGAGGAAGAGTTGTTTGAGTGCAGCTAGTTAAGACGCCAATACAAAAGTTCAAGTACAAAGGCAAGTTCAAGTACGGTGGTAGGATTGGACATTGATAATGTAGATATGTAAAAAATATATAATGAACAATCAATAGAACTTTTTAATTGCCGGGTGTGGTGGCTCGCACTTTGGGAGGCCAAGGCGGGCAGATCACGAGGTCAGGAGATCGAGACCGTCTTGGCTAACACGGTGAAACCTTGTCTCTACTAAAAATACATAAAATTAGCCGGGCATGGTGGCACACACCTGTAGTACCAGCTACTCAGGAGGCTGAGGCAGGAGAATCGCTTGGACCCGGGAGGCGGAGCTTGCAGTGAGCCAAGACCGTGCCACTGCGGTCCAGCCTGGGCAACAAAGTGAGACTCTGTTTCAAAAAAAAAAAAAAAAAAGAACTTTTTAATCAATTAGATTTTGAGTGTGAGGAGGAGAGGCAGGAATACTAGATTCAAGCTGGAGTGATGAGAAATGTGGTTCCAGTTGAATGAATTGGATAAGTGAAGTGAAGGAAATAATATGGAAGGGAAGTTCCGTTTTAGATATGCCAATACGGAAAAAATAGACATCCAAGTAGAAAAGAGAAAGTCCTTTAAAAAATGTATAGAGCTGTACAACTGCAAGGCATTACTATTCAAAACATTTTTCAACAAATGCTTTTGGTTTTTATCTGCATCTTTGGGCACAGTTTCAACAGTATTGATCTCACCAGCTTAACCAGCTGAGATGGGAAGGATTAAGTTGATCACAATGTATGACATACTCTTCATACAGAAGTTTAAGGCTTGTAACTCAAAGCTTACAAAATGTCACTTTTACTTCATAATAATGGAGAAATAATTGGAGACATAAAAGCTTTGAGTACTCTATTCAGTTGAGAATATTCCTATGGAAAATGAAAAATGCAGTCAACAAATTTATGATTGTTTTATGTTAAGCTGCTGGGTTTAAACGTTTCAACCTGATGTTTTTCGTATGAAATAAATTTAGAAAATATTGTGTAAGATGGTTGTGTACTAACAGTGTTGGGATCAGATCAAATGAAGCTTCATTGTTTATAAAGTCACTTAATTTTCCACTATTGTGACCTAGAAATGTTGAGCCACAAAGCAAAGGGAGCTTTGTTAACTATGAAGTAAACGGGACTCTGTAGTTTTCCTCCTTTCTTTCTCTTACCAGGAAGGACTTATCCACTGGCACAGTAGGCATAATGCCTAGGGATCATGATACTTTTAAGAGGCCGATGAAATTCTACTAAATTTTGCCTGAGAAGGAAAAAAATTGAAATGTTTAAAGTTATATAAAAAATAAATTTTAATATTAATATTATAGTGTGAGGGGCCCACATAGTCAAAGTGCCTAGGCCTCATGACAGTCATAATGCAGCCCTGCCTCCTATACTTAAACCCTCTCCAATTCTAACCATAAAACCATGGCTTTTTGCATTATTCTGCATACATCTATAAATTCTGTGAGTCTGTTTTTTCCAATTTTTATTAAAATATATATAAACATATATATAATATCTATCTATCTATATATATATACATATATATATATATTTTTTTTGGAGACAGAGTTTCACTCTTGTTACCCAGGCGAGAGTGCAATGGTGCAATCTTGGCTCACTGCAACCTCCACCTCCCGGGTTCAAGCGATTCTCTTGCCTCAGCCTCCCAAGTAGCTGGGATTACAGGCATGCACTAGCATGCCCGGCTAATTTTGTAGTTTTAGTAGAGATGGGGTTTCTCCATTTTGGTCAGGCTGATCTTGAACTCCCGACCTCAGGTGATCCCCCCCTACCCCCTGCTTTGCCTCCCAAAGTGCTGGGATTACAGGCATGAGCCACCGTGCCTGGCCCATAAACATAATTTTAATTATCACCAAGTTCCACAAAGTTTGCAAAGAAAATTGTCTCCCAACCCCTTATTTTCCATATCCCTTTTCCCAGAGGTATCTATTTTTAACTTTTAAAGATGCTTCATCTGTTAAGTAACTCCATTTCTCTACATAATACACTTGTAATGTTACTTTTTTTTTTTTTTAGGTTTAGACATTACCTATTGACTTCCCTTCATGAAGATGAGGATTTATGTATCTTTTGTCCTCCACCCTTACCAAATAAAGTCATAGATACTTCTAAGCTATTCATTCTCCTTATTTAGATTTATCTTATTTCTGAATAACTCAATGTTCAGGGTTAATATTGCTGTGACTCTGTAGGCTATTCAGTGTCCAGCCATATGGGCAACTATGATGACATTTTCTTGACTGTACAACTTGTAGTTTCTCCTCAGTTAAGAATTGTCATGTTTTCTCATTTGCCCAATTTTCTTTGTACACATTTATCCCTAATCCGTACTCCTCACCAGATGGTTAAATCTTTTCTTGATACATTCATTCATGTTGGGTGTGATCTCAGTTTTACTGTCTTAAGTTTCTTCTGGAGCAGTTGGGCCTAAAAGTGTCCAGATGGGTTGCCCCCATGCTTGGTGCATCATCCTGAGTAAGTGTGGGAATTCCTTTTGCATTTCTCCTATGTTACATCTGTTTTACCCTGTAACTCTTGTGTTCATTTTTCTAGACTTGCTCCATCATTTTGGTGGTGCACATCCTGCAGTAACTCCCTCAGAAAAATATGTGTATGGGAGAGGGGTAAATTTTTTTTTTTTTAGACGGAGTCTCGCTCTGTTGCCCAGGCTGGAGTGCAGTGGCCTGATCTCGGCTCACTGCATGCTCCACCTCCCAGGTTCACACCATTCTCCTGCCTCAGCTTCCCGAGTAGCTGGGACTACAGGTGCCCGCTACCATGCCCAGCTAATTTTTTGTATTTTTTAGTAGAGACAGGGTTTCACCATGTTAGCCAGGATGGTCTTGATCTCCTGACCTCGTGATCAGCCCACCTCAGCCTCCCAAAGTGCTGGAATTACAGGCGTGAGCCACTGCACCCAGCCTAAAGTTTTTGACTAAAAGATATGCACCCTCACACTTAGTTTGGAAGTTGGATAGATATTTAAGACAATCCTAAGCAAAAAAGAACAAAGCTGGAGGCATCCTACTACCTGACTTCAAACTATATTGCAAGGCTGCAGTAACCAAAACAGCACGGTACTGGTACAAGAATAGACATTTAGACCAATGGAACTAAATAGAGAACTCAGAAATAAGACTGCACACCTACAACCACCAGATCTTTGACAAATCTGACAAAAACAAGCAATGGGGAAAGGATTCCCTATTTAATAAATGGTGCTGGGAGAACTGGCTAGCCATATGCAGAAACTGACAATGAACCCCTTCCTTACACCTTATACAAAAATTAACTTAAGATGGATTAAAGACTTAAATGTAAGCCAGGCGCAGTGGCTCACGCCTGTAATTCCAGCAGTTTGGGAGGCTGAGGCAGGTGGATCACCTGAGGTCAGGAGTTGGAGACCAGCCTGACCAACATGGCGAAACCCCATTTCTACTAAAAATACAAAATTCGCCAGGTGTGGTGGCATGTGCCTATAATCCTATAATCCCAGCTACTCAGGAGGCTGAGGAGAATTGCCTGAACCCGGGAGGCGACCCAAATGCCCATCGATGATAGACTGGATAAAGAAAATATGGTATATGCATACCCATGGAATACTATGCAGCCATAAATAACAATGAGATCATGTCCTTTGCAGGGATATGGATGGAGTTGAAAGCCATTATCCTCAGCAAACCAACGCCAGAACAGAAAACCAAACACCACATGTTCTCACTTATAAGTGGGAGCTGAATGATGAGAACACATGTACACATGGCAAGAAACAACACACACTGGGGCCTGTCAAGGTGGGGTGGGTATGGGGGGAGGTAGGACATCAGGAAGAATAGCTAATGGATGTTGGGCTTAATACCTAGGTGATGGGATGATCTGCGCAGCAAACCACCATGGCACATGTTTACCTATGTAACAAACCTGCACATCCTGCACATGTACCCCTGAACTTAAAATCAAATTTAAAGGAAAAAAAAAAGAAATTGGCTAGATATTTAATACTGTTTGGAAATTATTTCCATTCAGAATTTTGAATGCGTTACCCCATTTTCTTGTAACTTCCTGTGGTGTTGCTGCAGAGAAGTTCAGAACCCTTTTGATTTCTGATACTTTGTATGCAATTTTCCTTCCCCCACCCACCTGGAAACTTGTAAAATCTTCTCATTGACCCCATTGTCTTAGTCAGTTTGGGTTGCTAGAACAAAGTACCATAGACTGATTGGCATATACACAACACAAATTTTTGTCTCACAGCTCTGGAGGCTGGAAGTCCAAGATCAGGAGCCAGCATGGTCAGGTTCTGGTGAGGGCCTTCTTCTAGGTTGCAGATGGCCTTCTTGTTGTATCCTGACTTGGCAGAAAGAGGGAAAGAGAGCTCTGTGGGGGGTCTCCTTTTAGAAGGACACTTATCCCACTCATGAAGCTCCACCCTCAAGACCTAATTACTTCTTGAAAGACCCACCTCCTAATACTATCACATTGGGGGTTAGGATTTCAACTTATAAACTAGGGGCAGGGGAGACATAAACATTCTGTCCCTGGGTCCTGTGTTCTGAAATAGCTCTGTGATGTGTCTTAGTGTGGATATATTTTTATTGCTGGATACTCAGTGAACCCTTTCACACTGCAGACATGTATCCTTCAATTTTCAGAAATCTTAAATTATTTCATTGATGAAATAATTGCTTTTTCTAATCTATCTTTGAGGAACTTCTTCAGGACTGGCCTTTTAATTTGCCTATGTTTTACCTGTTATTTTACATGCTGTTTTCTTTCTTTCTGGGAGATGTCTTCAACCTTCTCTTCCAATCCATCTATTGAGTTTTCATTTTTACAACGTTTAAATTTATTTTTTGTTCTCTGTAAGTTTGTTTCATTAATTTTTGTTTCATTAATTTAAAATCTTCGAATACCTCTCTCTATATAATAATAATAATAATTATTATTATTACTATTAAAAGATGGGGGGAACAGCCAGGCACAGTGGCTCTTGCCTGTAATCCCAGCACTTTGGGAGGCCGAGGTGAGTGGATTGCTTGAGCTCAGGAGTTTGAGACCAGCCTAGGCTACATGACGAAACCCTGTCTCTACAAAAAATGCAAAAAATTGCTAGTCATGGTGATACACACCTGTAATTTCAGCTACTTGGGAGGCCAAGGTGGGAGGATTGCTTGAGCCCAGGAGGTGGAGTTGCAGTGAGCTGAGATCACACCACTGCACTCCAGCCCGGGCAACACAGCAAGACCCTGTCTCAAAAAAAAAAAAAAAAAAAAGTGTGGGTCAGGCGCAGTGGCTCATGCCTGTAGTCCCAGCACTTTGGGAGGCTGAGGCGGGCAGATCACCTGAAGTCAGGAGTTCGAGACCAGCCTGGCCAACATGGTGAAACCCTGTGTTTACTAAAAATATGAAAAATTAGCCAGGGATGGTGACGGGCACCTGTAATCCCAGCTACTAGGGAGGCTGAGGCAGGAGAATTGCTTGAACGAGGAGGTGGAGGTTGCAATGAGCCAAGATTGCACCACTGCACTCCAGCTTGGGTGACAGAGCGAGACTCCGTCTCAAAAAAAATAAAATAAAAAGATGGGAGGTTGTATTAGTTCGTTTTCACACTGCTGATAAAGACATACCTGAAACTGGGAACAAAAAGAGGTTTAATTGGACTTAGAGTTCCACATGGCTGGGGAGGCCTCAGAATCATGGCAAAAGGGGAAAGGTACTTCTTACATGGCAACAGCAAGAGAAAATGAGAGAAGCAAAAGTGAAAACCCCTGATAAACCCATCAGATCTCGTGAGACTTATTCACTATCATTAGAATAGCACAGGAAAGACCAGCCCCCATGATTCAATTACCTCCTCCAAGGTCCCTCCCACAACACGTGGGAATTCTGGAGATACAATTCAAGTTGAGATTTGAATGGGGGCACAGCGAAACTATATCAGGGGTCTTGCTATGGTGTCCAGGCTGGCTTCTAGCTCCTGGGCTCACGTGATCCTTCTGCATAGCTGGGACTATAGGCATGTGCCACCTTGCTGGACTCCTCTCTATAGATACGAATACTAATTTTAAAAGAAGTTTAAATTTTTTTTTCCTGACAACCTAGTCTTTGCTTCCTTCAATTTGCCTTTTGCTGTTTATGTATTTTATTTCAACATTTGTGCGAGAGGCTATCCTCAGATGTCTGATAATTCTTGACTGTCTGCTCATGATTAAGGGTATCACAATAAACAGCCGAGCAGAAGCTCTCCGTACATGGGTGGCTTTCATTTCTTCACTGACATGGGTAGCTATTTTGGCTTGGAACCTCCACTGTCTATCTTACAGTGTTTCTTCTTGGGCTGTTCAGATTCCCCATAGAAGGCACCTTCAGGAGACTTTCTGTATGAATGGGGAAGGCCTGGCTGCCTGTATTCTGGTTGTCATACTGGGAGAGGTGGTGTCGATCCTCATTGTTTTTGGTACAGTTCCCCTACCTTGACTTGGTTCCCTGGTCTAGAGATCCTCTGGTTTCTCTGTTCCAAAAACACAGTTCTAATCTTCTTCTGGGGTTGCAGCTGCCTAGTTGTGTAGGGTGGGCCAAGGAATTGAGGAATCTAACTATTTCTTTCAACCAATCCTTTTGATCCTGTTCCCTCCACCCTCCACTTCCAGGGTACTTGGTGCCTTCAATAACTGGGCTTTTGCCTGACATTTCAGTGGAAATTATATATGTATTTTTCTAGGCTGCCCTTGCTGCTAACTTAGGATTAGGCTTTTTCAGGCCTGCAAAGTCAGTTTCCATTTGGCCATGTTCTTTCCTCCTTCAAAGGTGTTGTTGTCATTATCTCCCTCTCCTTGGAGTTCTGTGCCTTAAAATAAGTCCTTTTGGTGTAGTTTCAGTAGGGTTTGGGAAGAAGCAAAGAGAGTTCAATCTCCATCTTTACCTGGAAGTCACCGCAATTGAGTTTTTGATTATAAAGAGTTTGAACAGCCTTTTGTTGCCAGGGCAACATGGCGAAACCCAGCCTCTACAAAAAAATAAAAAAATTAGCCAGGCGTGGTGGCAGGTAGTCCCAGCTACTCCGGAGGCTGAAGCATTAGGATCACTCCAACCCAGGAGATGGAGGTTGCAGTGAGGTGAGATCATGCCACCGCACATCAACCTGGGCGACAGAGGGAGACCCTGTCTCAAAGAAAAAAAAAAAGGTTTGAAGTCCAGGAGAGGTGGCTCATGCCTATAATCCCAGCACTTTGGGTGAACGAAGTGAACAAAGTGAAACCCCGTCTCTACAAAACATACAAAAATTAGCCGGGTGTGGTGGCCCATGCCTGTAGTCCCAGCTACTTGGGAGACTGAGGTGGGAGGATCACTTGAGCCTAAGAGGTGGAGGCTGCAGTGAGCAGTGATCGCAACACTGCACTCCAGCCTGGGTGCCAGAGACCCTGTCTCAAAAAAAAAAAAAAAAAAAATGAGTATTTAGTTTTTTATATAACTACAATAACTTATGGAGCGTTTGAAATTTTGGATAACATTTTATAAGCATCTACGATCATCTGGCCAGTCTTAACACAGTGTTTTTTGTCCTCTTGTGTTGCAATAAAGGAGTACCCAAGGCTGGGTAATTTATAAAGAAAAAAGGTCTATTTGGCTTGCAGTTTTGAAGGCTGTACAGGAAGCACCAGCATCTGCTTCTGCTGAGGGACTTAGGCTGCTTCTACTCATGATGGAAGGGGAAAGGCAGCCAGAGTGGGCAGTTCACCTGGCCAAAGAGGAGAAGAGAGACGGTGGGAGGGAGATGCCCGGCTTTTTTTTTTTTTTTTTTTTTGAGATGGCGTTTCGCTCTTGTTGCCCAGGCTGGAGTGCAATGGCACAATCTCAGCTCACTGCAACCTCTACCTCCTGGGTTCAAGCGATTCTCCTGCCTCTGCCTCCTGAGTAGCTGGGATTACAGGTGTGCGCCTCCACGACTGGCTAATTTTGTATTTTTAGTAGAGACAGGGTTTCTCCATGTTGGTCAGGGTGGTCTCGAACTGTCGACCTCAGGTGATCCGTCTGCCTCGGCCTCCCAAAGTGCTGGGATTACAGGCTCTTTTTAATAAGCAGTTTTCAAGGGAACTAATTGAGTGAAAACTCACTTATTACCTCAAGGACTGTACCAAGTGCTTCATAAGGGATCCTCTCCCATGAACTCAAACACCAACACCTCCCATTAGACCCCCCCACCTCCGGGCCGGGCGCGGTGGCTCACGCTTGTAATCCCAGCACTTTGGGAGGCCGAGGCGGGCGGATCACGAGGTCAGGAGATCGAGACCACGGTGAAACACCGTCTCTACTAAAAAAATACAAAAAATTAGCCGGGCGTGGTGGTGGGCACCTGTAGTCCCAGCTACTCGGAGAGGCTGAGGCAGGAGAATGGCGTGAACCCGGGAGGCTGAGCTTGCAGTGAGCCGAGATTGCACCACTGCACTCCAGCCTGGGTGACAGAGCGAGACTCCGTCTCAAAAAAAAAAAAAAAGACCCCACCTCCAACATTGGGGATCAAATTTTAACATGACATTTGGAGGGAACAAATATCTAAACTATATCACACATCTATTGCATTCACCCAATGTTTTGCAAACTTGAGTAATGTTCTAACCCTACTTAAGGAAAAATGAAATCTATAGATTCTTGGTGCTGAATTACATTATTTTAATTACAATGTTATTTAAATGTGTACAGACGAGTGTCCGGGCGCGGTGGCTCACGCTTGTAATCCCAACACTTTGGGAGGCCAAGGCGGGCGGATCACGAGGTCAGGAGATCGAGACCATCCTGGCTAACACAGTGAAACCCCGTCTCTACTAAAAATGCAAAAAATGAGCCAGGCGTGGTGGCAGGCACCTGTAACCCCAGCTACTCAGGAGACTGAGGCAGGAGAATTCGTGAACCTGGGAGGCGGAGCTTGCAGTGAGCCGAGACCACGCCACTGCACTCCAGGCTGGGCGACTGAGCGAGACTCAGTCTCAAAAAAAAAAGAAAGAAAGAAATGTGTACAAACAAGCTTGCACTATTTATACTTATAGCTCTTGTCCATTTATATAAGAAAAAAGACCAATACAACAAAAGCATGTATTTAATTCAAATTAACAACATGAATTTAATGTGACAGATTATTTTAATGGAGCAGAATTGCTGCTCTTAAGTATGAATATGGTGCTTATTGCTGTGTCACGGGTTCTTTCAAGCTCTTCATCCATCTGCTACAATGTGTTGCATGAGAGACAAATTCATCCATCTCTCCCTGAATTTGAAACACAGAAAAACCATTTTTCAGATAGCAAGATTTGTTGCCATACAAGCATGACTTAGGAAGAATGCATCTTTTACCTATTGAGGCTGCATCTGTTCTTATTATATTAGTCTCTAACAAATATGACACAACTTCATGACGCCAAGGGGATCATAAATGTGAAAAAGAATTTTGCTCTTCTTTTAATTTAAACGTATTTTCTGAGGAATGTTTGTGCTGCCCACATGAGTTGACCGGTGACACCAGTTGGTCCTTAGCTCTCTGGGAAGCTTTCCTGGAGAAGGTGACTGTTTTATCAAAGCAGGAAAATAGTATGTACTTATGTAGAATTACAGAAATGAAAATCACCTTTTCCTGGATTTTCTTCACAAAGTAAGAATAAAGCTGCCTATTGGAATAAAGTGAATAAAGCTGCCTATTGGAAGAAGGGTACATTTGATGTGGCAATACCATTTCATTCTCGGGCAGATGGCCACCAGTTTGAGGTCTGTGGTAATTTGAACTATACTGAAAAGCAATGTGACCTAATTTTGTAAAACAAAATAGTTGATTTTGTTAAAATAGTCAATATTTTAAAATTGTCTGCATAACTCCAATAGATTGTCCCAATATTTTCCTCTTTTACTGCAATGGGCTGCTTGAGATTTCCCCCAGGCTCCCATAGCTAGAAATGCCCAGTAATCACTGGGAGGCACTTAGGGCTCATTGGAGCCCCTTGCTAGTTCCCCAGACAAGAAATCCACATAGTTTCTGGTCCTGCCCTCCAGGCCCTCGATTTAAGATGGGAAACTCATGTTTATTTATTTGAGACAGGGTCTCACCCTGTCACCAAGGCCAGAGTGCAGTGGCACCATCACTGCTCACTGCAACCTCGAACTCCCAGGCTCAACTGATCCTCCCACCTCAGCCTCCCAAGTAGCTGGGTCTACAGGTGTGTGCCACCACGCCCTGCTAATTTGTATTATTTTTTATTTTTTGGTAGAGACAGAGTCTCAATATGTTGTCCAGGCTGGTCTCTAACTACTGGGCTCAAGTGATCCCTGCCTCGGCCTCCCAAAGTGCTGGGATTAGAGGCATGAGTCCCTGCACCTGGCCACGTCTTTGAAAAGCAGAGTAAGAACGCAGAAGAATTTGGCATCCATCTAAAAACTATGAGAGGTTTCTAGAAGGAAATAATGGTTGATAAGGCAGGGCCAGTTGATTAATACCATAACTTGGTCAGGCGTGGGTGTAAGTCATGTTGGCCATCTCTTCTCAATACAGAGAGGCGGTGCCCAGAGGGAAGAGTCTCAGAAGCAGGGAGTGGGGTTGGGGGACAGGCCGTGGAGACACCAGATCCCTTAGAAATCAGCTGACAGTTTAGAGTCAGCCCTCCAGAAGGGCATCAAAAACATTGAGCTGGCCGGGCGCGGTGGCTCACGCCTGTAATCCCAGCACTTTGGGAGGCCGAGGCGGGCGGATCACGAGGTCAGGAGATCGAGACCATCCTGGCTAACACAGTGAAACCCCATCTCTACTAAAAATACAAAAAATTAGCCATGCGTGGTGGTGGGCGCCTTTAGTCCCAGCTACTCGGGAGGCTGAGGCAGGAGAATGGCTTGAACCTGGGAGGCAGAGCTTGCAGTGAGCCGAGATTGCGACACTGCACTCCAGCCTGGGCGACAGAGTGAGACTCCGTCTCAAAAAAAAAAAAAAAA